>NC_088683.1:305454586-305757616 GCF_028017835.1 Emys orbicularis
CGACCTAGCACTATCTACACCGGGGGTTAGGTCGATATAGCTACATCTCTCGGGTCTGCATTTTTCACACGCCTGAGAGACATACCTATACCGATGTAAATTCCTAGTGTAGACCAGACCCTAGAATGAGCACAGATGAAGTCCTGAAAACCACAGCTGAACAGACAGCTTTGGGGGGGAGGGAGTGCTAGTTTAAAACTGAACCTTAACACAATAGCTCAGTAGCACTTTCCTAAAGCTGTGCAATTTTTAACTTTCACTCAGACACCGCAGAACTGTTGGAAAGTGAGCTTCTAAATAAAGATATTTGCTTATCTTGAGATAATTTAGCTAATAAAAATGTGACAACCCATGGAAACTAACACCCTCTATTTTTCTAGAACTGCAATTTAGAGTGGATAACACATTTAATACACCCCTATTCCTACAAGAAGTGACAAAATCCATGTCTTACACTATGGTTGCTACTGCAGCCATAGTATAACCCCATAGTGCAGACACAGACTACCGTTTCGGAAGGGGGTCTTCCATTGCTGTAGGAACTCCACCTACCCAAGTGACAGTAAATAGCATTCTTCTGTTGACCTAACTGCCACAACATGGCGGTTTGGGGTTAGCATAGCTGGGGTAGTCTGGAGTTTAGATTTTTCACACCCCGGAGTGCCATACATATGTTGACCTAAGTTTTAAGTGTAGACGAGGCTGATCATAGGTTCTTCATATGATCAGAAGTGGCTAAGAATTAGGTCTATCAGTCAGACTATCAAGCCCATGCCTAACCCCACATGATAACAGAATTTCATGCAGCTGTCCACCCACATGGATCACAATCACAGGATTGGAGACCTAGATTTACATCTTATTTAAAAGCTCATATATTACTTTGATATTTTTTCCACCCCATCAAATTATTTTTCCTACAAGTGGTGAATAAAGAGCTATTGTTATATCTATTTTTAAAAATTGTGAGATACAAAGGCCTGATCTACACTTATAATTTAGATTCACATAGTTCACATTGCTCAGGGATGTGGAAAATCCACAAACCTGACTGACAGCTATCCCAACCTATGCCAACAGAAGAATGCTTCTGTTGACCTTGCTATCATCATTCAGAGAGGTGGCGTTCCTAAACGGACAGAAAAAGCCCTTACATTGCAATAGGCTGCATCTACACTGTGGGGTTATGCTGGCATAGCTACGGCAACATAACTATGCCAGTATGGTCTCCGTAGTGTAGACATACTCTCATACACAACAATGGTATGAGTCATATATATAAAGACAGATAAATAGATTATATCAGGGATTCTCAAACTGGTGGTCGTGACCCATCAGGGGGTCACAAGGTTGTTACATGGGGGGTCACGAGCTGTTAGCCTCCACCCCCAAACCCCACTTTGCCTCCAGCATTTATAACAGTGTTAAATACAAAAAAAGTGTTTTTAATTTATAAGGGGGGGTCGCACACATAGGTTTGCTGTGTGAAAGAGGTCACCAATACAAAAGTTTGAGAAACACTGGATTATATCTTAATCACAATTTAAAAAAAAGTAGTGAAAATAGTTTTTCCTACATTTTTCTATTAGCTACTTTTTATGGTGAAATAACACATCATGAAAAACAAAAGAAATAAAATTAATTTAAAATGGCCATTTTAAAACAAAGAATCCCCTCTAATTTTAGACTCTTATCTGCAAGGATGTACACATGTATATAACCTTACTCACTGTGAGCAGTCCCACTGAGGTCGGTAACATTATGCATATAAATAATTCCAAGCACATATGTCAGTCTTTGCAGGATCGGGACCCTAATGAGACACTGGGAGGTTTGAAATGCATTCTTATTGGGTGGTTAAGAATTCTCTCTTTTGGACTCTTTAGGTCTGAAATTATATGATTACCATACTGAAAAAGTGATCTCAAAATATCTATAATTCAGTCTTTTATAAAATATTCATCTTCTCTCTTCAACTAATAGCACAAACACATTAAAACTGTGGTGTTATGCACTGCTAACACTAATTTCTGTGTGATTATACCACATCTGTTTGAGAAAAGTTCAACAGCTAAATTACATCTGTATATATATTTTTAGATCCTCATTTCATGATAAAGAGAAGGAAAGGAAAATAAATGCTTCCAACTGATGTCATTTACAAAACACCTTTACAAAAGGACATGTAGCAGAGAGAATGGCAACTCATCCTTAGAGATCCAATTTAAGCTTGAAAAGGGTAATGGTATTGTTATTAAGAATTTGTTTTTTCCTTTTCCTCAGCCTTTTTTAATAAATTATTACAAAGTACAGCAAGCATGTATTTTGAGTTAAATGCATGATTTTACACTTATTTAAATAGTTCTGTGCTTGCATTTTGGCTTGTGCATTGTAGTCTTTAGTTATAAATGTATTCATGCTCGCAGGCCTATTCTATACACATCTGAAGGATAACTGTGGTCTTGGGAGTACTAGGGGTGTTTTGTTTTGTTTTTTTATTTACGTGTTCCAGGAAAACAGTATCACAAGCAAAAGTTTGTTCCGCTGCTTCCTTTTTTTGGGTTAACTGATTAAGTTAGCTCTATATCCACTGCATTAAACAGTCTGCAGAGTTGGGGGTTACTTGTTAGCAAATAAGGGTATTTACGTTGAAATTCTACTAACGTTTCAAAAAAGTCTCCTGCCTTAGTTAGCAACATTTCTTCAAGTGAGAACCAATACTCTTCTGGACAAAATATGTGGTGCCGCATTTCCCTCTAAGGAAAATAGAGTGACCAGACAGCAAGTGTGAAAAATCAGGACAGGAGGTGGGGGGGTAATAGGAGCCTATATAAGAAAAAGACCCAAAAATCGGGACTGTCCCTATAAAATCGGGACATCTGGTCACCCTAAAGGAAACACAGTGCTGACTTTCAGCATCTAATGTTTTCATAATACATAATGTAATTTCCAATCAACATTAGCTGTGTTAGAACCAGAGAAGTTCTGATGTTTTTTGGCTAAGGCTTGATTTTCTTCTGTGACCTGCTATGGACTAATGATTTTCTTCACTAGTTAAAGTCTACAATGTCAATAAAGACAATATATATTTGTATTTACCCTAGGATTGATTACAAAGCCAATGATAAAGCAAGCTGAGCTTCAAAACATCAAGTGTCTTCTCTTGGAGAACTAACAAGTACTGTTATACTCCTTTTTCTCCCCCTTTCTGAGCATATTATTTCTGCATTGGAATCTTCCCTGGACACCTAATAATCATTTATGGGATTAAAGAAACCAGCATAAAGCAGAGCTTTTTATAATTTGAAAGCATTATACATCTTGGCAATTTGTGAAAATAGTATGCACTGTTAGTATGCAATGATTGACAATGCTCAATTAATATACTGTACACCTCTTGTGATAAATCAGTTTAAATATTTTTAACACTAGGATAATTAAACTTTGTACTTATTGTGTATACCTTAGTTTTGCCCTGTATTTACAATGTGTTGTGTAAATTGGCTACAAGAGATTTTTATCAAAAATATTAATTCCTACCAAAAAATGAGTGGCCTTCAGCTGTGTTCTCTGAGGCCCCCAATTGAGAGGGAATTCTCTGAATCTTAGTGATGTGGAGGGAGTATATGCCAGCTGCTTTGTTTTTCCAGTAAACATGAATTTAATGGCCAAAAATGTTCTGGCTCAAAAAGGATGATATCCTGGGCTGAACACTTAAGAATTGTCCTGTTCACCAATTAGGTAGTTGGCACTTTCCACTAGTGTGCTTTATCAGTGCTAAGCTGTCCGGCTTGTCAGTACTGTACTGTAATATGTAAAATTAACTTAGTGTTTCAATACTAAAATAAGGTTTTCAAAGTACAGTTTGTTCAAAGTAGAATATCCAAGCTGTCAGCCTATTTTTAAATTAGCTTAAACATCAAGCATAATTGATCATTAGTATATTTTCAGTGACACAATAAAAGAAAATAAACCATGTCTGAAAATCAAAAAGACTTATTAAAAAGAACTTCCTTTTATTGAAAACTAGTTGAAACACCCTTCAAAATTCACCCTGGCAATTCCTATGTGACTTTTAATAAGAGTCCTTGCAGAGTGCTTGAATTGGCTAAACAAGTTCAACTTCAGGACAAGGTTTATGTATTAACCCAAAAAATATTTGCAAAACAAACCCACAAACAACCGTGGCTATAATTAAATATTTACTAAATATTAGAAGTTAAATTTAAAACAATTACCAGATTTTGAATCTCACAGCCTGTACTGAATTTTACTCAAAGAGAATGACCAAGAATCATGTTTATTAAGCGTTAATAGTCTGCTGAGCAGTGCATGGCTATGTCTACACTGCACACCTTACAGCAGCACAGCTGTGCCCTGTAAAGTATGCAGTGTAGCCGCTCTTTGTCGGCAGGAGAGGTCTCCTGCTGACAAAATAAAACCACCCTCAATGAGGGGTGGTAGCTTTGTCAGCAGGAGAGCATCTCCCGCCAACAAAGCACTGTCCACAGCAGCGCTTTTCCTTGGTAAAACTTTTGTCGGTCGGGGTGTGTTTTTTCACACCCTTGACCAACAAAAGTTTTACCGACGAAAGTGCAGGGTAGATGTAGCCTGTCTTATATCCTAATCCTCCAAAAGTCATATAAAACAGAGTGGCACACTTTGTAGCTTGCATGGTCTGAGCTCACTGTACACACAAGCATCCCTGCAATTTTCCCCACAAACTCCCTGTGTGCCACCCTCCTCCTCTATTTCAGAGACTCCCTGCAATTCCCCTACTCCCATCCTCATGCCTAAGGCTCTGTATGCACCCCAAAAAATTCTCCCTTTCACCATATGCCAGGAACTCACAGTCTTCCCCATTTTCCTTGTGACTGCTCGTCTTAGCCTGCTTACATCTAGAGGGTTGCCAACCTCCTTACACACACAAGGGGGTCCTTGCTGCCCTCCATTTCCCCCCTAATTTGGAATTTATAAAATTATTTCTTTTCTCTCTGTCTGGGATATAAGTCATTCAGGCTGTCAACATTTTAAACACTTTTGGAACGATGGGCAGAGCTGAGATGGGGTGTGTTGTTACACTGGAAGGCGTTAAAAGAAAAAGTTGATGGCAGCCATTTTTTTAAAACTCTCTAGACAACAACATATGTGGTTAAAGCTGTGGGTGTGCTAACCAAATACCAAGAGCTCTGTCTCCCTCCCACCCATTTCTGGTTTTCACCAAAAATCAACAGGATTCTTCCCATTTTTGTGTAGAACATATCCTGCAATTTTGGAATTGATCGGCTGTGGTGTTCAAGACTTATGCCCAGACACACAAGCAGAGAAATGCCATCGAATTGAGTGTAGGCCTCACTTCGCTCAGCCAACTAAAAGGCTGCACACTTCATTGTTCATAAGCTCAGCCAACAAAGTAAATACAATTTTTTAAAAATTTTCATCACCACCACTTCACTGAAGAAAAGTAACAGACTGTTATACTCTACTGGCTTGGAACATGCAACCTGAATATAAAAATTCTCAAATGGACCAACTCTTGGACTTTATTCAAGAAATCAAATAACAATCAGAAAAAAATAGGATCTCCGATTTGAGCTGCACAAGTGCAAATCTCTCACAAGTGTTTCCATGAAGCTTTAGTAACCCCTTTTCTCTTCCCATAATTCTATGACTTCCCCACCCCACTCTTCATAACTCTCTGTCACTGGCTGCCTTCGTCTGTTCTTCCACAGCTCTTCATAAGGTGCCAGGAGGCCTCTACTCCCTATTGCAAAGGAAGTTAGGGGGAGGTGGGTGCCCCCACTTCACATTTTACAAAACTGTGACCGGCAACCATTCTGTTTCAATACTGAGGAGCTACCGCCACACCAGAATCTGGGATGTGTCTCAGCTTCAGGCAATCAGGGAGCCAGACTGACTGTTGCTTACCTAGCTGGCTGCAGCTTCCAGCCCTTCCCAAAAATCTCTTTTTGCATAGGGGAAGAGAGGAAACACTATATCAAGAAGCCTCCTAGTGGGGGCAGCCCCCTGAAAGCCCATGGAGAAGGTAACAAAAGTACCCATTGTTGCAAAAGAGGAGGAGCAAGTTACCCGACTGCACACCCGAAGTTGTCAAAGGTATAGGAGACCTGGGTCCTGCAAGAGGATGTGAGGAGGACCTAAGGAGAATGGAGTCCACTGGAGGAGAATGGGCAATAAATAGTATTCCTAATATCAAGACCTCACAATTCATAGGAACATAAGAATTGCCTTACTGAATGAGCTCCAAAATCCATCTAGTCCAGTAGCCGGTCTCTGACAGTGGCTTCAGAGGACGTGCAAACCCTGAGGCACAAGGCTTACTATTCCTTCCAACATTATCATCATTAATTTTGATAACAAGAACGGAGTTATCCATAGACATATCCCATCTCTCTTTGAATTTCTCTCAATTCTTGACCTCAATGTTATCCTGTGGCACAGAGTTTTGTAATCTAATTGTGCACTGGGTTAAAAAGTTTCACAGTCTAATTATGCAAGGGGAGAAAAAGTACCTCCTTTTATCAGTTTTGAATTTTCCACCTTTTAATTTAATTGAACGCCTTCTTGTTCTTGAGTTATGAGATGGGAGAACTAAAGCTCCTGATCTACCTTCTCGATACTATTACTTATATAATTTTTATCACGCCCCCCTCTTATGCATTTCCTTTCTACGGTAAAAAAATCCCAATCTTTTCAATCTCATTTTTATACATTTTTTCCTATTCAAACATCCTCTGAATATTATAAGACCTCATTATATTCATTCCTCAAACTAGCTCCTTCCTTGATTAACTCAAACCTGTTTGACTGATTGTCTCATTATCTGGCAGCAAAACTGAGTAATAGTGCTGTAAGTAAGAATTAAAACAAGTACATAAATTTAAGAGACCATCAGGACCTCTCAAAAGGATTCTAGCTCCATAATTCATACTTGGTCATTATTCATTCTATATTTAGGAATTGTGATTCCTTTGGCACACATCCAGAAAAAAGTCACCTACTGTTGGTGTATGTCATTGTTTTAAGAGCCAGTTCTAATTTGTGCAAGGTTGTCACATGTTTTGAACATCATTATAAGATACTCTGGGATTGTTCAAGGAACACGGTCCCACTCACCCAATATATGCAGGACCAAGGTCAATTGTATGTCCTAATAGTGCTGCTTAAGGGAACATATACAGGTTCTGAGACCATTTTTTAAACCTGTAAAATTGCCTCAAGGTAGGAGGAGTATATTCTACAGACAAGTCCAATCCTGCAAATAGATCAGTATCATCGGACCCCTGAATTTAGTGGGGTTCTGCCTTTGTAAAGTGGCAATCCTATGCAATGTAACAATACAAGTATCACTACTCTGTCCCAGAGGAGTGGTTCTCAAACTATATATAGGCTGCAGAGTCTTCCTGATGATCCATAAAATGAAGCATTTTGAAACACAAGCAATGGACAGACAAGGCAAGTGTTTTGGAGCCTTTTCTCTCGTGAGGTGCTTCTCAGAATGGAAAAAATGGTGAATTGTTGCCCTAAAATGTGTCAACATCTCCCAACTTTACTACAAAGCCTATTACACCCAGTGGAGTTTAGATGGAGAGGAGCAGGGAACTATCCTGCTCCTATTCCCCAGTTACTTTTGTTTTGGACTTTCCAGACAGGAAAAAGGGATACAAGACCCTGAGAAATTTTTAAAGTAAAATCCACCAAAACAAAACCCAACGCACCTAGCATGAGATGGAAGATACCACTAGTGTGTGAGGAGGAGAGGAGATTAAGACTAGAGGAGGTTAAAATCATGGAGCCTTTGGGGATGAGGGAGGCAGGGAGGGAATTAGAACTGGATCTGGACAGGTGAGATTGGGTTTTGGGAGCAGCAGGGTCTGGTGCGGATTAGATTTGGGGGCTTGGATTTGGGGGTAATGGGGATTGATAGTGAGGTGTAAAGGCAGCATTAGAGGCTGATGGTGGTTGGATATGGGGTAGTGAGGCGATATTGGTGAATGGGGGGGGACTAGAATTTGGGTTTATGGTTGAGCTGGGATTTGGGGTCAGTGGGAGCTGATGGGGGCATGGAGGGGACTGGAGTTTGGGGACAGTGAAAGCTGATGGTGATTGGATTTGGGGGCAGTAGGGGCTGATGGTGGGATGTGGAGCAATGGAGTTTGGGGGTTGAGGAGACTGGAGTTTAGGGACAGTGGGGGCTGATGGTAGTTGGCTTTGCAGGCAGTGGGGGCTGATGGGGATGGAAGGGGCTGGAGTTTGGGGGCAGTGGGGACTGATGGTGGGGTGTGGAGCAATGGAGTTTGGGAGTGGAGGGGGCTGGAGTTTAGGGACAGTGGGGGCTGATGGTAGTTGGCTTTGCAGGCAGTGGGGTGTGGAGGGGGCTGGAATTTGGAGACGGTGGGGCTGATGGTTGGATCGGGGGCGTGGAGGGGGCTGGCGTTTGGAGTCCCTGGGAGCTGATGGGGGGCTGGAGTTTGGGGGCACTGGGAGCTGACGGGGGTGTAGAAGTGACTAGTGTTTGGGGTGGGAGTCACAGCCCCATTAACCCGTGGGGGGGAGGGGAGTTACCTGCGGCGGCTCCCGGGCCGTGCAGCGCCCTGACCTCCGGCTGCAGCTGCCTCTCCGCAGCCAGGCGGCCCCGCACCACCTGCTGCAGAATGAGCCGGACTCTCCGCGCTGCGGGGCCGCCGCTGAAGCACAGAAGCCGGGACTGCATGGGGAGGCCGGGCCGGAGACGCGCACCGGGCAGGCGGGGATTGGGGAAGCGGCAGGCCGGGGGGAAGGGAAACGCCGAGGCACAGCGTCCCACCGGAAACTGGTGCCGGCCGGGCTCGGGCTGCCCGGGGAGGGAGCGCGGCGCTGGGAGCCGCCCTGGCGGGTGGTTGTGATCTCGTTTGCCCCGGGTCCCAGCGCTCCGCCATCAGCTTCCATGGGAGCAGGCCCGGGCCCCGAGAGGCAGGGACCGAGTGAACCTGCCCCAAGCGGGTCCGTCTCTCCCCTGCCCTGTGGGGGGAGAGGTTGCGGGGGGATGGGCACAGGGGGATTTTGTTCTGTGGGTGCCACAGTCTCCGCTTCTCTCTGTAGGACAGAGGGGGTGGGGGTCGCTCTATGAGTGTGACAGCGCCAGGATCAGCCTTCAACCACCCGTCAGTGAACTGCACAGTTCAATTGCACTGTAGCCTTGACGAGTATCTAACCTGTGCTGAAATGCTGGGTTGTGAATTGGAGCTACTGACAGCTGTTGGCCTCTGTGCCTCCTGGAGTCACAATACACTTGGGGGGCTATCATTCGCTTTTCTGTATCAGTACAAGTGTATATGTATAGTAGCGATATGTTTCCCGCTCCACTTCTGTTCAAACCGCAAGAAGAAAGTTTGGGGTGATGTTCCACTAGCAGGAAAAGGGATGCAGTACAGTACTGAGCTCGGATGACAGCTAGGGAGAATGGGGAAGTTCCGGAGAAGGCATAGTGACAGCAATGCATGTCTCTGAGGAGCTAATTGAAACAGGGACCCCAGAAAGTGAGATAAGATTAATAGGAACCAGAGTAAAGTATATGAGGGGACAACGTGTCAAAGAAGGGAACAGAAATACTCCACCAAAAAAATAAAAATTCTGCACATAGTTTAAAATTCTGCAAATTTTATTTGTCAATAAATAAATTTGGAGGCTCCAGCATGGCAGTGGGGAGCACAAGCCACTGGCTGCATGGAGGTGGGAGATCACCCTGCAGTCCCCCTCGCACAGGGGCTCATTGGGGGATTCCAAGTGCAGGGGCATGAACTCAGTGGTGAGGCTGCACCTGACCCTGACACAGCACAAGGGCCAGGCTTGCCCCCAAAACACCCCTGGGGTCTGGCCCTGCCCCTCGACACCAGGTACACGAGGTGTAGGCAGGCAGGCTCATCCCAGCTTAGGAGGGGCTTAGTGTGGGGGTTGCCGTTGTGGGGGGAGAAGGTTCTGTGTGGGGCAATCTGGGCAGCTCAGTGGGGGAGTCTGGGTGCACAGGGGTTCATTGGGGGGTTCTGGGTGCAGAGGCAATGGGACTCTGCAGGAGATCCAGGGGAAGGTGGTTGAGGTTAACAGAGGGGACTGGGTATGGGGGGCACAGTGGGCAGGGATCTGGGTGTTGGGGGGAGTGGGGTGGGTGCTTGCTGGGGTGGGTGTCAGGGTGCAACTGGTTGGGGCTCAGTGGGGATGGGATCTGGGTGTGGGGAGGATCTGGATGCACAGGGTCTCGTTGGGGGGTTCCAGGTCCAGGGGCAATGTGCAAGGGGGGGGTTCAGGTGAAGGTGGTTGGGACTCGGGGGGTGTTGGTGTGGGGGGATGGGTCTAGGTGTGGGGGGGTTGTCCAGGTACAGTGGGGCTCATTGGGGTGGGAGTTTGAGTGCAGGGGGTTCAGGGATTTTGAATGCAGGGGTGGAGGTGTGGGGGGGGCTCAGCAGTGAGGCTCCAGGTGCAGGGAGTTGAGCTTGGCAGGGTGGGGTTTGGGTGTGGGTGTCTCAGGGAGGGGTTCTGGGTGCAGGGGGTGAGGCTTAGCGGGGGAGGCTGGGTATGGGGGATCCATACATCAGGGGTGGGGCAGCTCCTCGTACAGTGACTCCTCCCTCCACAGCTGAGGAGCAATGGGGACAAGAAGCGGGGGGAGGAGGAGGAGGGAGATGCACAGCTTCCTGCAGCCAGGGGAGGTTTTTGGGAGTGGGTCTGACCCAGCCGCTCCTTTGCAGGGGAAGAGCAAGTCCTGTCCTCCCCAGCCCAGCTGGGACTAGCAGCTGAGCCTGGCTCAGGGCAGAAGCCACCAGCCAGGGCATCAGCAGCCCCTCCCGCACACAGTGATTTACCTCTCCACCAGCTATTCCAAAAGCCCAAAACAATGCACCCGTGCTGCTGGGGAGAGGCATATGACCGCTCTTGTGGCTTCCCTTTGCTTCCCCATCAGAAAGTCATTTTTTCTGCAGGGAAGCAAAGAAATCTGCAGGGGACGTGAATTCTGCGCCCATGCAGTGACGCAGAATTCCCCCAGGAGTAGAAAAGGTCTCAAGGAGACCAGCAGAAGGATAAAAGGACAAAGGGTCTGTCATAACTATAAAGGGAAGGGTGACAGCCATACTGTGTACAGTACTAAAGTCCCTCCTGGTCAGAGACTCTAAAATCCTTTTACCTGTAAAGGGTTAAGAAGCTCGGGTAACCTGGCTGACACCTGACCCAGAGGACCAATAAGGGGACAAGATACTTTCAAATCTTGGGGGGGGAAAGGCTTTTGTGTGTGTCCTTTGTTTAAGGGGTTGTTCGCTCTTGGGACTGAGAGGGACCAGACATCAATCCAGGTTCTCCCCATCTTTCTAAACAAGTCTCTCTTATTTCAAAATTGTAAGTAAAAGCCAGGCAAGGCGTCTTAGATTTACTTTGTTTTCTCAACTTGTAAATGTACCTTTTACCAGAGTGCTTATCTTGTTTGCTATACTTTGAACCTAAGACAGAGGGGATTCCTCTGAGCTCTTTAAGTTTGATTACCCTGTAAAGTTATTTTCCATACTGATTTTGCAGAGATGATTTTTACCTTTTGCTTTAATTAAAAGCCTTCTTTTTAAAAAAACCTGATTGATTTCTCCTTGTTTTAAGATCCAAAAGGGGTTTGGATCTGTATTCACCAGGAGTTGGTGAAAGGAAGGAGGGGGGAAGGGTCAATTTCTCCTTGTTTAAAAATCCAAGGAGTTTGGATCTGTATTCACCAGGGAATTGGTGAAAGGTTTCTCAAGGCTTCCCAGGGAGGGAATCCATCGAGAATGGTGGCAGCGGGACCAGAGCTAAGCTGGTAGATAAGCTTAGCAGTTTTCATGCAGGCCCCTACATTTGTACCCTAAAGTTCAAAGTAGGGATACAGCCTTGACATGGTGGCACAGCGGTGGGATCGTTTTAAACCCAAAAGCCAGTAAGAGATTTTTTTTCCCTTCTAGCTGCTTGGAGAGCAGAGCTGCAGGTAGATGCATATCTTATCTCTCCTTGCCTGAAGGCAGAGGTGTTAAGTTTTTTTAACAAGGTCCTTTGTTAAGAGAAGGGTTCAATTAATGAGCAAACAACTGGTAAAGATAATTTACAAGCTGAATTGTGTTTTTTTTTCTTTTTTACATCCTCGGAAGTAGCTAGTTAGAAACTCTCTGTTAACTCAGCAGCACTCAGCAGGAGCCTGAGCTAAATACATCCCAGTTTCAGTCAACTGCAGAGGGTGAGACCCAGCACAAGAAAACCAGGAAAATGACTACCAGTGAAGCAGCTAGCAAACTAGAACTGGCCAGACTAGAAGCAGAAGAAAATGAGAAAAAACATCAGAGACTACTTCAAATTAAAAAACTCGAGGAAAAAGCCAAACAGGAGGCCCATGAAAGAGAAGAAAAAGCCAAACAGGAGGCCCATGAAAGAGAGGAGAAAGCCAAAGAGGAGGCCCACAAGAGAGAGATGGAGCTGAAAAAAGCCAAAGAGGAGGCGAGAGAAAAAGAAAGGAAGCATGAACTGGAAGCAGCAAGTGCTAAGCAGGATGCATCAGACCATCCTAACAATTCCTCTCCAAGTACCACTTCCCATCCCAGGAAATTCCCCACCTACAAGGCAGGCGATGATACTGAGGCCTTCTTAGAAAATTTTGAAAGGGCCTGCCTTGGATACGACATCCCTCCAACCCAGTACATGGTAGAGCTGAGGCCACAGCTCAGTGGACCCTTAGCAGAAGTGGCGGCTGAAATGCCTAAGGAACACATGAACAGTTATGAACTTTTTAAAAACAAGGCCAGACTCAGAATGGGGCTAACACCCGAGCATGCCCGTCGGCGGTTCAGAGCCCTAAGGTGGAAACCAGATGTGTCTTTTACCCGGCATGCCTACCACATTGACAAAAATTGTGATGCCTGGGTATCAGGAGCAAATGTTAAATCTCTGGAAGATCTGCTTTCCCTAGTAAAAATGGAGCAGTTTTTAGAGGGTGTTCCTGAGGAAATAGAAAGGTACATCCTAGATGGGAAGCCCAAAGCTGTAACCGAGGCGGGGGAGATTGGAGCCAAATGGGTGGAGGTGACAGAAAAGAAAAAAGCTAGTAGCAGTTGGAGCAAATATCAGAAGGGGCAAACCGAAACAAAACCTTATCACCGGGGACAACCCAAGGCCCCACCCACATCCCAAGGGAAACCCCAGATGCCTTCTCACCCCACCACACCAGTCTCCATCAACCAACATCGCCCCGGTGATACCTTAGCAGGGCGATGTTTTAAATGTAATGAACTGGGGCATATAAAGGCTCACTGCCCCAAGAACCCCAACCGATTACAGTTCATTACACCCCAATCACACCAAAGAACCCCAGACCCAGATGCCTCTCTCATACCCTCGGAGCGAAGGGAAACCTTGAGAGTGGGCGGAAAGAAGGTTATCGCTTGGAGGGACACTGGGGCACAAGTGTCAACTATCCACCAATCCCTAGTGGACCCCAAACTCATCAACCCTGAGGCTACAGTGACAATTCAACCCTTCGTGTCACAGTCTGTAACCTTGCCTACAGCCCAGTTGCATGTCCAGTACAAGGGCTGGTCAGGAATGTGGACTTTTGCAGTCTATGACAATTATCCCATTCCCATGCTGCTGGGGGAAGACTTGGCCAACCATGTGAAGCTAGCCAAGAGGGTGGGAATAGTCACCCGCAGCCAGGCTAAGCAAGCTTTCACCCCCATCCCTGTTCCTGAGCTGTTCACCAGAGCCCCGTCTGTGTTACCGGAGACCCAAAACCAGGTGGTGGAACCGGATTCCCTGCCAACGACTGCAACAGCCGTAGTGGATCCAATCCCAGAGACCCAGCCAAAGCCAGTCCCAGAACCGGAACTGGCAACGCAACCAGCACCAGAACCATTGCCAGCACTGAGTCCAGCGCTTGCAACCCCGTCTACAACTCCAATGCCAGAGGGCACCAGCGAGCCTAAACTGGCGGAAGCAGCAGATAACCCTACCCAAGAGGCTCAGCCAGAGCCTGAAATACCACATAGTGCACCAGCGGACAGCGGTTCACAGTCAATGGAAAAAGCCCCAGCACCTGCATCGCTTCCAGAGGGACCAAGCCCCAGTCCACAGTCCAAGGAGGAACTGATGTCTCCAGCATCAAGGGAACAGTTCCAGGCCGAGCAGGAAGCAGATGACAGCCTTCAAAAAGCTTGGGCAGCGGCACGGAGCACCCCACCGCCTCTCAGCTCTTCTAACCGATCCCGGTTTGTTGTAGAAAAAGGACTTTTATACAAGGAGACTCTTTCTGGTGGGCACCAAGAAGACTGGCATCCTCAAAGACAGCTGGTAGTTCCCACTAAGTATCGGGTAAAACTCTTGAGCTTAGCCCATGATCATCCCAGTGGCCATTCTGGGGTGAACAGAACCAAAGACCGGTTGGGGAAGTCCTTCCACTGGGAGGGAATGGGCAAGGACGTTGCTAATTATGTCCGGTCTTGTGAGGTGTGCCAACGAGTGGGAAAGCCCCAAGACCAGGTTAAAGCCCCTCTCCAGCCACTACCCATAATTGAGGTCCCATTTCAGCGAGTAGCTGTGGATATTCTGGGTCCTTTCCCAAAGAAGACACCCAGAGGAAAGCAGTACGTACTGACTTTCATGGATTTTGCTACCCGATGGCCGGAAGCTGTACCCTTAAGCAACACCAAGACTAAAAGTGTGTGCCAGGCATTAGCAGACATTTTTGCCAGGGTAGGGTGGCCCTCCGACATACTTACAGATTTGGGAACTAATTTCCTGGCAGGGAACATGAAAAACCTGTGGAAAGCTCATGGGGTGAATCACTTGGTTGCCACCCCTCATCACCATCAAACCAATGGTCTGGTGGAGAGGTTTAATGGAACTTTGGGGGCCATGATACGTAAATTCGTAAATGAACACTCCAATGATTGGGACCTAGTGTTGCAGCAGTTGCTTTTTGCCTACAGGGCTGTACCACATCCCAGTTTAGGGTTTTCACCATTTGAACTTGTGTATGGCCGCGAGGTTAAGGGGCCATTACAGTTGGTGAAGCAGCAATGGGAGGGGTTTACGCCTTCTCCAGGAACTAACATTCTAGACTTTGTAAGCAACCTACAAAACACCCTCCGACACTCTTTAGCCCTTGCTAAAGAAAACCTAAAGGATGCTCAGGAAGAGCAAAAGGCCTGGTATGATAAACATTCCAGAGAACGGTCCTTCAAAGTAGGAGACCAAGTCATGGTCTTAAAGGCGCTCCAGGCCCATAAAATGGAAGCGTCGTGGGAAGGACCATTCACGGTCCAGGAGCGCCTAGGAGCTGTTAACTATCTCATAGCCTCCCCCACCTCCAACATAAAGCCTAAGGTATACCATGTTAATTCTCTTAAGCCCTTTTATTCTAGAGAATTAAACGTTTGCCAGTTTACAGCCCAGGAAACTGATGACGCGGAGTGGCCTGCAGGTGTCTACTATGAAGGAAAAAGGAATGGTGGCGTGGAAGAGGTGAACCTCTCCACGACCCTGGGACGTCTGCAGCGACAGCAGATAAAGGAGCTGTGCACAAGCTTTGCACCGATTTTCTCAGCCACTCCAGGGCGGACCGAACGGGCATACCACTCCATTGACACAGGTAATGCTCACCCAATTAGAACCCCACCCTACCGGGAGTCACCTCATGCCCAAGCGGCTATACAAAGGGAGATCCAGGACATGCTACAGATGGGTATAATCCGCCCCTCTACCAGTGCATGGGCATCTCCAGTGGTTCTAGTTCCCAAACCAGATGGGGAAATACGCTTTTGCGTGGACTACCGTAAGCTAAATGCTGTAACTCGTCCTGACAACTATCCAATGCCATGCACAGATGAGCTATTGGAAAAATTGGGACATGCCCAATTCATCTCTACTTTAGACTTAACCAAAGGGTACTGGCAAGTACCACTAGATGAACCCGCTAAGGAAAGGTCAGTCTTCGTCACCCAGGCAGGGGTGTATGAATTCAATGTACTCCCTTTCGGGTTGCGAAATGCACCCGCCACCTTCCAAAGACTTGTAGATGGTCTCCTAGCAGGATTGGGAGAATCTGCAGTTGCCTACCTCGATGATGTGGCCATTTTTTCTGATTCATGGACAGAACACCTGGAGCACCTGAAAAAAGTCTTCGAGCGCATCCGGCAGGCAGGACTAACTGTTAAGGCTAAAAAGTGTCAAATAGGCCAAAACAGAGTGACGTACCTGGGGCACCAGGTGGGTCAAGGAACTATAAATCCCCTACAGGCCAAAGTGGATGCTATCCAAAAGTGGCCGGTTCCAAAGTCAAAGAAACAGGTCCAATCCTTCTTAGGCTTGGCCGGATATTATAGGCGATTTGTACCACACTACAGCCAAATCGCCGCCCCGCTGACAGACCTAACCAGAAAGAAACAGCCAAATGCAGTTCAGTGGACTGATAAGTGTCAAAAGGCCTTTAACCAGCTTAAGGCAACACTCATGTCTGACCCTGTGCTAAGGGCCCCAGACTTTGACAAACCGTTCCTAGTAACCACAGATGCTTCCGAGCGAGGCGTGGGAGCAGTTTTAATGCAGGAAGGACCAGATCAAGAATTCCATCCTGTCGTGTTTCTCAGCAAGAAACTGTCTGAGAGGGAAAGCCACTGGTCAATCAGCGAAAAGGAATGCTACGCCATTGTGTACGCGCTGGAAAAGCTACGCCCATATGTTTGGGGACGGCGCTTCCAACTACAAACAGACCATGCTGCGCTACAGTGGCTTCATACCGCCAAGGGGAATAACAAAAAACTTCTTCGGTGGAGTTTAGCTCTCCAAGATTTTGATTTTGAAATACAACACATTTCGGGAGCTTCTAACAAAGTGGCTGATGCACTCTCCCGGGAAAGTTTCCCAGAGTTAACTGGTTAACAATTGTTCTTGTAATGAAACATATTGTTAGTTTTTATATAATCAGTAGTATGTCTAAAGGTACATGTGTCTTGTTAACTCTGTTTTCTCCTAGAACTCCAGGAAGAAATCACAGCCAGTGTGGAACCGAACGTCCAACACTATCTGTGATTTGGGGGGCGTGTCATAACTATAAAGGGAAGGGTGACAGCCATACTGTGTACAGTACTAAAGTCCCTCCTGGTCAGAGACTCTAAAATCCTTTTACCTGTAAAGGGTTAAGAAGCTCGGGTAACCTGGCTGACACCTGACCCAGAGGACCAATAAGGGGACAAGATACTTTCAAATCTTGGGGGGGGAAAGGCTTTTGTGTGTGTCCTTTGTTTAAGGGGTTGTTCGCTCTTGGGACTGAGAGGGACCAGACATCAATCCAGGTTCTCCCCATCTTTCTAAACAAGTCTCTCTTATTTCAAAATTGTAAGTAAAAGCCAGGCAAGGCGTCTTAGATTTACTTTGTTTTCTCAACTTGTAAATGTACCTTTTACCAGAGTGCTTATCTTGTTTGCTATACTTTGAACCTAAGACAGAGGGGATTCCTCTGAGCTCTTTAAGTTTGATTACCCTGTAAAGTTATTTTCCATACTGATTTTGCAGAGATGATTTTTACCTTTTGCTTTAATTAAAAGCCTTCTTTTTAAAAAAACCTGATTGATTTCTCCTTGTTTTAAGATCCAAAGGGGGTTTGGATCTGTATTCACCAGGAGTTGGTGAAAGGAAGGAGGGGGGAAGGGTCAATTTCTCCTTGTTTAAAAATCCAAGGAGTTTGGATCTGTATTCACCAGGGAATTGGTGAAAGGTTTCTCAAGGCTTCCCAGGGAGGGAATCCATCGAGAATGGTGGCAGCGGGACCAGAGCTAAGCTGGTAGATAAGCTTAGCAGTTTTCATGCAGGCCCCTACATTTGTACCCTAAAGTTCAAAGTAGGGATACAGCCTTGACAGGGTCCAAGAGAGGTTAAAAATATGGACAGAAAACAATAAAATGAGATACAACTGGGGCATATATAAGCTAATATTCCTTGAGAAAAATAATCAGAAACATTTTTGATGAGAGACCAGAATCCTGGAAATCGGTGATGCCAAAACAGGCTTTGGGATGATTGTGGATAGCAAATTAGAGGTGATTTTTGCAATTCTATATGACACCAAGAAAGGTCAATGTAATTTTGGGTTGCAGAGACATGACAGAGCATAGAGGCATACAGTTTGTGTGATGTTGCATCCATTTGCATGTATTGCATCACCAGAGAAGAACTCACTGGTGGGAATTTGGAGAAGACCAAAAGCCTTAATCCTGCAATTTACTGTGTGCAGGCAATCAGGCTCCACACAGGCTCTGCAAAATGCAGGATTGGGGCCCAAATGAATATGGCCAGAAATGACTAATTTATGAGGAAAGAGATAAAATAACTAAATATGAAAATATCTACCTTGGTTCTTACAATGCCCCCATTTCCATAGTAGTCAATCACAGCCCAGCAGGTAAGATGAAAAGGGCTGGCTGCTTCTTCTAGGGTCCAGTTCTGGGTGGGGCTGGGATAAGGGAGGAAGCACGTCCCCCATCTTAACCCAAGAGGCCTGGCCTCATCCTGGGCCTCACTCTGACTATACCTTTTTGGTTGAGTCAGTGAAGAATTGCTTTTCAGTGTTTAAAATCCCAATGGCTATCTTGAGTTAAATATCAATATGTTGTTGTAAAATTAAGGTGGGCTTGTTTTCTAGTACAAGTGAACCTGAGACAGCCCATCATTGGAGATATTTAAAATATACTAGAAATTAAACTATAAGGAACACCCAGTGAGATGGGAACAGTACAGTGAGATGATGCCTAAAAGATTTTCTCCATTTTTAATTTCTATTAATCCATGAGATCCTTCTGAAGGAAGAGTGTTATATAAATTAAATTATCTTTCCTGCAAAGACTAAAAAAAGTGTAGCTCCACTGTTGCTTCAGGCTCACGGATGTTAGCCTCATTTTATCTCTCTGTAACCTAGCACCCCCACCCCATCTTTCCACTCTATTCTCTTCCCCTAGATAAAAGCCCTCAGTGACCTAATTTCTTTTATGAACAAGAGCGTCTAGTCATTGGAGTATTTTTTCTTTTCTGCCTTCTTGTAACTTAACATGCATGTCTCACTTTTCTGCCTTCCTGTATCTATGTATTATTCCTTTCTTTAGTTTGTGAGGATAGTCTATCTAGTTATGTTCCTAATCTGAAGTTCAAGCCTCTGGTCTTGGGAGCAAAAAGGCAAACCTTGAACCACCTCCACTTTTGTACTGGATGATTTTTTATTTAAAAATAAACCTAATTCTGTTTGACTATCCTTTGTCATTTATTCACTTAGAATGCAGTGTGTGTGGATGAATATAGTTATGATTCCTCATGCACTTCATGTACAGACAATGTTTAGATATTACATGCAAAACACTATGTACAGATAATGTTAAGTTTGCAAATTTAAAGACATTAAAAATCAGGAAATGCAAAAGCTCAAGATCTCAAAGCAACATGAACTTCCTCACTGGACATAAGAAAAGTCATACTGGGACAGATCAATGGTTCATCTAGCCCTGTATGCTGTCTCTGACAGATGCTTCAGAGGGAATGAACAAACTAGGGCAATTTTGAGTGATCCATCCCCTGTTGTCCACTCCCAGCTTCTGGCAGTTGGAGTTTTAGGGTCACCCAGAGCATGGGATTGTATTCCTGACCATCTTGGTTAACAGTCATTGATGGATCTATCATTCATGAACTTATCTTAATTCTTTTTTGAAACGTTATACTTTTGGCCTTCACAGCAACCTATGGCAATGAGTTTCCCAGGTTGACTATGGGTTCTGTGAAGAAATACTTCCTTTTTTTTATTTAAACCTGCTGCCTATTAATTTCATTGTTCTTGAGTTACATGAGGGGATAAATAGTATTTCTCTATTTGCTTTCTCCCTATCATTCATGATTTCATAGACCTCTATCATATTGCCCTTAGTCATCTCTTTTCTAAGATGAACAGTCCCAGTCTTTTTAATCGCTTCTTGTATGGAATCTGTTCCCTCCTCTTAATCATTTTTGTTGCCTTCTCTATGCCCTTTCCAATTCTAATATATCTTTTTTGAGATGGAGTGACCGAAACTACACACAGTATTCAAGGTGAGGGAACATTGATATAATGATATAGTGGCATTACAATGTTTTGTTTTGTTATCTATCACTTTCCTAATGGTTCTTGCCATTGTTAACTTTTTCTGTCTGCCACTGCACCTTGAGTGGCTGATTTCAGAGAACTATCCAGGATGTCTCCAAGATCTCTTTCTTGAGTGGTAACAGCTCATTTAGACCCCATCATTTTGTAACTATAGTGCGATTTTGTTTTCCAGTGTGCATTAGTTTGCATTTATCAACATTGAATTTCATCCACCATTTTATCATCCAGTCACCCAGCTTTGTAGAGATCCTTTTGTAACTCTTTATAGTCAGCTTTAGACTTATCATGAGTAATTTTGTATGGTCTGCAAACTTGCCACCTCACTCGTTAACCCCTTTTCCAGATCATTTATGAATATGTTGAAGAGCACAGCTGCCACTCCAGGTCCTGGGGGACCCCACTATTTACCCATTCCATTGCAAAAACTACCCATTTATTCCTACCCTTTATTTCCTATCTTTGAACCAGTTATTAATCCATGAGAGGACTGTCCCTTTTATCCAATTATTGCCTACTTCGCTTACGAGCCTTTGGTAAGGAACCTTGTCAAAGGCTTTTTGCAAGTCCAACTACATTATATCAAGGGGATCACACTTGTCCACATGCTTATTGACCCCCCCCTCAAAGAATTCTAATAGATAGGTGGGGCGTGATTTCCCTTTACAAAAGCCATGCTCATTCTTCCCCAATGTATCATGTTCATCTGTGTGTCTGATCATTCTGTTTTTTACTATATTTTCAACCAATCTGCCTGGTAATGAAGTTAGGCTTACTAGCCTCTAATTGCCAGGATTCCCTCTGGAGCCTTTTGTAAAAATAGGCATTACATTGGCTATCCTCCAGTCATCTGGTACAGAGACTGATACATTACATACCACCGTTAATAGTTCTGCAATTTCATATCTGAATTTCTTCACAATTCTTTTGTGAATATCATCTGTTTCTGTTGACTTATTACTGTTTATCTGTTGACACCTCAGTCTGGAACAGTTCCCCATACCTGACCCATTATTTTTAGGTGACAAATTCAGGATCTCCCCTCACCCTCTGCAGGAAGACCAATGCACTTCTTTGAGTGCTCCTTTCGCACTTCGCTCGTCCAGTGGCTCCAGAGCCGGGTTGACAGGCTTCCTGCTTCTGATGTACTTAAAAAAAAAAAACCAGTTGCTTTTTAATTTGTGTCTCTGTAGCTCATTGCTCTTCAAATTCTTTCTTGGCCTGTCTTCTTATACTTTTACGCTTGACTTGCCACAGTTTACGCTCTCGTCTATTTTCCTCAGTAGGATTTGACTTCCACTGTTTCAAGGATGCCTTTTGGCCTCTAAACACCTATTTTATTCTGCTGTTTAACCACGGTGTCCTTTTTTTAATTTGGGATATACATTTAGTTTGAGCTTCTATTACAGAGTTTTTTAATAGTCTCCATTTGCAGGCATTTCACCTGCCGGGCCATTCCTTTAAATTTCTCATTAACTAGCTTCCTCATTTTTGTGTAATTCCCCTTTTTTGAAGTTAAATGCTACTGTGGTGGGATTCTTGGGTATTTTTTGCCCTTCAAGAATGTTAAATTACATGATGATTGCTATTACTGAGCAGTTCAGATACATTCACCTCTTGGACCAGATTCTGTGCTCTACTTAGAACTAAATCAAGAATTGCCTCACCCCTTGTGGGTTTCGAGAAGCAGTCATTTATGTTGTGTATCTGTATATTATGAAGCTATGACTCCATAGGTAGTTTTAACTAGTTTGCCCTTGTAAGTGTGATTTGATGTGATCTCTTGCCCCAAACCCCAACTTTAAAATAAAAAAGTTTCAGTGCTGAAATTCCTTCTCTTTCTATAGCCAAAGAAGAATTTACCCAAAATTTTAGATTGCTCAGCTGAGACCTTTTGCACATACAGTAGAACCTCAAAGATATGAATACCAGAGTTACAGACTGATTAGTCAATTGGATACCATGTAAAACCAGGAGTAAACAGTCAGCAGCAGAGACAAAAAGAAGTGCAAATACTGTACTGTGTCTGTATTGCAGCTTAAAGATAGGCACATCTGGGTTGCCTGTCCCCACCCCCACATGTGGGGCAGCCAATTACAGCAAAATGCTGGGGCTCCAGCCCAAGACAGCCAGAGCCAGTAAAGCAGAAGCAGCACTCCTTTCACCCCTTCTTCCCCACCAGGAGGGGGATGCACCGTTTTGTATTCACACACACACACACACACACCCAGGAGGGGGACAAGCTTGCACGATCATGCCAGTACTGAATAGGGAGCTCAGCTGCTGCTGAAACCTGGCCTGGAGTGTCAGCTGCTGGATCTGGAGCCTGAACTGTGGTCTGTTCAGAGTTATGAACATTTCAGATTTATGGACAACCTCCATTCCCGTGGTGTCCTTAATTCTTACATTCTTCTGTACAGGAGTTTGCATACTAACAGGTTTTACACTTTCAAAAAAGTCTAAGGTTCTTGGAATGTTGCATTTCAAAACTGGCCTGGTTTAGAAAGTGCAAGTTCTATTCAGCTTGCCTCAATTAAAACTCATATTTAAATATATTTGGAAGATTTAAGAGTTAATTTTAGAGAAATTTATGAATCTCTGAAACCATCATCAGGTCCTGGAGAAGCTAAGAAGACATGAATTATTCCTGAAGTAGAATATGCCATTATACAAACACAGTTCAATTGGGGAGTGGGATAGGCAGGGGCACAACCACCTATAAGAGGATAGCTCCAGAGCCCAGGACACACAACAAGGCACAGGCCATGAGTGTTGATAATGATATGGAGGTGAGTGGAAGGCTTGGGAGAGTATACTAAAAGGCCAAGGAAGAGAGGTAACAATGGGACTACTCATGTTTATAAAGTTTAGCACATGTAAAAACGCTTGCAGAATCAGAACCTGAGATTATCAGCTTTGTTAAGAGGTGGTCTCTACCACCTGTAATTGTACAAAAGGACTTGACCTTGGTAAGAGGGATCTGGGCATAACTAATACAGATAATAAACCACCCTGTAGAGCAGGAAACAATTAAGATGCACAACTATAAAACTGTGTGACGCTACTGCAGTAAAGAATGGCAACTGTTTCATACTGTGAATGTACAAGACCCATTGTTAATTGTGTATGTATACCTGTAAAGTTTGAAGTTTAAAGTTCAGTCATTTGAGTTGTGTATATAAAAAAAAGTCTTTTTTAAGCTCGGAAGTATATATTTTTCCATTTTTGTATCTTCAAAACTGCTCAGATTAAAAAAAGCCATCTTTGGGCTAAGAAGAAACATGGAAAGTTTCAAAGAAAAATGTATATAATAGAAAGCTGAATGCAACTACCATGAATACTATGACAACACACTATTATCCAATGACCTTTGAGCAGGAGATTTCTTTACATTCATGGCGACAGTGGTTGTGTGTAGTTATAAATCTTTTTCTTTTATTGCTTTAGCATTCCTTCTGCTTCCTGGCTAATCACAACTGACTTAGCTCTACATCTGTATTACTTTCTATACATTGCACTCAATCATTCCTCTTCTGTTAGAAGAATGACTCCTTAAGTAGTTCTCTCCTGTGATGGAGTGGAAGGATTGAGCAGATGCTCAGGGTGGTTTTCCACAGATGATTTAACACCAGGAACAAACATATTTCATAGTTTCATTTCCTAGACTTAACAGACTAATACATTCCTGTTTGGAACTTGAAGATTCTTAACAAAATGCTTTACTCTTTTTAAACAGAGAAAAGATATTCCAAAGAGTGAGAGATCAAACAGCAGCTCTCTGACAGCTTCCAGACTGTTCTCTCTAGTAGCTGTCAGCTACTTTGCTGCACAGCTGTATCTCCAGACTAAATTAATTAGATACAGGTGCAAGCTGTAAAGAACAATATATCATCTTTGACCTGTTCCCAGTCAATTCTAGCACTCAATAAAGAGAGCAGACACTTGGGATGAAAAATCCTGGCTGCACTGAAGTCAATGGCAAAACTTTAATTGACTTCAATGAAGCCAGGATTTAACACCTGATGTTCTGATTGATCCATCTGCCATATATGCAAAGATAAATAACCCTTTACTTGCTAGTAATCTTTTGTATAGAGGATCTTTCAAAGCCATATACAGAAGATGGAAAAGGAAATCCATTTTGTTATGATCTATAGGGCTTTTTTTTTTTTTTTTTTTGAGTTTATTAATTTCATTCTGGTTTTTTTTAATTCGAGTTTGTAGATGTCCAAAAATCAGGGGTTCTCTCTCTACAGTATATACTGCAATGAGTAATCTTTTTGGAATGTTCCCTAGTGTACTTTAGCGCTGATTCAATAAGAACTATTTTAAAGCACACTAGGAAACGTTTACAGTTGAATGTCCTCAGAGTTATGAACACCTCAGGAATGCAGGTTGTTCGTAACTCTAAAATGTTTGTAACTATGAACAAAACATTATGGTTGTTCTTTCAAAAGTTTACAACTGAATATTAACTTAATACAACTTTGAAACTTTACTATGCAGAAGAAAAATGCCGCTTTCCTTTTTTTTAAGTTGTTTACATTTAATACAATACTGTATTTTCACCTTTTCCCTCCCCCACCCTTTCTCTGCTGCTTCCTGGTTGCATACTTCCAGTTCCAAATGAGGTGTGTGGTTGACTGGTCAGATTGTAACTCTGAGGTACTACTGTAGTACCAGCAGGGTCTACATGGACCAATTAATGTGCAACACCTTAGGCTAGGTCTACACTACCCGCCTGAATCGGCGGGTAGAAATCAATCTCTTGGGGATCGACTTATCGCGTCTCGTCAGGACGCGACAATCGATCCCCGAATCGATGCGCTTACTCCACCAGCGGAGGTGGGTGTAAGTGCCGTCGACTGGGAGCCGCGGCAGTCGATTTTGCCGCCGTCCTCACAACAGGGTAAGTCGGATCTGATACGTCGAATTCAGCTACGCTATTCGCGTAGCTGAATTTGCGTATCTTAAATCGACCCCCCCCCCGTAGTGAGGATGTAGCCTTAGTGTGCTTTGGAAATTACACCTCCCCCAGTCTTTACTGCTCTGTTTAGACAACCCCTTAGATACAAGTAACCATCTCTAGTGTTTCTCTTTTCTTAAGTTCTATATGGCGTTACATGGCCTTACTTTTTTTTTTTTTTTTTTTTTTACTTCATGCTTTAATCTAGGGTTAAAAATCAAGCTATTTATTCTACCACAAAAAGTATTTTAGCATATTATTGCTCCCCAGAATAGCATGTAATTGTCTCCTAATTAGTTGAGGGTTTGTTTAACTCTTTGTACTAGGCCTTTACTCAAGAAGCAAACATTCACTACGTAAAATTGTTTCTTGGTGTTTGCTCAGAATTTTTTAGATATTTTTTTTATTCCCTTTATCTAAATTGAACAGTTAAGTAACTAAGAACATTATCAAATTTTAAGCAATACTGACATCTAGGTCAGGAGTTTCTTGGCAATTGATGGCTGACTGGAAGAGTTGAGGTTTACCTAGCCAGTATCTGATTGCTTGGAAATGCCTGCTTTGAAGATAATTTTATTGCAGGCATAAATACTGTGATTTTTTTTTTAAGCACACAAGGTAATAACAAGGTATTTTGTTTTTTTCCTTTTGTCTTTTCTGGTGATTGCAGAATGATGCTTTTTAATTTATTACACTGGTCATTTCCTAGCAGCTAAATATAGTTAATGGAAGTCATTGTAAACACAAAACTTCTTTCTGAACATTTTAGTTCCAGTGTTCCACTTTCCATAAGTATGTGGATGGCACCAAAAGGTGGTATAAGTGTGTAGGGAATAGAAAGAGTTCCATTGCATGCTTTCTCTCAATTTGGTCCCCACAGAAGCCATGCTTATTCCACATGGTCAGGGTCATGGCTAGAGCCAGCCTTTTGGGGACTACAAACCCCATTGTTCTGGTATGACTCTCCCAGTTTGGGAGACCTAGAAATGTCAAGCCAATTTTTTATTTATTTATTTTAAATAAGTGTCTAGGATTAGCTGCAACAGCTTTCATGCCAGCAGGCTCCCATTAGCTTCTGTAGGGTTCCATGTAGATTCAGGACTCTACCTGCATGGAAGTTATTGCAGGATCAGGTCCTAGCCCTTTCATTACACATATAGTCTTGACAATGCAAGCTGATCAGTAGGATAGTGATCAATATGGTCTGGATACATAGGGATTTAAGTGCTATGACGCTCAGCATAGCAATGCCTAACTTTTAGACACCTAGAAAAATCACAGGAACAACATTGCTATCAACAAAGCCTGGGTTGGGCACATAGGCAGCCTATACGGTGAATTTGAAGAGACAGGCACCTAAGAATGCAATCCACAAAAAGCCAGTATGCTAGATGGGAGCTGCCTGTCAGGAATGAGGACTTGCAGTTACACCTGCCTGGTCTCAGACTGCCTGTGAGCACAGCTGAGCCACATTAGGGCTGCCTGATAAGTTTCTTTGTCTTATCGGCCAGAGTGGTCAAACAGTAACCACTGGCCCCTGGCTGCTCAACTTATGTGCCTGCAGCTGTGATCTCTCCTATGCCTGCCCTGCTCCTAGCCTCATCCTCTCCTGGATCAGTTTGAGGAGTTTGTCCATGCCATATCAGTAATCTTTTGATGACCTGTACAATACGTGCACAACTGAGGCCACACTCTGGACCCTGGCTGGTAGCCAGCTATGCTGCAGGTTTTCAGCACCTTTGTGGTGGACATCAAATGGATGAATCTGCTCAGTGCTACCACTTCCAGCTCAGCTTGAATGATGACACCATGGACGAGCTATCACAAATATAATCCCCAATCAGCCTGGATGCATTTATTAACCCATGTATTAAGATTGATGACTGGCTATCAGATCACCAGGAAAGAAAGAACCACTCAACCCATACCTGCTCCCCCAACCCTGGTCTGCTGACCTCCAGTAACCTTCTCCACATGCACACATACCAAACCCATGAAAGGTGACATAGCCTGGCCTTGTCTCTGTGATGCTGGACATCAGGCCAACTTCTGGCCTATTGCTGAACAGGAAGAGGTGGTCTGCACCTCAGTCAGGAAATAGAGGGGGCTCGGCATCTTCCCCTCAAGACTGCAAATGGCCTCCGCACCTGTCCACCAGTACCCTAGCAGCAGCCAATCAACCTTCTACTTTGAGACATTCGGCCATGTCAGAGGTCAACTTGACAGCACTAATAGACTCTGGTGCATCCAGTTGTTTTATGGACTCAGATTTTGCTCTGGTCACAGAATTCAGATGCAGTACAAGGCTCTCTCTCTCACCTGGTTGAATCCATTGACAGATCTCTCCTCTCTTGGAATTCTGTCATGTGTGAGATGGCAAGCTTACAAATCACCTCTTCAGGGACACCATGAAACCCTTCAGTTCGATCTGGTACATTCCCCACATTCGCTGGTCATCCTCAAGGTCACCTGTCTTTCCACCCGTGACCTATATATCCTCTGGAAGGCTGGCAAGGTTCAGTTCTGCTCATCATTCTGCCACAAACAGTCCTGCCTCCTCAAACTTGGGTTCAAATTAGAAGCAATGCGCAGTTCAACCCCAAGGACACACTGCCCCTCTGGGGGCACCAGAACAGCAGGGATGGACTGTGAAACCCCAGATATTGGCTACCCAAACAAGGTTGGTAAAACACCAGTACCTTGCAGATATTTATGGCAAGAGGAAGTCAGACATACTTCCCCCCTCCTCTCCCTGCCACCCCATCATTGCTGTGACTGCCACATAGACCTCCAGCCAGGGGCCCATATTTCATTTGGCAGCATTTACTCCATCTTGGAGCCTGTGTTGGATAGAATCTAAAAAAGAGATTAATCCAATCTGCCTATCCAGCTCCCCAGCAGGAACCCATTTTCTTTGTGTCTAAGAAGGATGGCTCCCTGTGCCCTTGCATGGACTATCAAGCTTGGAACAGATACCCTTTGCCTCATTAATGAGCTTTGAGAGACTTCATTCCACAAGGATTTTCACCAAGCTGGACCTTTGTGGGGCCTACAACCTATTCCATAGCTTGGCAGGGGATAAATGGAAGATGGCATTCCACACCCAGGACAAGCATTTCATATACCTAATGATGCCCTTTGGGCTATATAATGCTCCCACAACCTTTCAGCACTTTATCAACAACACATTTAGGGACATGTTTGACCAGTTTCTAGTGATCTATCTAGATGACATCTTTTTCTGAGAACCAGGTCCTTCATAATCAACATGTACACCTTGTTCTGGAGAGGCTTAACCAGAGCCACCTCTATGGTAAATTAGAGAAATTCAAATTTGATCATAGCATGTTCAAGTTCCTTGGGTGTATATTATCCCCAGGTGGGTTAACTATGGAACCCCACAAAGTGTCTGCCATCTCTTAGTGGTCTGCTCCAAGTGACATGCATGGGGTAAAATCATAACTGAGTTTTGCCAACTTCTATTGGCATTTCATCAAGAGGCTTTCCCACCTGGTAGCTCTCATTACAGCACTCCTTTGAAAGGGGAGACAATTTATCTGGTCCAGAGACCTAATCTGCCTTTAACCAGCTGAAGAAGACTTTTACTACTGCTCCCCTCCTTGTCCATCCTGACCCTAACAAGGTTTTCGTCATGAGGCCAATGCATCAAACTTCACTATAGGAACTGTCTTCTCCCAATAAGTAGGACCCTGTAACCAAGTCCACCATTATGCCTTCTACTCCAGAAAACAGCCTGGGTGAGTGGAACTATGACATCTGAGACAAGGAGGCTTGGAGGAATGGCATCGTCTCCTTGAAGGAGCCCAATTTCCAGTTCAGATCCTTACAGACTACAAAAACCTGGCATACCTTTGTACAGCCCAAAACCTAAACCAGTGCCAGACCCGTTGGTCTATTTTCTTCACCCAATTTGATTTAATTGTTACATACTGCCCAGGTGCAAGAAACAGGAAGGCAGATGCCTGTTCTGCAGGGATGAACTTGCTGAGTCATGCACAACACCACGTTCAGCCATCCTTAGCCATCCAACTTCACTCTTGGAACAGCAGACAGGGACCTAATGTCACTCATTCAATTCTGCCTCATAAGCACTTTGTCATCAGACCTGCGAGACCTGCGAGACCTTGAGTGATGTAGGCAGATTGGTTCAGAGTTTTGGTTGTAGGATGGAATTCTCTACCATGGAGACTGCATTTATGTTCCATTCGGCCAGCTGAGACGCAAAGCTCTTGGATTAAGTCATGACTCCTAGATCGCTGCCATTTTGGCCAAACTAAAACCAGGAACTTGGTTTTGCAAAATTTCTGGTGGCCAGATATACACTCCTATGTCAGGAAATACATTGACTCCTGTGATCTGTGTTCCAAGACATGAAAGGGCATTCTGTCTTCTTCAGCTCCTACCCACCCTTTCTTAGCCTTGATCTACTATGTCCCTGTATTTCATAATAGAACTACTCTGCTCCTGTGGATGTATAGTTGTGTTGGTCACTGTTGATCTCTTGACCAAGATAGCACACTTTATTCCCCTCTATCATGGTTCCTGCCACCCTGGAAGCCACTGGTCTCTTTCACGAACCTGTGTTCCGGCTCTATGGACTACTACTGTGGGGCATTGTTGGACTGAGGCTCATAGTTTATCTCCTTCTTCTGGCAAGAACTGTTTTAACTCTTGGGTACAGAATGCCTTACTTCCTCTGTATATCATCCACAGACCAACCAACAGTCAGAGCAAGTGAACCAGATTATCCAACAGTACCTGCAGTGCTTCTGAATTACCACCAGGATGACTGGATCTCCTTGCTCCCATATGCCAAATTTGCTTATAGCAACATGATCCAGGCCTCCTCTCAGCAGAGCCTGTTTTATGCCAATGTTTCCACCCTCACTTCCACACAGGGCTGCCTACGAGCTCCTCGGTCACTCCAGCAGTGGACCTGGTCACCCATCTGCATTATGTACAAGAGCTCATAGAACACCTATAAGCAGCTAAAAAGCTCTACAAGAAGTATTCAGATAAAGGCCATCAAGCCACACCTAAACTAGCTATTGGGGACAAGATCTGGAGATCAATTCAAAAATCTCTTGTCCCCCCCCCAGCCTGTGGCCAAGTTACATCACCAATACATGGGACCATTAGAGATCACTGAACATTAATAAGTTCTAATGCCTCAATGCTTTTGAGCAAGGATTTGAAATTTGGCAGAGGATTTATCTTAATGGCAGGAGTGTTTTTTGCTACCCTTGTGAAAGTCTGCTTAAATTTGACTGAGTTATGAGCCTCTGAAAATCATACTTTTCACGTGGTCAATAGAGATTTGTTAGAGTTTTTGGTAGTTAAATCCTCTAACAATTGTCTGTATTACAGTAGCATAGCAGTGCCACTGTAGTTAAGGTTGCATCACAACTTCTGTTTAGAGGACTTAAAGGTCAACCTTTAAAGTCAACATGATTAGTTGTATTCTTTTGAAATTTGGTGTGCTTCAGGCAGAAATAACATAGGGTTAGTGACCCATAACCCATTTGGGGTCATTTGATGTAGGGGTTGTAGAGATAAAAGCCCTGAAAAGAGAGCCATTTTTCAAAAAGTTTCTAGCTTTGATTAATTGGGGTTTTGTTTTTTGCTCAGAGCTAGAGCTTAAACTATTGATGTGAAACAGGTCAAAATGGTCTCACTCTGGCAAGTTTTACCCAACATAGTGCATTGGACCCACTAAATCTTTAAGAGTCCCAAATCGGGAATGGTATTTAAGAAATGTACAATTGTAGTGTTAGATGGAATCCTGTGGATGAGAGTGAATGGACTGTAGGAAGTAAAGAGCTTGTACATTTCAGCAACTGTGGGGATAGCAGAGAAAAGGTATGTGTGTAAATGGGACTTACCTTGTGGGGCATTGCTGAAAGAGTTAAGGTTACACGGGCAACCTTAATTGTTCATTTCCTGGTTTTCAGAAATTTGAGTTTTGCTCAACTCAGCGTTCTGCAAGGGGATGACATACCACCAAGCAACCATAACTCTGTGTTAATGTGCTTTTTTTGCCATTAAAAACTGAGCATACTTAGGCTTGGCAGAATTTTTTATTTTTAATCACTTAAAAATAAACATTTATCAATTTAAATTTTTACAGCAAAATTATAGGGTTTAAGCATTTTATTTTTATTGATTTAAATTTTCAGTTGTGTGAAATTGCTGGGCAGTCAGACAATTATTTAATGACAGGTGCTGAGATTCAAAGAGTTAAAGTTTTATAACAAACAAGTTGTCACATGTCAAAATACAAAGTAAATATGCCTAAACTAAAGGTCTTAAGCTGCATTTATCTTGTTTTGCCTACCTGTAAATTTTGATAATTTTCTATGGAAATACTTTATCTGTTGGTGTATATGGTGAAATAGATGTTTACCGACATTTACCGTTAAAAATCTAATCCTTCCAAGTCTTCGCATACTCCAGTCCAGGACTGCAGGGGCTGAGCAAGATTTTCCCTGCAGTTGCTCCTCCTAGCGGCCAGGGGCCACTGTGGCAGCTGGCACAGTAACAGAGAAGGGAGCCTGTCTCTTGTGTTCTGCTGGTGCCCAGGCAGTAAGGAGGAGGAAGCAAGCAGGCTGAGTGGAATGCAGAGGAGTGAGGAACTGACTTGGGGGTGAGGTACTGGGACAAAGGTCCAAGAGGGAATGGGGTTAGAAACAAGGATGTGGATCCAAGGTAGTGGGGCTCTGGGATGTAGAGGCCTGGGGGATTAAGGAAACAAGGCAAGGACAGGTGTGGGGGGACAGAAGCAGAAGCGTCTGTAACCACTAGAATACACTCCCCTCAGAACCTGGAACAGAACTAAGGATTCCCGAGTCTCAACAGTCCTCTGCTGTCATCAAATAGCTGTGAAACCTACTGGCAAAGAGGGTGCCTCAGCTCACTCTAGTGACTTGTCCACAGAGAGGATGACAACCTACTACTGCTATCACTTACTCTATTAGTGCAAGTGGCAGAGGACTGTGATGTTGATCTAAAGATTCTAACTCCAGTGATGAACCAGGTGGGAGTCAACATGATTCAGCATCATGGAATTTGTTTTTTTCCACCCTGTTTGTTTTGAATTTCAGAAACTACATATAAAACGCTAGATGAAAATGTTAAGGTTGCAAAATCTAGGAAATCCCAGAATTAAGTTTTCCTGCGTATTCTTAATTTGGCACCCTTTGTCACATCTATTATGACAGTTTAATTACACAATCACTCACTGCTTTTACAAAGGAGCCATGCCTCATTCAGTGCATAGGATGGACCATGCTCAAGGAATAAATCAGGGCTTTGTAATTAATGAGGCTGTAGGACTCCTGCCTCATTTGTTGCAAGGGATGGCAGGTGGATAGTGAATGAGGCAGCAGATTTCAGGGAGAAAAAGGAGGGACTTGTGCTTTAGGCAGTCAGAATCCAGTTTTCCTGGGAGGCATCTATCACTGCCTCTTCCTGTGGGATGCTTGGCAAGTCATTTACATAGACCTTTTTCCAGGTGGCCACTAATTGAGTATTCCTCATTTTCTGGGTGCCTAACTTGATACCATAGGGTTTGAGTTGTAGCAGGGAGTGCTCACTACTTCTGCACCTGAAGGCAACGAGAGCTGTGCTTTGAACACAGAGTGCTATAAAATGGTAAGTATGCTGAAAAAAATCAAGTCCTCAGCATCTCACCTTGGGCATCCAAAATTAGGTTACGTTTGACATTAATTTTTGTTAGTTCTCCAGCTGTAAAATTGGAATAATTTTACTGCTTTCCCTCACAGGGTTGCTGTGAAAATAAAATAAAAATATGGTTTTTGAAGCACTCAGATTCTGTCGTGTTGAGCACCATAGAAAAGTCCCTGAGGAAACTAACAATTCAGTGGGGTTTGAATAGTGTGCAGTAAATAAGGCATATGGCTATGCACTGAAGTGAGTACCGCCCATCCTGTGCATTAAATCAGAGTTAGGAACTGGGGGAGGGGAAAGAAGAGTATGTGATCATGTAATGAAAGGCCATTATAATGCATAGGCACAAGGGGTTGAATGGACAACCTTAATTGTGGCATTTACTAACTTTTGAGTGCTTGACTTGCAACTTTAATGCTATTTTAATGTAGTTTATTGTATATAAATTTAGTCTGGGTGCAGCTGTACAGAACAACATCTTGAGAAATACTTCCTAGCAGATTAAGTGAGATGTCTTGAAGTTTGCTACCAGATCTTAGTGGTTCTGAGGCCTAGTCTTGCTCCCACTGCTTTCAGTGGCAAAGTGGTAAGATTTCCATTAACTTCAGTGGGAGCTGGATCACAGTCCTTGTAAACCTTTAAGCATTTGTTTAAGTGGGTGTTTTGTGATTCTTGAATACACATTTCATACAATAGAATTATTTTAGAGATGAATTATATAATTCCGTTGGCTTCTTTCCTTTCTTCATGTTTTTTGGACATTTTTAGAAATGAGTCTAGTTACTTTAATATAGTGTCAGTAATCTCCTATATACATTTGATTCCATCATTATGCTCATTGAATACCATCTTAAATTTTGCTAGTGAGCTCGGAGATATGGTTTAGCAGCAGTCTTGTTTTTTTAAGCTTCTTGCCACAACATTTGTGTGATACTAATATTTGGGTTCTTTGCCCAGTTAAGTGAATAACAAGCTGACAAGGCAGCCACAAAGGTGCCTGTAAAGCTGTTAGTGTAACAGCTGTGCTGCAGTTAACAAAAGATTAAACTACTGTACTTGTGGCAGGTGAGGAAAGGGATTTAACTGCTTTCATAATGTGAAAGTTGCTTAAGATAGAATAAAAGTCACAAGAAAAGCTATTAGTCACTGAGAACAGATGCAGATTGGAAAGATGCTTCAATAAAATGTATTCAGTGAATATGGTGTTTTTTGAATATGGGCTTAATCCTGATCCCATTGATACAGGATGAAGTGTCACAAAGGTAATTTAACATTTAAAAAGGTAGTGGAGGAGCTAATAGAGAAGAGCAATGTACAAAACTTAGTTTTGGTTTAGCCTTAGAATTTGCAACATAGGCCAGTAGGCCTGAGAGCAATATGGAGGTTACACAAACCCAGAGGAAGAGAATATGTATTGTATTATTCCTGAACGCTTGCCTCTCTACAGGCATTAATTTCATTAAAAATTGTCAGCCCTCCTAGCTGGCCACAGGGTAGTGCTGCTGGTGACACATGGTAAAAAAAAATTAGCCCAGGATGGAGGGTTAGGTGAACACCCAACTTCCATTTAGGCAATGTAATATCCAGAGTCCTTGCTTTAGGGCAGGGGTAGGCAACCTGCGGCACGCATGCCAAAGGCGGCACGCAAGCTGTTTTTCAGTGGCAGTCACACTGCCCGGGTCCTGGCCACCGGTCTGCATTTTAATTTTTTTTTTAAATGAAGCTTCTTAAACATTTTAAAAAACTTATTTACTTTACATACAACAATAGTTTAGTTATATATTATAGACTTATAGAAAGAGACCTTCTAAAAACGTTAAAATGTATGACTGGCACCCGAAACCATAAATTAGAGTGAATAAATGAAGACTCGGCACACCACTTCTGAAAGGTTGCCGACCCCTGCTTTAGGGAGTAGCTGATGAGAACCCCTTTAGCATGTGTTTCCTGGTCGGCATTACAAAGCAGAAGAGAGTTCATACTCCGCTGCCTAACCCCTCAATCCTGTCACTCCAAATAAAATAAAAGAAACAAACTTGTGCCTCTTGCTCTGTCACCTGCAGGAAGAGCCATTACAGTCTATATGACATATCTACATGAACTTGGAATGTACAAATCTTCTTATAGTAGGCATGCACAAACGGGTGGAGTTAAATTTGCTCTGAATTTCCAGGTGTTTGAAATCCCAAACAATGTTGTATTCATGTATTCTTTTGCACTGAATATAAATTAACGAGAGCAGGGCCATTTGAAGTGGGGGGTGTATTTTTTCCAGGAATTTAAACTGAAAATTAATTAAACCTGCATTTACAAAATAGACTACGAATTAATTATCTTTGAAAAATGGGGGGGAACCCTATGAGGACATGCCAGGATTTGCTTCTAAAGAGAGACCTTGAACATATTTGAAATTCAACTCTTGTAAAGTCCATCACTGGAGCCAAGTACAATCTGCACTCTTTCTGGATAAAGAGTATTTAATACAGCACCTCAGGGGAAACTGAGTTGATTAAAATTCCCTCAATATTTTGATTAATACAGCACTCTCATTCACTAACTAAGCAAAGACAAACCATACTCATTTGGATTATTTCTGTACTTATTTTTTCTGCTTCGTTATGTTCAGGTGAAACAATGTAAACTGAAAGTTAGTAATATTACTGTAACTAACTGAGGGCAGCTTCTAAAAGAAGGTGCATGGAATGTTTAAATAAATAAAAACAACACCACCACTTTTTTGGTTTAGTCTGAAGTTCAGGATCTTTGAACATGCAGGTTCCTTTCACCCTTTTTCTACAATGTACAGTAGCTCACTATATAATTTTAATCAGATAATCCATCAAGGAAGAGTCAATTTTATGACAAGTGAAACAATGTGCAAGTTTTCATTGCAAAGGAAGTTTGATTGAGGCAGCACACAGAAGGGTTAGCACAGATGGTTTTACATTCAGGGTTGGATTGCTTGTTTTGTTCTGTTTTTTTAACATTTAAACCAGAATTGGCTTTGAATATCCATGACATTTACAGATTTCTCAAATCAAGATTCCTTCCTGTAACAGGTTGGCACTCACATCTAGTGAGCACCCTCTTAGCAGAGTGTGTGTGCCTGCACTTTCTCTCCCTGTAGCCCTCCTTGGGCTTAGGTCCTTAAGTAGTCCCACAGTCTATCAATGGTCTCAGCCCTGGTCAGGGCCGGCTCTAGGATTTTTGCCGCCCCAAGCAAAATCAATTTTGGCCACACACCCCCCTCGTTTTTTTCTTACCCCACCCCCCGGCCCCGCCTCAACTCCGCCCCTTCCCCAAATCCCCAGCCCTGCCTCCTCCCCCCAGGCTCTCAAGCCTAGGAGGGAGGGGGAGAAGCGGTGCACGCGCCGCGGCCGCTCGGAGTCTCCCCCTCCCTCCCAGGCTCTCAAGCCTGGGAGGGAGGAGGAGCAGCGGCGCGCGAATCAGCTGTTTCGCACGCCGCGGCCGCTCGGGATCTCCCCCTCCCTTCCAGGTTTGAGAGCCTGGGAGGGAGGAGGAGCAGCGGCGCGCGAATCAGCTGTTTCGCGCGCTGTGGCGCACGAGCGGCGGCAGCAGCGGAGGTGAGCTAGGGCGGCCGGGGCACATTTTCAGGGGCGGCATTCTGGCGCCGGCCATGCCGCCCCTAAAAATGTGCCGCCCCAAGCACCAGCTTGTTTTGCTGGTGCCTAGAGCCGGCCCTGGCCCTGGTATCAAGCCCTACTCCAGAGTTTCTCCCCTGGAGGCAATGTCCTCACTATCTGGGCCTTTCTGGCCCCAGCTCCTCAACTGGGCCACTAAAAGAATTCAGTTCCCCTTTTGGGGTGCATCAAGGTCCAGGCCACTTCCCCAGTGGCTAACATGGAGAAGGGGAGGGGAACCCAGCCCTATCTACTACTCCAGGTCCCAGCCCAGGGACCTTGTAGATAGCAGCCATCTGCCACATCCCTTTAACTAAACTGCATCGCTTCTACACTTCCCTGGGCCATTTCCCCACAGCCTCAACACATTCTTCACCCTTATCTCAGGGCCTTGTTCTGGTTGACTCCCAGCAGTCAGCGTGAAGATCCTTCTCATGATGATGATGCCGCCACCCCGCCTCTCCCCCGGTCTCTGCCAGCACTGCTCTGTCCAAGGTCCCATAGCTCCCTCAGCCAGCCAGGTACACTCCTCTAGCTCTAGCAATGAACTGAGTGACTTTGGCCCTGCAGCAACTTTTATGTGAACCTGCTGGCTCCAGATTGGCAATTCCCTGTGACCTCCCTCATTGGCTGCTTCCCCACAACCACTCTAGGCTGCTTGGAGGACTTCTCTTCTGCTCCTCTCTGGGACAGGGTGTGGCAGGACTGCAGGGCCTTCCAGAGGGCCTCAAAGGGTCTGGTATACCCTGTCACACCTCCCCGAATTGATGTGAATATATTTGTAAAATTGAAAAAGATATTTATTTATTTTTGTTCTTACCACAGGGAGTGACCCAGCACAGTGTCTTAGGTTTTCTCTCACTATCCTGACCAAGGGGATTGCTTTCACTGTCTTAATACGTTAAACCGATTAATGTTCCTTAAGATAGCCTAAGTGGGATTATAGAGCTTTCATCTATACCTGGGATGTTATTCTTTCCCTTTACAATTCCTTTCTCCATCTCTGGCATTGGCTTCGGGTGATGGTAGAATTAAAGGTCTGACTGTTATTTATACAGCACTTAAAATGTACTAAGAGCATTACAAAGCAAGTAGCACAGGCTTTTGCCCTCAGAGGTCTAAGAGCTTGACTGTGCAAGTTCACGCACTACTAACTGACCCCTTGATATCCATAGGAGTACTCACATGAGTGAAGTTACTCTTATGTTTGTTAGTGGGATTGGGCCATGTGACACAATGAATGCATAACACACAAAGGAAGTGTCAGGGAGGACAAGAATTACAGTGATAAGATCAGTTACTTAGTTTTGGTGTGTGCATCTCCTAATTCCAATACATGTATTGATTATTTATTTAATGTTAACTCGCTTTGAGCCATGTGGAAGAAGAGGGCTTTAAGGAGGCTTTTGAAATAAGGAGAGGGTGGCGGCTAGCTGAACAGGGAACAAATGGCCCTGCTGTCACTCCACAGGCAAATGTTGTATGCTCAGCCGTATAGATCTGATTCCTAGTTTAGTTGTGCATCTAATTATTTAACTATCCCAAAAATCTATATCGTGACCAAATAGGATGGTGGTATCCATCCGACATTAGCAATAAAGGAAAGAGAAATAGGGGCGGAATTTGAACGCATTCACAGAAATAGGAGGTGTGCCTCTTATACATGGCAAGAGATACCTGTAAACAATGGCCAAATCATTGTCCTCCTTCAAATCCACTTTGTATACCTTTAAACTCTCCTCTGCCAAGATGACTACCAAAAAAAAGAAAAGAAAAAAGAAAAACTTAATCATAGTTAGGCAGCTGGTATTCTTTGACCACTACTTATCAGGCTGCCTAGTATTGTTTCATTGTTTCCTTGTACTCTCTGTTTGTTCTATTCACCTGTTGCGTGTACTGAACTTAGATTGTGAGCTGCTTTTTGTTATGGTTTGTACAATGCCTAGTACAGTGGGGCCCTGAACCATGACTGTGGCCCTTAAGCACTACAACAATACAAATAGTAAGTGTGCTGGAAAGAATTCCCAAGCCTTTTATCATCAAATTCATATCATCCTCCAAATTAGATTGGAACACTAAAACCAGAGTGAACTGTATTGTCACTTTTCCTTCAGGTACTCAGATAGGCCTAGGCCCCCAAAATCCCACTCACATAGGAGTGCATAAACTCTCTGCCAGCTCTGGCCACTCAGAAATACCCCTTAGGGACAGCTTAAAGTCTGCTTTGTTCCACCACAGTTTCTAACTCTCTTCCTGGATCACCTTGATGTTTGCTTTATGGAACTGGCACAGAGTCATCCATTTTGATCCAGTTTCTGCACTGAACAGGGAGACAGAAGAGATGTTTGGAAATAGGGTAGCGTGAAAAGGAGCATCAGGAACATTCTGCACACACTGGAATCTGGACAGTTGAAACTTGGGGCTGTGTTGGGGCATCATGCCACACCCCCACTTCTTCCACAGACAGAGTGCTCTGAGGCCTTCTTGCCTGTGAACGCTGCCATCTAGTTTATTCACAGTGTTTTAATCCCTCCACTGATGCACATTAGTATTTCCACACCTTTACACTGTATCTCAGTTTTCTAACCCCTTCACCAAAAGGAGAAGAGTGAGGTGTCTCTACTCAGCTTTTATACAGCTTTCCTGTTAATGGGCTGATTGGCTTATTGACTCATTAGCCCCCTATCTGTCCAGGTAATCGGGTACACCTGTCCAATTAGGCCTTCTCCAGGGGGAACCTAATCAGTATTAATAGTGGCCAGAGTGCTAGCCCTTGACACTGTCACAGAGGCAATAAAATAAAAATGTAACCATGAATGAGGTTTTCATTAGAGTTGAACTTGAAGCATGGGTAGGAAAGTTCAGGGTAAATGATTTTTCTATTATTACAGACAGTGGAGACAAACGGGAAGCGTGAATTAAAATGGGAAATAAGGACAGAGTCATGCCTGGGTATACTCCTTTACCCAAATGAATATGTTTTAGACATGTAACTGAAATAAACTGATACAAAGCCATAGATTTGTTTAGCAATGAATCAGAGATGCGTGTTTAATGACTCCTGATACAAGTTGTCAAGTGACAATTGAACCTAGGACCTTTAGTAGCAGAGAACAGGGCTCTACCACTTGAGTTAATAGAATAATTGTATCAGCTATTAGGAGAAGTACACTCTTATCTTCTGTCCAACCAAGTGGCAGACAAAACACACTTAGCCAGTGTTTTATGACTGTATAGCTATAGCAGCAGTGTCACAGGGGTGCTCACCTCCTGGCAGTTGAGTGTGGTATTGCAATCTTTTTCCATTCCTGGCACATACACCCCAGGTTGCCAATCTCACTAGGTAAGTCTTCAGTGGCTCAGCCCTCCAGCCAAGTCAGACAGTCAAAAATGAACCCCTTCTGGGGTAGCAAAGAGTTCACCAGACTGTCTGCCCTCACCAGGGTCACCAGCCCCATCTCTGGGCCCTATAAATCCAGCCCTTTGCTTGGGCTTCTAAAGGAGCCCTGTCCCCTTCTCAGGGCTTAGGCCAGTTTACTAGCAGCCCATGGGGGAACCCAGACCCACCCACTACTCTGGGTTCCAATCCAGGGACCATATAAACAGCAGCCACATACAGCTCCCTTCAGTTAGTTGCTGCTGTGTTCCCTGGGCCTCTTCTCACCTGATCCCTTTACCTGTTACCTTATGTAAGTGGGGGAATGGTCCCGCTATTGTGGGGAACGTTTCTGGCTTATAAATTACCCTGGTGAAATGGGCTAGCAAAAGGATCGGAGTCCTCGCTCCCACTTCCTTTACCCAGAGGCCTGCGTGACCTCGAGAGCTCCCCTTCAACTTTCCTGTTTGGCAGAGTCCTCATAACCCAAACAAGGCTGGGCCCAGGATTCATGGGGGGCTCAATCCCCACCCTTGTTGTGGTCACTTAGAACAGGAGCTAGGGTGTCCCCACTCCAGGGTGTTCGCTCTGCTCTGGATGCTTCCCTGACCCACTGATCATTACATATAGTTCAAGCAAATACAATTGATTAAACAGCAATCAGTTTAAGATAAATAAGGAAAAATGGGAAAGGTTAAAGGAAAACACATAACCCTGCTCTGTGGCACGGGGACATCGCAAACAGCAGTCTCTGGGATGTAAGGGAAGTGCACAGTCTGTTCCTCACACGTCCCAGGTCTCCTGCCCAGGCCCTGGCTGTGCTGCTGGGATGCTGCGAGTCAGACACTTGCTCTGCCAGTGGCCACACCTTTAGGCGCTAGGTGGCAAGACCCTTCTTCTCAGCATCAGGATTATGATCCCCCTCCAAGTCTCCCTGAGCTGGGCCCGCTGCTCAGAGTCCCCCCTCACTCTCCCAAGCTACTCACCACACCTGGCTCCGGACTGCTCCAGCTCCAGTCCCAACACTGCTGCTGCTCTGGGCTGCTTTTCTGGCCCCTCTGGTTCTGGTTGCTGCAGCTCTCCTCCCAGCACAGGTCTCTCTGGGCTGCTTCTGTGGCTCTGCTCCCAGCACTGACCTGTTCCCTGGGATTCTTCTCTGGTTCTCTCTAACTGGCGCAGCTCTGCTCCCCAGCTCAGCTCAGCTCAGCCCCACTCTGGCCCAGGCAGTTCCAGCTCATACGGAGGATGGAACCCCCTGACCTCCTGACTCCCTCATTAGCCTGCCCACCCTGTCAATCAGGCTGACCTGAATCATTAGCCTCTCCCCATTGTCCCTGGGAACTGTCAGTCTCAGGGTCCTGATTTCCCATCGAGTCTTCCCCTTTCTTTTGGTACTGGGAGCTAGCCAACCAAAAGTCCCCCCCACTAAGTTTTAGTAAGTGGCCAACAGTCCCCTTAACACTTAGGGTTCAGAATCTCAGGTTCTCTCTCCCAGGTCCAGTACATACAGTGCTTGGAGCACATTTGGACAGATAGGTGCACCCATCTTCACCCCTCTTATTTCCAGCCAGGAAATGAGCTGCTATGGCCCTGCAGCTCATTTTAGCTAAGCCTGCTGGGCTCTGATTGGCTACTTTTGTGCAGCCTTTCTAGGCAGGCCTGGTGGACCCAAATTCACTGCTCCTCTCCCCGGGCTAGGTGTAATAGGACGGCAAGGCCTCCAGCAGGGGTTCACTCTGTCACAGACAATCTAAGAAGGAGAGCGACAAAGTGTAAATGGCTGCATTCGTGTAACCCTTCTGCCAAGTGGAGACAGCAGCAACCAGGGCTGGGTTAAATATCTAGGGCTTCCTTTCCATTGACACAACACAGAACCGGCTCGAGCTCCCACCCAGTAACCTGGGAAAATTACACACCACCCTTGGACGCCTCTGAGAGGCAATAATCCCCACTCGCAAGCACAGAGTCTGAGTGTAGAAAATAAACTTTTAATGAAAGGAGGGAAGTCACCCAACATTAATTAGGGAAAATGCCACAAGCAGGATTCATAATCATAGAACTGTGAGCAGGACACCCACCCCAGAGTGTGTGGGGCAGTGTCTTCCTCTTCATGTTCTTGAGTCCTACAACCAACAGTTCCTTTTCTGTGCCCCTCTCTGCTCCCTCACCATACCCCACTCACAGTGGTCATCCATGGTCAGAGAGGACCCCGGGGTTCAGAGGCACATCTGTGTGAGTTCACCTCACACCCAGGGAAGAAGGCACCTTGCTTGCTCCAGCATCTGAGCACTTGCTTTGGCTGGCCGCCCCGCCAGCCGCTGCTCCTCGTCACTTAGCCGCCCCGCCAGCCGCTGCTCCTCTCCGCTGGCCATCCTGCCAGCTGCTGCGTCTCTCTGCTGGCTGTCCTGCCAGCTGCTGCTCCTCTCCGCTGGCCATCCTGCCAGCCGCTGCGTCTCTCCGCTGGCCATCCTTCCAGCCGCTGCATCTCTCTGCTGGCTGTCCTGCCAGCCGCTGCTCCTCTCCGCTGGCCATCCTGCCAGCCGCTGCGTCTCTCCGCTGGCCATCCTTCCAGCCGCTGCATCTCTCTGCTGGCTGTCCTGCCAGCCGCTGCTCCTCTCCGCTGGCCGTCCTGCCAGCCGCTGCGTCTCTCCGCTGGCCGTCCTGCCAGCCACAGTTCCTTGCTGCCTTGCCAGCTGCTCGTTCTGATCACTGCCTTGCCAGCCAGCTCTCAATCACCTTCTGCTGCTACCTGCCTCTCTGCTGTGACCTCTGCACATCAGTCTCTTAGTAATTGTCAGCTTTTAGCACGGCAGGGCAGAAACACTACCCCACTACAACTGATTTCAGTTCTGACTGAGCATTTTAAAATAACAAAAAGGCTCCTAATGAAGCCTATTTAGCTCTTTCTTTGAACAGTGGGGAGGAACAGGTTAAACTAGTCTGGGACAGGACCCTTGGGGAGGGGCCACACATCTCCTGGCTGGGATATCTGTCCCCACTCCTTTTACTTCCACAGGGCTCTGGTATTCAAGCCCCTGGTTTAACGAGGTTCTTTCAGCTGAGGGTGACCCCCTCATTTGGGACAGGTTAAGCACAGTTCTGCTCCCCTTTATTCACAATAATGCCAACACTGGTAACAGCATTTCACTACCTGTGCATTCAGTACTAAGGTGATTTGTAATCCAACACCAGCTAAAGCTGATCACTTTGGAGCAACACACCGCTCTATCTGCTGGATATCTTAGCACAGTATGTGTGTTCATGTTAATACAGTTTACTCTTGAAGTCTCTCCCCTCCCAGCTAGCTGTCAGCAGGGCCGGCTCCAGGGTTTTGGCCGCCCCAAGCAGCCAAAAAAAAAAAAAAAAAAGCTGCGATCGCGATCTGCGGCGGCAATTCGGCGGAAGGTCCTTCGCTCCAAGCGGGAGTGAGGGACCGTCCGCCGAATTGCCGCCGAATAGCTGGACCTGCCGCCCCTCTCCGGAGTGGCCGCCCCTAGCACCTGCTTGGCAAGCTGGTGCCTGGAGCCGTCCCTGGCTGTCAGGGAAGAATTCAGCAGACCATGCTTACATCAGGATCACAAAGAATGAGGAAAAAAGACACAGAAGGGTGCATGGAGATCAGTTTCTAGCCAGAGCAAACCTTAACATCAAAAATACTGATTTATTTACTACTATAGTTTGCTTATCATCTTACCTGCTTATCACTATTAGAAAAGAGAGATACATTTCATTATATCAAGTTTCTTGCTAAATATATTAGTTCAGGCAGAAATAATTCAGCTCCTATTAAAAAAAAATATTTTAAAAAACTGTTCCTCAGCCCTGGAATAGTTTGTGATTATTAAGAAGTTCATGGGAAAGAGCCATCATTTCAGCTCCCAGTGTAGTAAATAGTTTACTATCAAGAGAAAAGTGTAGTGCAAAACATTTTATTTATAGAAGAATTGCAGATTGTTTTATGCCTATATGGAATTCCAAACAGCTGTTTAGCAATCTTTTATTTCACTTTATACAAGATTGACCAGGCCATGGTTTTTCAAAGACCTGTTTCTGGCTTGTCTAAATATAGAGGAGATTTTGTTTCAAGTGCTTTATTTGCTGAGGGGGTACTCTCACCTCACTACCACTTTTTTACTGATGATACTTAGCTGCACATATCTTTTGACGCCTGGTGGCTTCAGCACAGATCAGAGTTCTAGCCAGTGCCTTCGCCACAGGACTGTGCTTCCCCCATGCTTTAGCAATAAACCCATCAACCTTCAGACCCAACCAATCAATGTTCTTCTGTGTTTTGGCATGATTTGTAGTGGGTGTGCTCCTTAGCTAACCAGCAGGTATTAATCAGATTAAATGTAGTGTTCTACGCAGCAGAGTCAGACATAGGCTAAACAGTTCAAGCAAATAAAAAAAAAAGCTAAAACCTTCATCCATATCCTGAGGTAAACTTTTGCACTTTGTTGATCATATTTCTCCTTAACAGTTCCATGGCCTGTTACCACATTTGCCCCAAGGTATATGTAGCCCACTCTTCCATCACAGTGAGATGGTCTTTTGTAGTGATGGACAGGCAGTCTTTTCCCCTTTTTCCTGCCCAGGTAATATATTCGGAGGATGGATGGGTGGCCTTCTGCCCTGCTAGGTAGAGAGAGACCAACCTGTCTATTTATAAGCATTTCTACAGCACCTATCCCCCAGCCAGGGCCGTAGCAACAAAGAACGTGGCCCCCTCCGTGGCAACAAAGAACATATGTCCGGGCGGGGCCCCTTACAATGCAGAAACTGGAATGCGGTATTTATTTTATACAATATACAGGGTTCATATTATGTATACATAGGCCTACAGTGTACATGTATTCCGTATTTACGCAAAGCGCTTCTTTCGAGCCTTGTTCTCCGCAAATTGGTTAATCAATGCGTCATAGTCCAGAGATCTGGCAATCTTGTTTTCGATTGAGATAACTGCAAGCGCAGAAAGCCTGTCATCTGTCATGTTGAGCGCAGGATATTCTTGATCAGTTTCATTCTGCTGAAGCTCCTTTCAGCACCAGCGACAGTAACTGGTGTGGTCAGAAGAATTCTGATGCAAATGCAAAGATTCGGATATATCTCCTGAAGGCTGTTCTTGTATATGTACGTTAAAAAATTGTTTGCCGTGACAAGTCCTCTCTCTTTCTCGATGACATAAATAAAAGGATTCAATTCCATTATGAGTTCGTTGGCATCAATGTCTCCCATTTTTCTTTCAAAATTTTTGCTGTGATTCTCCAGTTCATTTTCTCTGTGACACTGCTTCAGGCTGTTAGCGTTGTACAGAAATCCAAACAACTTATACCACTCCACGAGTTGGTCAAATCGCGACGAAACAGAAGATATGGCCTGATCAGTGAGAACAAGAAAGAACTGCGATTTGAATTTTTCTTCTGCAGAAAGACGACTCGAATCATCAGCACATTCGTAATCAAACATTCTCTTCTTACGTCGCACCCTGGTTTCTGGAAACACCTGCTCAATACCCATATGCTCTGCTATTTCACGTGCATTTGTGACCACAGAGATATATCCTGTATTTCGATAGTCTTCCAAAAACTTCTTTGTAGCACCGACTTCTGCCTGCAGTATGTCAATTGACACATCTGGTGACTGAATTAATTTGCTGGTTTTATTGACGTGAAATAGTATATCGTACCACGTGTACACAGTCAGAACAAAAGGCCACGTAGTAACATGGTCTAAAAGCGCACCGGCTTCTGTTGCTGTATTGCCATCTTTCTTTTCGAGCGCATATTCTCGCAAAGATGACAAAGCATTGCACAATTCTTCAAGATGATAACGCAATGGCTTCACAGCATCAATTCTCAACTCCCAATGAGTGTCCGATAACCCTTTAACAGATATTGGCATATGTTCTTGAAGTATATCCCAACGTGAAGGTGAAGAAGAAAAGATAACGTATATTCTGTTAATCAGACCAAAAAAGTCAACGGCATATTTCGATGAGTTTGCCGCGTCTGAGATCACAAGATTCCAAGTGTGAGCTCCACATGGTACATACAAGGCACGGTCATTTATTTCTAGCATGCGGGCTTGAACTCCTTTATTCTTTCCTCTCATATTTGCGCCGTTATCATAAGCTTGGCCTCTCATGTCAGCAATGTCTATTCCTAAGTTGTTTGCCTTTTCAAGAAACGCTTCCAATAAGCCCTCGCCAGTTGTATCATGAACATTAAGAAAACCAACAAACGCTTCACGAATATTGACGCCATCTTCACCGTTGCATTCAACAAAGCGTAACACCACAGACATCTGTTCTTCATGTGACACGTCGGGAGTACAGTCCAAAATAACTGAATAATATTTTGCTTTTTTAAGCTGCGCTATGTTGGCCTCTTGAATGTTACTGGCAACAAGTTGAATCAGCTTGTTTTCGATCTGTGGACTGAGGTACTGAACATGTGTCTCTGCCTTCTTAATCCTCTGTAAAAGTTCGCTGAGGACAGTATCATACTTTGCAAGCAATTCAAACAGTCCCAAAAAGTTGCCATTCGAAGGATCGCCGAGCTTTTCATTACTTCCTCGAAATGCCAAGTTTCTTTCGGACAAGAAAATAACGACATCAACCATGCGTTTGACAACATTTCTCCAGAAATCTCTTTCTTTCAGAAAAGCCTGCAATTCGAGTTGGTCAATAGATGTACGGTTTACTATGCCTGACCGAAGGTCAAACCATTTCACCATACAGTCTTGATGACCTTTGCCTGTTTCATGCTGCTGAAGTCTTTTTGACAGTGCTTTCCAAGCAGATGTTCCACGACGTAGCGGTATGTCGCCAGTGCCAAATAATTTACAACAAAAACAAAAAATGGCATCTTTCTGAACTGAGTACATTAACCATGAACGTCTTATTTTCTCGCCATTTGCCATGGTTCGATAGAAATGAGTACTTGTGAACCTCCGTCTTTCCTCGTTAAATGGAAATTCGTAACTTTCATTCTGCTGCGGTGGGCCACGTGCAACAATGTCACACACTTGCCTGTCCAATATTATAGACGGCCAATCTCCTGGATCATCAGTCAGTGGTTCAGATTCAGATACTTCTTTCCCGGCAGCAGCTGGAATATCTGTCACAGTTTGTTTGGTAGAACGACTGGCTTCACCTTCGACCTCACTTGAAGCACTTCTGGATACTTCTGGATACGATTCGTCGCTGCTAGCGCTGTCCATTTCATGTGCCTGTACCTGTACGTTGGATTGCAGCGCAAAATACGTTGACAACTTTGGAATTTTCTCAAGTTCCTTCTCGGCATCTTTTGCTGCCTTTCATTTACTAGCTCCGCTCTTATACGTTCTCTTAGACATCACAAAGCACGCTTCTGCGTTGGAAAAGAATAGTTTCAAACGATAAAAAATTAAACAACTAAATTAATAACATTTATCCGCCGACCGCCATTATGAACGCAAATACACATTCTTTGAATGGGTCCAACTAAAATTTGAAACTGACCGACAGACAACTGATGTAGCCAATAGCATTATGATGTATCATAATGACTTCATGGTTTTGTCAGTAAAACCGACATGGATTGTGCAATAGCGTCAATAAATGTCACTTACCTAGTTATACCTTACATTTTTTTGCCACTTTTAGGGGCCCCCTTCCTTGTGGGGCCCCCTCCGGTCGGAGGGTACGGAGGGCGCTCGCTACGCCTCTGCCCCCAGCTTCTAGGCCTTATTGGCAGCTGAAGCTCCTATATAACAGAACAAGTAAAAGTAGGTGGCAGGACTCAGCAAGATTGCTGGTGTAACTAACTGCTCTTTCCTGCATTCTAGAACAACTTTTGCCAGTTTTTTAATTCTGCCAACCACATTTTGTAGGAGAGAGCCTAACTTCCCACTCCTCCATTTTTCTCACAGCATTTTCAGTTTGTTTTGCTGGTTTTATGGACTGTATTTTCAATGTATCTAGAAATTGTCTCTTATAATTACACCCTAGAATGCATTGTGCATAAGAAACACCGGAGCCAAATCTTCTAAGCTTGAGTTTGATTTTGAGGCGTGTTTCTCTCTTTTTCCCAAAATTTTGTTCAGTTAGGGAATGATCTTTTCATTGACTTCAGTGGGCTTTGGAGCAGGTCCTTTTACCGGGAGACATACAAGAGAGTCAGAATTGGTGCCTCTGAAACATTTAACATGAAAGACAGGATGTTATTGGAATACAAGAGCTCGATTCAGTCCCTTGTGGATAACACCCACTTGAATGAAGTTGCCATCTGTTGTTTTCTTGGATTGTGTCAAAATACATGAAATAAATGGGAAGAGAGAGAAGCAAAACTAGAGAGAAAAATGTGAGCAGAAAATAATGTTTGGAAATTTACTATTAAAGAACAAATAATATGAGGAGCAAGGATGTGAAACATTTTATGTTGGGTGTCTGAACACCACAGTGGTGTAAGGGATCAAAAAATGGACAGGCTCACTGGATGGAGGAGAGCTAGTGTAATGGCTTTATACTGGTCCTCCTCACAGTCCCCAGTATAGAGGGTGTGCTGGGTACTGGAAAGAAGAAAGAAAGAAAGAAATCTATTTACAGGAGCCTGAGGATTAGCCAGGGTAGGGTGACCAGACAGCAAATGTGAAAAATCGGGATGGGGTGGGGGGTAATAGGAGCCTATATAAGAAAAAGACCCAAAAATCAGGACTGTCCCTATAAAATCAGGACATCTGGTCACCCTAAGCCAGGGTTTATCTCTGGCTACACTTGCATAGCTGGGTTTGCAGGGAGAGAGGGATCTGAGAACTTTGGCCCTTAGCTGAGGGTGAAGATAAAGAGGTCAGATGGGAAGAAGCCCAGGGAAGTAGTAGCATTGAATTAAATTGAGCAGTATGTTGCTGCTGGTAATATGGTCTCTGGGTTGGAGCCTGGGTGGGTGGGCCTGGGTTCCCCAACTGGCAAAGTGGTGTAAACCTAAGAGCAGAGGGGGCATGCCTCACCTAAGCCCCAAGAAGGGGACAGAGCTTGTTTGGAAGCCCAAACGAAGGGCCCAGAGCTGGGGCTGAAGACCCAGGAGGGGACAGATAGACTGTCTATTTTTTTGACTGTTTGCTACCCAGGAAGAGGTTCATTTTGACTGTGTGAAGTGGTCAGAGGCCAAGCCACTATGGACCTGCCCAGTGTGGTTTACAACCTACAGGGGGTACTAGGAGCAGGAAAAGGACTGCAGCACTACACCCGAACACATGGAGGCACTGAAGAGGGGAGTGACCCCCTTTTGCTAACACTTACTGTTACTATAAAGGTGTCAGATTTGTCTGAATGCTGTATTTTGATATTACTGCTTTTAAGAATTTTTGAGAATCAGTGGTATAAAAAAGATTTCCTGCAGAAGAAATAAGGTTTGGGGGTTTTTTAATTGATTTTTAAGGGCATCAGCTTTAGCAGTGAGACACTTATTTATGAGACAAATGTTAGACAGAGGTTGAAATTCTACTCTTTTTTTACACCCCATGCAACCTCACTGCTGTAAATAAATTATGAAAAAATAACCTAGATTAGATATTGCTGTTCTTATTTAAGGAATAAAATTAAGCAAAATAAAAATGAGGAAAAAAACTACACCTAAAAATTGGACATAAGCTAAAACAAATGAAAATATTTTATTTCCATCCTCTGAGGCTTGCTAAGCTTCAAATCTAATTGACCACCCACGGAAGCAAATTCCACAGAGAGACCTCCTCCAGTGAGCAGCTTCTGCCATCAGCCCCAAAGTGTTTAACCACAAAAAGTGACAGCAAAATACTCCCAGCTGATCTTCAGTGAAGAGATAAGTCTGGGTATCATATCATTCAGGGCTTTAAAATTAAGGTCAGTATTGAAACTGCACCATGAATAGAACAAGAAATCAACATAAAGGCTTGGGTCTTGATCCAGGAAAGATTTACACATGCGCTTAACTTTACTCACTGTGAGCAGCTGAACTGCACGTATGGTGCATAAAGTTTAAACACCTGTACAAGTCTCTGCAGAATTGGGCTTTAGCTCTGATCTTGCAAGCACTTACACAGATGTTTAAATTTATTTTGTTTCTTCGTTAAGATGGATGGTCAGAAAAGTCAAAGGTGTACTTAGTGGAATGGATTGCCCCATGGTTCAGTGCTATCATCCTTGCTGTTTAATGTCTGCTCAGATGATCAACCAGAATTCTCTGATGTGCAGAGATTAATTTGAGTCATCTGGATCCCTCTCTCTGGCCCAGTCTAGTCAGCACATCCCACAGAATTAGGACAAAGAAGGTCTAGGATCCCAGAAAATGGTGGGGATGGCAGCCATGATGATGAGGCTTGCTCTACTAGCCTCACTTTGTTCTTCTCATATTTTCCCGCCAAGTTTGTTTCTTTAAGGACCCAAAAGGAGAATGGTGAATGGAATAGCCCATCCCTTAGTCCACCAATTAGGCCTAATATCTGATACACCAACTATGCTTTGTTAATTTTAGTGGGTTCCACATATTCTGTTGTTACCAAGCATGATTTTAACATAGTCCCCTTTTTGTTTAGACGAATATAGATTTTTGTCTCTTTCATACTTTTCCCATCAACATTTGTTACTATAGGTTATTATGACATTTTATAAGCTTTTACACACTTTTTACAGTTGAGCTCACAATCAGGGTACATTTGTAGATCCAGTTATTACAACAGGGCTTTCTTGTGTTTGAGAGAAAAAAAGCTATATTTAAAGGATGCTACAGATTTCCATTCTCTAATTATCTGTATTGCTCCTTCATATACTGAGTTAATGGTCCACAAACATTCATACTTAAGATTCTCAGCTATGTTTACTTTGCATACAGAAATATTAAGTAGTTGAGCTTTGGGTCTTGTATCCTGTTAAACCCTAGATTTATGTGTAAGGCATAATTTAAATCATAGTTCTCTAAAATGAATTCTCTTGTTCATTCCCTCCTTTCTGGCTTGGTGGAGAACAGGATTGCCCTCAGGATACTCACATAGTGAGTTATGTCTCCTTTGAATCTACAGGTACCCTAATCTTTTTAGGTAAAATGTCATTATTCTGATTATTTGTGGAGGTGTTGTAAAGATATGATTATTTTATGATTGATATTGATTTAAACTATGCTATCTGTAAAACCAAATGTTAGTCTCATCTCAAAGCTGCAGAACACAGTTGCAAATACTTGGTTGAAAAGAGGGACACATTCTGACTGAATTTAGTATCTTGAAAAGTAGTGTAAAAAGCAAATGCTAAAGTAATGTAAAAATATATTTTGTTTAGAAGCAAAGTTTGGAGCAGTTTTAGATACAATATTGTGAACTTTTCAAACCAGCGTTATAATCTCTGCCGCTGGTACACAACTCTGGATACTGCTGAGGATATTTGTAAAATATTTGATTTTGTAACTTAATTTGCTCGGGAATTTTTGTAACTGTTTAATTGTAATTTGTATATAGATTTTTGCTAGAACCAATTCATTTTGTTTTATAAGTGCCCAATTCTTCCACTATTACTCACCCTGAGTAATACCTTACTCTGTGAGTAGTTCCAATTAAACCCATGATATTGCTCATGGAGTAAGTTGCTGCTGACAGAACTGTGCTCAAAGGGCATTATCCTGCCAGATAGTCTCTGTGCCTCTGACAGGTGTTGAATGCTCTTAGCTGCCTTTGAAGTCAATGGAAGTTGATAGTGCTCAGTACCTTACAGGGCTAGGCCCTATAGGAATACAAGCTTATTGAAGAAGATAGCACAAATCAAATGCTGAATAGATTTCCCCTATTGTATTTTATATTTTGGCTAAGCTATGAAAAACAAGGCATTCTGTATTGGTAGGTTTATGGTATTAAGCACTGACAGTGATTCTAGTGGTTCAAGTCTAAGAAAAATGGAAAATAACTGGCAATTAGAGGATTTTGAGGTGAAAAAAATGAAGATTTAAAAATAAGGCCCTGATCCAGCATGCATATACTCACTTGCCTATCTTTACTACTGCGAGTAGCAGGGTGGATTAAAATCATTGATTTTTTTTTAACAGGGTTTTTTTATTTAAATACAGGTTTATTTTTAAAAATAACTTGAAAGTTTATTTTAAATATATTTGACAACCTTTGTTACAACAAACTTACTGTAATCTCTTAAAATCATTTAAATTAATTTTTTTTAAATATTAATTAGCATGTTTACTGCCAAAGTTTTTTAAAAAGTCAAACCACAGAACTGATGGAAGTCACTGGCTAAGCACTTTGAAGTAGTTTGTTGAAGTGCTAAGCCAGCTTTTGTCAATAGTAGCCTCTTCTGCAGGTGCACAGAGAAAATTTTCTTCACTTCAGTTCATTTGACTAGCTGAGTTCAATGACAGTTCATTCAAAGTTAAGAAATCAACTGGGAGTTGAAAAAGCAGGGACGCTTATTTTTGTCTTAGAATCTATGAATAAAAACTAGGGTTGAGAAGAGAGCTGCTAGTTCTAAAATCCTGAAGGACAGTGGTGACCAAAAATAATCAGTCCATTCATTAACTATAACTAATACTTTGTTTAATAAATCAGTTAGTTTTAAATGTAAAACATATTTTAATAAGCTCTTCTCTTATGTATCCAGCACACGTAAAGTACTTTTATTTAACTAAAAAAAAGTTATATGTGCATTAATTGAATATTAATTTCCATCCAAGTAGAGCTTGAAACAAATCAAAAGCAAAAATTAATAATAATCTATTAAGGGAGAAACTAATTTTTCACCACTAGTGTAATAAAAGTGTAAATATTAAGAATCTGAATAAATGTCAGTTAAGCTGTATAATTGTTATATAAATGTGTATCTTCTGGTTAGCAAAAAGAAGCCCAAATTGAGTGTAAGGGTTATATCTAGTTGCAAATCAACATGTTTTAATGTTTACCAACCAATAAGAATCAAAGATTTATTTAGGAAAATAAATAAAAGATACAAATGCAAAAGGAGATTAGAATCAGTGACTTAAATCAAGGTTTCCTGCTTGTTGATTTAAATCAGGACTGAAATTGGTGATTTAGACTCATAGACTTTAAGGTCAAAAGGACCATCTTGACCATCACTTTGATTTAAACCAGTCCACCCTGATGAGTAGTGCCATTGAAGACCCTGTGGAATATTGCTAGAAGCTATGGGTACCGGACAAGTTGATCAACATAATAAGAAAGTAACACTCAAAAACAATACTGGGTGTAATCCTGGCCTGATTGTAGTTAATGACAAAACTTCCATTGACTTTAAGTTTACTGCTATGAACATACATAATGAAATATTAGGGTTTGTTTTTTTAAATAAAGACCTATGTACTTATAAATATGGAAATGAGCAGTTAAGGGAAGGCAGCTCAATATTCAAATTAACTCAGTTAATTAACGAATCAACTAATTCATGGAAATGTAGGGCTGCAAGGAACCTGTAGAGGTCATTGAGTCAAGCTCCCTGCTCTGAAGCAGAACCAAGTATACTATGACCATCCTTGACAGGTGTTTGTCTAACTGGTTCATAAAAACCTCCATGATAGGGATTCTACAACCTCCCTTGGAAGCCTATTCCAGTGCTTAACTATCCTTATAGTTAGTTGGATCATTAGCTCCCCCTCTTGGGCCAGGTACTGGTGGGGAATGCAATGTGAACACTGATCCATGGCCCCCTGTGATTCACTACAACCCACAGATGCTTTTCAGCACTATAACTGTCTAGCCAGTTATTCCCCATTTTTTTCTTCCTAAATGTAGTACTTGTCTTTATTAAATTGCATCCTGTTGATTTCAGACCAATTGTCCAAATGGTCAAGGCTGCTCTGAATTCTAATTCTGTCCTCCAAAGTGCTCCCAGTTTGGTGACATCCACAGCATACTCTCCACTCCATTATCCAAGTCATTAATACAAATATTGACAAGTATTGGACTCAGGACAGATCCTTGCAAGACCCCACTAGATATGTTCCCCTAGTTTGACAGCAAACTATTTATAACTATTCTGAGTATGGTCTATCAACCAGTTTTGCACCCACCATATAGTAATTTCATCTAGACCACATTTCCCTGGTTTGCTTATGAGAATGTCTTGTTAGATTCTGTTAAAAGCCTTCCTGAAATCAAGATATCCCCCCATCCACCTCACCAGTAAGTCTGTCAAAAAAAAAAAAGAAAAAAGAAATTTGGTTGCTTTGGCATGTTTTATTCTTGACAAATCAATGTTGGCTATTGCTTATAACTCTGTTCTCTTACAAATTGATTGCTTAATAATTTGTTCCAGATCTTTCCAGGTATCAAAATGAGGCTAACTAGCCTATAATTCCCCAGCTCCTGTTTTCCCCCCTTTTAAAGATAAGTACCATGTTTGCCTTTCTCCAGTCCTCTGAGACCTTACCTGTCCTCCATGAGTTCTCAAACATAATTAACAATTCCAAGATTTGGGTACCCTATGGTGAATATCATCAGACTCTGCTGACATGAATACATCTAATTTATCTAAATACTCTAACTTGTTCTTTCCCTGTTTTGGCTTGTGTTCCTTCCCAATTGTTAATATTGTTTGTGTTAAGTATATATTCACAATTAACCTTTTTAGTGAAGACCAAAGCAAAAGAGGCATTAAACACCTCAGCCTTCTTGATGTCCTCTATTCTTAGCTTTCCTTCCTTGGTAAGTAGAGGACCTATGCTTTGTCTTTCTTTTAGTCCTAATAGAGCCTCTTCTTATTGCCTTTTATGTCCCTTGTTAGGTGTAATTCATTTTGCACCTTAACCTTTTTGATTTTGTCCCTACATGTTTATGCTGTTCTTTTGTTCTCATCTTTAACAGTTTATCTATTAACAGGGACGGCTAACAGCAAGTTTTGAGAGGGAATTTGGAAGGGGAGTGGGAAGGGGGCGAGGGACACTTGCCATTCTTTAAAACCTTTAAACTAAACCATAATCAAAACTTCTTGATTTTGACAAAAACCCTATCATTAACCTAGGTAGCTGTAGGAGAGAATGCAGGCAGAAGCCCAGCAGCAGAGTGAGGGCTATCCTGTTTATTGCGCTCAGTGTAGCATGTATGATTACCTGCCCTGTGGGCGGGTGGCGTATGTGTGCATTCGGTGCAAGGAGCTCCTGGCCCTCAGAGACCGCATACGGGCTTTGAAGGCCAGGGTGGCAGAACTGGAGGAGCCAAGGGAGGCAGAGAGGTATGTTGATGAGGCTTTCCGAGACACTGTAGATTTGTCCCAGCTCTGGTCAGACAGCCCCTGCACTGTTAAGGAGGATGAAAGGCTCAGGGAAGGAGAGCAGTCAACGGGAGCAGAAGGAAACCTTCCCATAGTTGGGCCCCTCCTTCCAGATGATGTTGGGGTATCCTCTCACACTGAGGTTACCTCTCTGGGGGAGGAACTCCAGTCATTAGGGAAAGGCAGGTGTTAGTAATGGGAGATTCGATCATTAGATACATAGATAGCTGGGTTTGTGATGACCAGGAGAACCGTATGGTGACTTGCCTGCCTGGTGCGAAGGTTGCCGATCTCTCGAGGCATCTAGATAGACTTATGTGTAGTGCTGGGGAGGAGCCAGTGGTCGTGGTACAAGTAGGTACCAATGACATAGGGAAGGGTAGGAGAGACTTCCTGGAGGCCAAATTTAGGCTGCTAGGGAAGAGACTGAAATCCAGGACCTCTATGGTGGCATTCTCAGAAATGCTTCCAGTTCCACGCGCAGGGCCAGGTAGGCAGGCAGAGCTTCAGAGTCTCAATGCGTGGATGAGACGATAGTGTAGGGAGGAGGGATTTAGATTTATTAGGAACTGGGGAAACTTTGGGGATAGGGGGAGCCTATACAGGAAGGATGGGCTCCACCTAAACCAAAGTGGAATCAGACTGCTGGCACTAAACATTAAAAAGGTTGTAGAGCAGTTTTTAAACTAGGAGATGGGGGAAAGCCGACTGCTGCAGTGGAGCATGTGGATCGGACAGAGACTTCTCTTAGGGGAGAGTCTAATGATAGAGAATCTCCAGATTATAGTCAGGAGGAGAGGATGGAATAGGATAAACTATGGGCCAGATCAGGCGAGAATCATTCACATAAAAAAGAATCTGATACATCAGAAAAGGGCAGACAAATAAACAGTGATAAGTTTTTTAAGTGCTTGTACACAAATGCTAGAAGGTCTAAATAATAAGATGGGTGAACTAGAGTGCCTTGTGATAAAGGAGGATATTGATATAATTGGCATCACAGAACCCGATGGAGTGAGGACAATCAATGGGACACAATCATTCCGGGGTACAAAATATATCGGAAGGACAGAACAGGTCGTGTAGGGGGGAGGGGAGTGGCACTATATGTGAAAGAAAATGTAGAATCAAATGAAGTAAAAATCTTAAATGAATCCACATGTTCCATAGAATCTCTATGGATAGTAATTCCATGCTCTAATAAGAATATAACAGTAAGGATCTATTATCGACCACCTGACCAGGACAGTGATAGTGACTATGAAATGCTAAGGGAGAATAGAGAGGCTATCAAAATTAAGAACTCAATAATAGTGGGGGATTTCAATTATCCTCATATTGACTGGGCACATGTCACCTCAGGACGAAATGCAGAGACAAAATTTCTCGATACTTTAAATGACTGCTTTTTGGAGCAGCTGGTACAGGAACCCAGAAGGGGAGAGGCAATTCTCAATTTAGTTCTGAGTGGAGCGCAGGATCTGGTCCAAGAGGTAACTATAACAGAACCGCTTGGAAATAGTGACCATAATATAATAACATTCCTGTGGTGGGAAGAACACCTCAACAGCCCAACACTGTGGCATTTAATTTCAGAAAGGGGAACTATGCAAAAATGAGGAGGTTAGTTAAACAGAAATTAAAAGGTACAGTGACTAGAGTGAAATCCCTGCAAACTGCATGGACACTTTTCAAAGACACCATAATAGAGGCCCAACTTAAATGTATACCCCAAATTAAAAAACACAGTAAAAGAACTAAAAAAGAGCCACCTGTGGCTTAACAACCATGTAAAAGAAGCAGTGAGAGATAAAAAGTCATCTTTTAAAAAGGTGGAAGTCAGATCCTAGTGAGATAAATAGAAAGGAGCATAAACACTGCCAAATTAAGTGTAAAAATGTAATAAGAAAAGCCAAAAAGGAGTTTGAAGAACAGCTAGCCAAAAACTCAAAAGGTAATAACAAAATGTTTTTTAAGTACATCAGAAGCAGGAAGCCTGCTAAACAACCAGTGGGGCCCCTGGACGATCGAGATACAAAAGGAGCACTTAAAGACGATAAAGTCATTGCGGAGAAACTAAATCAGGGATCTGCAACCTTTGGCATGCGGCCCGCCAGGGTAAGCCACCTGGCGGGCCGGGCTGGTTTGTTTACCTGCCGCGTTCGCAGGTTCGGCCAATCACGGCTCCCACTGGCCGTGGTTCGCAATTTCAGGCCAATGGGGGCTGCGAGAAGCCGCGGCCAGCACATCCCTCGGTCCACGCCGTTTCCCACAGCCCCCATTGGCCTGGGATGGTGAACCGCGGCCAGTGGGAGCCGTGATCGGCCGAACCTGCAGACGCGGCAGGTAAACCGGCCTGGCCCTAATCAGGAAAGAGATCTTGGAGTCATCATGGATAGTTCTCTGAAGACATCCATGCAGTGTGCAGCGGCAGTCAAAAAAGCAAACGGGATGTTAGGAATCATTCAAAAAGGGATAGAGAATAAGATAGAGAATATCTTATTACCCTTATATAAATCCATGGTACGCCCACATCTTGAATACTGCGTACAGATGCGGTCTCCTCATCTCAAAAAAGATATACTGGCATTAGAAAAGGTTCAGAGAAGAGCAACTAAAATGATTAGGGTTTTGGAACGGGTCCCATATGAGGAGAGATTAAAGAGGCTAGGACTTTTCAGCTTGGAAAAGAGGACACTAAGGTGGATATGATAGAGGTATGTCAGGGTTCCTTCCCCACTCTGAACTCTAGGGTACAGATGTGGGGACCCGCATGAAAGCCCCCTAAGCTTATTTCTACCAGCTCAGGTTAAAACCTGGTACGCTGCCACCACCAAGTGATTTAGCAAGAAACAGGGAAAGGACCACTTGGAGTTCCTCTTCCCCCAAAATATCCCCCCAAGCCCTTACACCCCCTTTCCTGGGGAGGCTTGAGAATAATATCCTAACCAATTAGTTACAAAGTGATCAAAGACCCAACCCCCTGGGTCTTTGGACAATGGAAAAATCAGTCAGGTTCTTAAAAGAAGGATTTTATTAAAAAGAAAAGGTAAAAATCATCTCTGTAAAATCAGGATGGAAAATAACTTTACAGGGTAATCAGATTCAAAGAGCCCAGAGGAACCCCCTCTAGCCTTAGTTTCAAAGTTACAGCAAAACAGGGATACCTCCCTCTAGCAAAGGGAACATTCGCAAGTTGAGAAAAACAAAGATAAACTAATACGCCTTGCCTGGCTATTACTTACAAGTTTGAAATATGAGAGACTTGTTCAGAAAGATTTGGAGAGCATGGATTGATGTCCGGTCCCTCTTAGTCCCAAGAGCCAACACCCACCAAAACAAAGAGTACGAACAAAAGACTTTCCCCCCCCCCAAGATTTGAAAGTATCTTGTCCCCTTATTGGTCCTTTGGGTCAGGTGTCAGCCAGGTTACCAGAGCTTCTTAACCCTTTACAGGTAAAAGGATTTTGGTGCCTCTGGCCAGGAGGGATTTTATAGTATTGTACACAGGAGGGTTGTTACCCTTCCCTTTATAGTTATGACAAGGTATATAAAATCATGAGTGGTGTGGAGAAAGTGAATAAGGAAAAGTTATTTACTTGTTCCCATAATATAAGAACTAGGGGCCACCAAATGAAATTAATGGGCAGCAGGTTTAAAACAAATAAAAGGAAGTTCTTCTTCACACAGCGCACAGTCAACCTGTGGAACTCCTTGCCTGAGGAGGTTGTGAAGGCTAGGACTATAACAGGGTTTAAAAGAGAACTAGAAATTCATGGAGGTTAAGTCCATTAATGGCTACTAGCCAGGATGGGTAAGGAATGGTGTCCCTAGCCTCTGTTTGTCAGAGTGTGGAGCTGGATGGCAGGAGAGAGATCACTTATCTATGTTCCCACTCTTCCATTTTTTTTTTCAGTTCACCTGATGGAGCCATATCGGCATCTCACTGTTCTTCTTATTTTTCCTTCACCTTGGGATAGCTTGCTGTTTTACGTTTAATATTATCTATTTGAGAAACTGTCAGTTCTCCTGAACTTCTTGTTTCTTTAGATTTTCTTCCCATGGGACCTCACCTACCAGTTCTCTGAATTTGTTAGTCTGCTTTTTTGAAGTTATTTGTCCTTACTCTGCTCCTTTCATTTCTTCCTTTCTTTAGAATCATGAAATCTATCCTCTCATGACCACTCTCATCCAAACAGCCTTCAACCTTCAGATTAACAACCAATTCCTCCGTTAGTGACAATGAAGTCCTCCCTGGTTACTTCCTCCTCCTTCTGAAACAAAGTTGTTACCAATACATTCCAAAAACTTACTGGATATTTATAGAGCTCGGAGGAATTTTTCTATTCAAAGGGTATTTGTGTATGTTTTTGCTTTTTTAATTATAAAATATGAACGATGTTTTATTGGAAGAATGTGGGTAAATTAAGAAAAACTGGAGATTTCAAATTAAAGGGGTTAGAGAATGAAATATTCTGATATACCAGATATATGGTGAAATCAATGCAATTTTTAAGAATAAATACTTTTGCCAGTAATTTCAGTGGTATTGGTAACTAGTTACAGCATCTTGTACAAGCTGCCAGGAACACTTGAAGAAGCATATCAACTCATCTCTTATAATTACTTTAGATGCAGAAGGACATAAGAACAGCCGTACTAGGTCAGACCAACGGTCCATCTAGCCCAGTATCCTGTGGCCAATGGCAGGTGCTTCAGAGGGAATGAACAGAACAGGGGATGATGGATCACTTGATGGTTGCCTGTCATCCACTCCCAGCTTCTGGAAGACAGAGGCTAGAGACATTCAGAGCATGGATGAGAACTAAGTTTTAATAATTCTAGCATACTTCCCCACTTCATATTCAATTAAGCTGTCATTCTCTATTTGTACAAAATATTTTGGCGTATATATACTTTAAAAACTGCATCCCATGCGACTTCTACCTTGTCTGCTCTCACAGGCTAAGGAGAATTGGACCTCATCAGCATTTGGGTGGAAGACAGTTAAGAAAAACCCAGAGTCTACAGGAGCTGGTATCTGTATTTCAGTAGGAGGCATTCTTCCTTGTGAGTGCATACTAACCCAATACTACCACATGGTGTTCAGTGCTGCTGAAGTAAACTCTGTCAGATGAGATGTAAAATCAAGCTCCTGATTGATTCAGGTCATTAAAGAGCAATACAAAACCCAAACAAAGAAAATCCAGTCCCTACTGACTGGAGGGAAGACAAGGAGATAGTGTAGTGTATACATGAATATATAATTATCTATCTTGATAGGTACTCAAGTTTAGCATTCAATATATATTTGTCCAACCTATTGCAATAATTTCAATCAGTAATGAAATGCTGCTATTTCTGGAGGGGAACAAAGAGGCTGTTCAACATTGCAACACTATCCAATAGTTTTAGAACAGGAAATGAAGAAGAATATTATGTCCAACTGAAAATAGAAGAGGATTTCAATAGGACTACTTATGGTATTAAAGTTAATCATATACACAATTGTTTGCAGGACTAGGGCCCACCTAAACTATACAGGTGCCTTTAAGTTCAAGGTTTCACCCATGGCTGCGGGGGGGGAGGGTGATTTTTGAAATATTTCCTTAGTACTTTATTCCAAAAGTTTAACAAGTACCTGGCATCTTCTTTAAGGTTCAGTTAGAAAAGGCTGTGAAATTCCTTAATCTATTCCTGTCGCTTCTCTAAACCCCACTTAGTTTTATACTGACGTGGCTGACAAGGCTCAAAACTAACAAAATAAGCATTCTAGAACTGACACTCTGTTCCTCGGTACGTTCATTAATAAATACTACTGTGATGGGGCAAGGCCAGATGGCTACAGTAAAGTAGTGAGGAACAGGTATGTTAGCCCCAGGCTAAACAAATCCCTGGTACCATGGTAACGAAATGGCAGTTGCTCCAGGTTAATCAAGGTTTCAGAGTAGCAGCCGTGTTAGTCTGTATCCGCAAAAATAACAGGAGTACTTGTGGCACCTTAGAGACTAACAAATTTATTAGAGCATAAGCTTTCGTGGGCTACAACCCACTTCTTCGGATGCATATAGTTATGGTTCACTCTATATGCATCCGAAGAAGTGGGTTGTAGCCCACGAAAGCTTATGCTCTAATAAATTTGTTAGTCTCTAAGGTGCCACAAGTACTCCTGTTATTTTTGCAGGTTAATCAAGACACCTGGGGCCAATTAAGATTCTTCTAGAAGGCAGGAGAGACAGCTAGATTGATTGGGACACCTGAAGCCAATCAATGACTGGCTGGAACTAGTTAAAAGCCTCTCAGTTAGTCAGTGTGGTGTGGGTGTCAGGAGCTATAGGAGGGAGCTGTGCTGTTGGAGGAATGAAGTAGTACGAATCCATATCAGGTGCAAGGAAGGAGGCCCTGAGGTAATTTTGAAGAAGATATTGAGTGGGGGCTGCTGTGGGGAAGCAGCCCAGGGAATTGTACATGACCTATTTCCAAAAAGTCAGCTTTCATAGCTGCTAAGTTTAGGGTCCCTGGGCTGGAGCCCAGAGTAGAGGGCGGGCCTGGGCTCCTCCCTCCACTCCCTGATTAATCACTGATACTGGGAGACAACAGAGACTGTGTGAGGGAGGGTTGTTTCTCCTCACCTCCCTTGCTGGCTTATGATGAAAATGGCTCAGTAGACTGTGACCCTTGCCTCTAGAGAGAGAAGGGCTATGTGGAGGGTCACAGTGAGCCTCTGAGGCTAGCAAAAATCCTTCAGGAAACGCAGGACCCACGGAGTCAAGGACAAAACTTTGTCACACTACTTAATGATCTCTTAATTCTACAAATATTTCTCTGCTTATGAATCCAACTTTAAGCAACCTCTTTTTTTCCTATGTCTCATTTTACCTTTCTGAACCTCCTTCCAGCATTGTAGTTACAGATGGAGTGAAGTTGTTGGTCAGTAGCCTAAAGTAACCAAAGCCAATGTTACTACATAGCTCATCTGAGGTCAGAGTGTCATATAAACTATTTGGCTGTAAATCACTGTCCATGTAGATTGTGAACCAATCATCACTGTGATACATTTACCCTCTAATAACCTGACTTCTACTTCAGAATCTACTCCAGCTCTATATTAAACATTTATCTGCCAGTTCTCCGTGCTGCTTCATTTTTCAAGCACATTTATTCTTTTGGGTAACAAAAGAATGACCGTACTGTAAAGTAGAATTTTTAAACCACATTTTATTATATGTATATTAAGTTTTATTGAAGTATGTTAACTAATTCTCAGGGTGTCCAGAACTGTAAATCAACTTGTTACTCCCCTGCCTCAGCTGCTAAATTGTGTATCTGTTAGCTAGCCCAACAAATGCGTCAGGACTCTGCCAGCCCTTGCTTGGTCTTGTAGGTAACACTTGGTGCATATTCATTTCTGAACCCCCTTGAAAAGCTTTGCCCTGCAGCATCCAGCCCCTGTCACTGGACACTCACAGAAATTACTAAGGACTTGTCTACACCATATTCTTGATATAGTGTTAATACATAATTTCTTAATGACATTAATGCTTTAATGATATTAGTGTGAAGTTTTTATGTGAAAACTTACGTGACATGACAGCAGTGTATTAGCTATAGGGAGTTTGTCAGGCCCAGGTCCGCCGACAGCAATTCCAGACCCCAGGGCAGAACAGTCAATGGGCCCCCACGCACGCACAAGCTGCGCCCACGTGCATGCGGTCCACCTGACATTTGGGCGGTGCTTCGCCTGCGCTGGCTGGTGCCCAGCAAGCTGCCGGCTGTGCTCTTCTGGCATGGCCAGGGCTTCAAGATGCCCGCCAGGTAGGGGTGCCAACTGTCTAATCACGCAGGACGGGTGTAGGAGGGGGTCAGGTGGTCAGCGCTTACCTCGGGCAGCTCCCGAAAGCGACTGACACACCCCTTTGGCAGCGGCTCCTAGGCAGTGGGCCCAGGGGGTCTCCGTGCACTGCTACCCACAAGCACCGCCCCCACAGCTCCCATTGGCTGCAGTTCCCAGCTAATGGGAGCTGTGGAGTCGGCGCTTGGGGCAGGGGCAGCACGCGAAGACCCCCTTCCCAGGGCTGCAGGGATGTGCCGGCCACTTCCGGGAGCGGTGTTGAGTGAGGGCAGGCAGGAAGCCTGCCTTAGCCCCGCTGAGCTGCTGGCGGCGGCGGCTGGGGGCCCCTGGGCAATTGCCCCTTCCCCCGCCCCCCGTCAGCTGGCCTGGTCAGGCCTGATAGGAGTTGCTGCACTATGATAGTGAACCCTTGGCCAGTAGGCATTGAGGGACACTTAGGGTCACAGACCTAACCTAATATTTGGGACAGTTATACGTATGTGATTATTGACTTTAATTTTAAAGTCTCTCTTTGAAGTGAAATGAAAAACATCATGGAGGCAGATTGTTTTACATTTGTGTATTTCACCAGTAGCAATGCTGCTTTTAAAAATCTTGATTAAATTAAAAATAACAATGCAAAATGAAACATAGATTGTACCACCTACATTAAATCTTAACATTCAAAAGATATTTTTGTATCACATTGATGCATAATAGGTTGCAGAAAAACCAGACCCACAGTCTTATTTATAGGTATGTCAAATCTAGCAGAAAAGATGTGAACAAAGACAAAATGCTGCAGTCATGCAGAATAAATGTATTTAGGTTGTTCTTTTATTCTTCCAATTGGGTAAAGCATCTTATCTCTTGAAAAATGTTCTCTTCAAAAGGGTTTTCACCTTTTAAAGTCTTTTCTTTTTAAGTAATTATTAGGGATGTACTGAACTATTTGATATGCCAAGCAAATTGAACACAGTTCAAAAGGTCAGCAGATTAGGAGTGCAGCTTTGTGAACATCATGGAAACTTTAGCAATGAAGCTATTTTTATCAAACCAAAAATTGAAAGCAGCATTTTGTTTTCCTAAGACCATGTGAATAGGTATAAAAAAGTCAGAGAATTTGAGAGAGCAATGTGGCAGTCCTCAGATTCTGTCTATTTTTCATCATTGCCGAGGTGGGACAGTCTGATTTACTAGCTGATTAGAATTTTATGTTAGCTTTATAACTGAGAGATCAATTTTTATAAATAGTACAAATGTTTGAATCAAAAAATAAGATCAGGAGTGAGAGAGAACTTAATGTTAAAACTTGCTCCATCAGAAACTTTGCTCAGACTCTCTTCAGGGAGGAGGTTAATTAATATTGTAGGAGTTCTTTTAAAAAAGGAAGGCTTGCTCAGACAAAGCACTAGATAATACAAAATAGTTTGTGACACTGTTTTGATACATAGTAACACAGGAGTTAATTACTTTAGAAGGAATGACATCCACAGAGCTCTTTTTCAGGTCTGGGAAACCGTGTCTACACTACAAAGTTCAATCAACATAAGGCAGCTTATGTCAACCTAACTGTGGAGGTATACAATGCTCCTCCCACCAATTTAATTCTCCTGTTACGCCAATGTAATAAAACCACCTTGACAAGAAGCATAGAGCTTTATGGGGGAGGGATAGCTCAGTGGTTTGAGCATTGGCCTGCTAAACCCAGGGTTGTGAGCTCAATCCTTGAGGGGACCACTTAGGGCTCTGGGGCAAAATCAGTACTTGGTCCTTCTAGTGAAGGCAGGGGGCTGGACTCAATGACCCTTTAGGGTCCCTTCCAGCTCTATGAGATAGGTATATCTCCATATATTATTATTAGCTTAGGATGACATAGCTAGAGTGACACAGTGTCAGTCTAAACACTGCATTGCTTATGTCACCCTAAGTGCCCTCCAGAACATGTCCCACAATGCCCATCCTGACTGCTCTGGTCAGCAGTTTGAATTCTGCTGCCCTGCAGCCAGGTATACAGGCATGCACCCCTCCCCTTTTAAAGCCCCAGGAAGTTTTGAAATTGCTCTTCCTGTTTGCTTGGCATGGAGAGCTCTCATAGCAACTGCCCAGGTGATCATGCCAGCTCCAAGCAGCAAACGTACTGCCTGGACTACACAGGAGGTGATGGATCTCCTGGGTCTGTGGGGAGAGGAGACTGTGCAGGCACAGCTGCACTACAGCCGCAGGAACTTGCTCAGGGCATGGAGGAGAAGAGCTGTGATAGGGACTGTGACGGGTTTGATCACAGAAACCCCCTTGGGAGCTGCCACCTGATGTGCCAAGACTACCCCTGCTTCTGTTTTCCCTGCCAGCTCAGGACTCCAGCACCCTGTCTTGCTGAATTAGACACTCCCGTCTGCTCCAGCACAGACCCAGGGTCTGAATCACTTGCCCCAAAGCTGCAAGTTTACCTGAAAACAGCTTACAGTAGTGTGCTTGTCTTTAGCACTCAGATGCTCAACTCCCAATGGGGTCTAAACCCAAATAAATCCGTTTTACCCTGCATAAAGCTTATGCAGGGCAAACTCATAAATTGTTCGCCCTCTATAACACTGATAGAGAGATATGCACAGTTGTTTGCTCCCCCAGGTATTAATACACACTCTGAGTAAATTACTAAATAAAAAGTGATTTTATTAAATACAGACAGTAGGATTTAAGTGGTTCCAAGTAGTAACAGACAGAACAAAGTAAGTCACCAAGCAAAATAAAATAAAATGCGCAAATCTATGTCTAATCAAACTGAATACAGATAATCTCACCCTCAGAGATGCTTCAGTAAGTTTTTTCTCAGACTGGACACCTTCCAGGCCTGGGCACAATTCTTTCCCCTGGTACAGCTCTTGTTCCAGCTTCGGTGATAGCTAGGGGATTCTTCATGATGGCTTCTCCCTCCCCTTTGTTCTGTTCCACCCCTTTATATATCTTTTGCATAAGGCGGGAACCCATTGTCCCTCTGGGTTTCCACCCCCCCTCACTGGAAAAGCACCAGGTTAAAGATGGATTCCAGTTCAGGTGACATGATCACATGTCACTGCAAGACTTCATTGCCCACTTGCCAGCACACACATATACAGGAAGACTAACAGGTAAACACAACCATCTGCAGACAATGGTCCTGGTTAATGGGAGTCATCAAGATTCCAAACCATCATTAATGGCCCACACTTTACATAATTACAATAGGCCCTCAGAGTTACATTTTATATTTCTAGTTTTAGATACAAGAGTGGTACATTTATACAAATCAGGTGATCATACTCAGTAGATTATAAGCTTTGTAATGATACCTTACAAGAGACCTTTTGCATGAAGCATATCCCAGTTACGTTATATTCACTTATTACCGTATTTTCTCTAAAACTATCCCAGTTACATTATATTGACTTATTATCAAGTTTTTATAAAACCATATAGACTGCACAACGTCACAGGGACATGCAGCAATGCCATGTAAAAGTCAGAGAGCTGTGGCAGGCATAGTGGAAGGAAAAACTGTTGCTCTGGTGTGGGGCTGCAGATAGGCCACTTCTACAGGAAGGGGGCTGGGGTCAGGGTGATGGTATATGGGGGGAGCTGTCAGGTAGTGGGTCAGGATACTTAGCCTCAGGCTCTGGGAAAAGAAGGCATGGTTTTAAGGAAATAAAATTCAATAATAAAATAAATAAAATTCAAACTTTCCCTGGAGAAGTAAAAACAGACACCACAGCAGTAGTAGCAGATACCGCAGCAGTATCCAAGGCAGTCCACCCTGTGGGAGATTAAACACAATGACAGATGTATACACACCCAGCTGTGAGAACCTTGTTGATGTATGTGCTTGTGAATTCCCTGTTACCTCCTCTTTAAAGATACTTTCCCCTGCATGTATGAAGTTTACCTCAGCATTACATAGGTATATCTGCATGGGTGTGGAATAAAAATCTACTTATGGAAACTGAATTTATCTTTATTATTCTCCATCATATAGTGGCTGCTGCTAACATTCAAGACAATAGAAATAGGCGCATGTGCATTGTTATAGTCTGGCTCACACAGCAATCATTGCAATGTTCATAGCATGGTGCAAACAAACAATGCCAGGCTCAGCAGACTACAGCAATCCACGTTACTGGGGCTCAGTGTTAAAATGCTCCTTCAAGGCCTCCCTCAGCAGAATAGCCCCTCTGTTGAGCTCCTCAAACTGAACTCAATGCCCTTGTGTTCATAACACATAGCACAATACTGAAGAGCAATGCAGGATCCATGCTTTCTGACAGAGATACCTGGCTCGCAGGTTACCAGGGTAGGTGAAAAGCAGTTGGAAACCTAGTAGGATGCCCATGGAATGATGGATTGAGAAACCTGCATCATGTGATGCTGAACCTACTCCCATGAGGCATTGCAAATCCTTCCCAAAACACCCTGCGGACAGTTGCACAGTGGGAGAGCTATCCCCAGTGCACTGCTCTCTCTGTCAATGCAAGAGCTGCTAGCATGGATGCGCTCCACCGACACAAGGAGCTTAGTGTGGACATGGACTGGAATAAATTGCCTTGGGAGGTTGTGGGATCTCCATTATTGGAGATTTTTAAGAGCAGGTTAGACAAACACCTGTCAGGAATGGCTTAGATAATATAGTCCTACCATGAGTGCAGGGGACTGGACTAGATAATCTCTCAAGCTCCCTTCCAGTCCTATGATTCTATGCAACAGCGGTTCAATTACAGCAGTGGCTGTACGTCAACATAATTTAAGTCGATTTAATTTTGTAGTGTAGACAGCCTTACTCGGAGTGTCACTGCTAAATACAAGATGGAACAGATTGTTTAGCATAAGTAGTTAACACATTTCAAGGGCCATTCAAAGTGAAGTAGCCCATTAACATCCCTCCCATCATAGGAGGGGGAGGAGAAGAAGTTGGTGCGGGACTGTTAGTGGATTATAGATGTTGTAATAAGCCATAATGCCAGTGTCTCTATTCAGTCCATGATTTTTAGTGTCTAGCAAAGTTATGAATTTAAGTTCCCAGACTTGACTTTTGAAAGTGTTGTGCAGGTTTCCTTTGAGGATGAGGACTGATAGGTCAGATATAGAGTGATCGCTGTATGAAAAGTGTTCTCCCACAGGTGATGTAAACAGGTGTTTTTGTCTTTTATCATTTTCCTGTGAGAGTTCATTCAAGAGTGTAGGGATTGCCTGGTTTCACCCACAAAGTTATATTGGGGCTGTCAGTGCACTGGATGAGGTACACCTCATGTTGTGATAGGCATGTGGAGGATCCATGGATCTTGAAAGGTGTGTTGTGGGGAGTGTTGTAGCAGTGTACATGTCTCTATAGGTTTTGCATCTGTTGTTCTGGCAAGGTCTGGTGCCTCTGTGAGTTGGTGTGTCTGGTCTGTGGGGAGCTCGCTTCTGATGAGCTTGGAGATTGTTTGAAGGCCAGAAGAGGGGGTTCAGGAAAGATTTCTTTCAGGATGGGATCCCCCTTGAGTATGGGTTGTAGTTGTTTGATTCTCCATATGGGTTCCACAGTGGGGTGATAGGTGACAACTAGGGGTGGGCGGTCAGAGGGGAGTTGATTTCTGTATTGAAGCAGGTTCTCTTGTGGTATTTGAGTGGCTCATTCCATGATGTGATCTACTTCTCTGGTTGAGTGTCCTTGTTTGGTGCAGGTGGTCTTGAGTGTGTTAAGGTGTATATCCTGGACTTTCTCCTCCTGTGGTATCTGAGCGCTGGTTGTAGATAACAGATTTCTTGGTGTGTTTGGGGTGGTTACTGGATGTATGTAGATCATGGATTATTACACCTACCACATTCACCAAACAAGGCCACTCCAGCTGTGAGTGTAAGTGTTGAACAGCTGGAAATCTGCTGCTGCTGGTCTAGAGAGCATACCTGCTGGATCCCTTCAGCCAATCAGGCGGGTAGGCCAATCAGGCATGCTTATTAGTCTGGTTAGAGACTCAGTTAGGTAGGTCCTGTCTCACCTGCAGGCCCTCATTCCTGACAGTACCCACTCCCACCAGGGCACCTTCTAGGGACCCCCAGATCTGGCTTCTTTGGGTGAGCTTGAGGTAACCATATGTGCCAATACCATGTGTGGGCCAGAGTAGAGGATCCTGTCCTCCAGCCAGAAGTCAGAGCCAGGCTGGGTATCTGCATTACTCAAGGTAAGATGGATCCAGGTGAAAATGGATAATGAGGTAACAGGGACAGAATGGAGGACAGACTGCGGTCTGCTGTTCCATTAAAGATGGAATAAGAATTGTGGAAAAAAGTTCAGTGCCATGTTTGACATTCCTCCTTGTGAGACAGTGCATCTGCTTTTTTCGTTTCTTGCTCCCAGGTGGTTGGTCACCATGATTTGAATTGGGCAAAAAAGAGGGACCAATAGATCTGATGCTGATTGAGGCGTCTGGCTGTGTGGAAATACTCTAGTTTTTTGTGATCTTTAAGAACCTGAACTGGACTCCTTCCAGCAGGTGACACCATTCTTCAGCTGCCCTTGATTGCTTAAAGTTTTTTTCCCCACATATCATAGTTTCTCTCTGCCAGGGTCAATTTATGGGAATAAAAGAAACACACAGTTGAAGTTGGTCATTTGCTGAGATAATACTGCTCTAATGGTGAAGTAAATGACTTGGTGAGATTGTGATGGATGAGGATGGACATCATGGTAAAAGCCGTTTATAGTTGGTCAAAAGTGTACTGGGCCTTCAAGGATCAGATGAATTGGACTCCCTTCCAAAGAATTGCCATCATCAGGACTACCAGATAGGAAAACCCTCTGAATGTCTAGTAAAAGTTGGGAAACTCCAGAAATCGCTGTACCCCTCATGCATCTTTCAGAGCTGTCCAGTCATAGATGGCATTTACCTTGCACAGATCCATAATTAGGCCCTCGGGGGAAAACAATATATCCAAAGAACTGGATCGTGTTCTGATCCAAATTTATATTTCTTGAATATTGCATAGAGGTGGTTCTAGTGGAGCCTCTGCAAGATGTGGCTCACATGTTGGTCATGAAGGGTGTGGTTCTAGAAAAAAATGAAGATATTGTCAAGATATGATAATGAACTGATCCTGCATGTCCCCCAAAGATATCATTAATAGTGTTAGAAGGTCACAGGAGTGTTGCACATCCCAAAGGGAATCACCACGTGCTTGAAAGTGCTCATTTTTGAGTGCAGAATGCAGTCTTCCACTCATTCCTTTCCTAAATCCAGACCAAATTATAGGCCACATGGAGGTTGAGCTTAGTGAAGACTTTAGTGGAGCAAAGTCTCTAGAAGAGCTCATTGATGGGAGTACCTATTCCAGATAGTTACCTTGTAATCCACACAACGATACAGGAAGCTGTCTGTCTTAGCCACAAAGAAAATCAGGGCCCCCACTGAGGTTGTGGAGGGACAAATGAACCCCTTTTTCAGGGTGTCTCAGAGATAGTCTTGGAGCACCTGTAACTCAGGTTCCAAGTCCGAGGTTCCGTGGGGACAGGCCTGGAACCCAGGTCTCTGGGGTGGCCAACACCTCCACTGTCACTACCTGGCAGCCATCGTAGGGTTGCATGCATTACCACTAGATCCTGTGGAGGTAAATGCCACAGGAAGTACCACCTCAGAAGGCTGAACCGACAGCTTCCCTTGTGGCCCCTGACAGGTCCAGGGACCCTGTTTAAGCTCAAGAGGAGTTCCAGGAAGTGTCTGTGCAACAAAGTGGACACCCTCGCCACCTGTAGTGATGGACTTGCCTTCAGTTTGCTCTTGGACTCCTGCCCCTTGGTTCTGACTCCTGGTCTAACCATCACTGCTCTGCCCACCCAAGCTCTGTTCAGGACACTGAGAGGATGGGAGCAGATACTCCTCAAGGGAAACTTGGCACCAGACTGGAGGTCAATGGGACAGTCACAGTGATGATGAGGTGGCAAGATCTCAGCCTTCTTACTGAGAACATCTGCACAGTCTTGGTATTTCACTGGGATCACCAAGCCTGCTAGGAGGGCTGTGGTAGCTAATAAGAGTGCTCTTGCACTCGCCTCCTCCATCCCTGAATCCCTAGGCACACACGGCTTATGCAAGGTTGAACTACAGAGAACCTCCAACCTGGAACTGTGTTCAGGGAGACAAGACTGATAATATGGAGAACTAAAATGCACCATGCATGCACCTCATAGGATGCATGGATCATGAGTGGTGAGCCAGGTGATGCCAAGAATAACTGGGAAATGCGGGGTGCAGACCTAACTGAACTGAACTCCAAGGACACAGTCTCTCGCATGATTGGGCCTGATAAGGAAAGGGATCCATTAGTGGACTCTTTCAAATCAGAGAAAGCCTTGCAATGTGTTGCGATCTTCTTCACTCAAGTGAATTCTAAGTCCATAAAATTACTGGAAGTGCCAAAGTTCACTAGTGCCTCAGTTGACTCTGACATGGAAGAGTACCAGAGCCAAGCAGAATCTGAATGTATGTCAGGTGCTGGTTAGATGCTGCCAGACTACCATTGGTAAAGTGAGGGTGCTGCAGGTGAGAGCAAGGAAAGAAATGCCATCCCAGCTCAGACTCCCCTGTCAGGGCTAGGGCCTGGTGTTTCCTGACCAAGATGTGGATCAAGCCTTGGCAGGAGAGCTCAAGGCAAAATGTCCAGGTTCCCTGTAATACAGATATAGACCAGACACCCAACATCGGTTCTTCTCTGCATTGAAGAGGTGGGGCCGTGCCAAGCTACATCAGTTCAGGTTGTTGGCTGGACAAAGGAGGTTGTCTGGCAGGTTCCATCAACATAGGCATGGGTCAGGAAACCATCCTCCTTTCTTGACTGTGTTCTAAATGGCAATTGTCAATCTTGATACTTGGGTTGATTAAGGCGTCCAGCCCAGTCAGGGGTTCCACCCATGCCAGCTCATCTTTGATCTCATTGTTTAAACCAAGTTGGAAGTGATAGCACTGCATGGCCTCATTCCATTCAATGTCTGCCACCAAGCACTGAAATTCTGTGGCATAATTAGCAACCAGCTGGCATCCCTGCCTCAGTGCTTGGAGTGCAGCTTCTGCCATATATGTATGACTCAGGTCATCAGAAATCACTGCCATGGCTTAGACAAAGTCCGGGAACTAGATTTCTCCAAAAGCGGAGAGGCCCAGGTCAATGCCTCTCCAGTTAGCAGACTGATAAGTCTCACCCTGGACCAGTCTGTGGGATAACTCTAACGGTGAAACACGAACAGGAGAGGACACTGGTTTAAAAAACCCGATGGAACTTTCGACAGTCACGGTCAAACTTGTCTAGCAAAGAAATCTTAGTTCTCAATGGCCTAGGGCCATTCTACACCTACAAGACATTAGAGGGTGCCCTGCAGACCCAGGTTAACTGTGCCCCCAGCAATAAAATGTTCTCAAGGGAAGAGAAAATAAGAATTGTATCTATTCTAGTCTTTCATTCAGAAGTGTGGCAACTACCCCAAAAGCTGCCATGTGGATTCCAGGTGTGGTCAGGGTGAACATGAGGCAAAGCCTAAAGGAACAGAAAAGGTGATAGGTTTGGTGATTACTTCATAAGGAAGCTTGGATTTTCTCATTATTTACCCATCAGACAAGCATGCCTATACTGTTCTGTGTAACTCTTTAGTCTCCTCCAGGCTTACAAAAATAAAGCATTCATAATAACTTGGCTTGTTTACTTTGTGACTTGCAGGCTCATTCATATTCAGTTTTTGTTGCATTTTTCTCAACCATCCTCCCAGCTTTCTCCAAATGTTTTGCTTTTTGCTTCTATGTCCAACATGCTGCATCTTTTCTTTTTTTCAGTGAATTTTAAATTTCACTTAGACGTTTGTTTAGATTTTATTTAAAGGTTTTTAAAAAAAAAAAAATCTAATCATTGTCCCTGATCTAGTTAACTTTCCTTTTAAAACTCCCCCAAAAGCATAGTACAATACCATAGTATATTAATCAGTGTATAATGGCTAATTTCAACTGTTGACCTAAATGGAGTTACACCAGTGTTACGTTTAACCCAGTAATTGTAAGAGCACTAATGTCTTGCATTTTTACTTATTTATTTTTTCTACTTTGTATTCATTTATATATTTGGCATGTAAATGTATAAATCTTGTAGCTGAGTCATTATATAAAGGAACTGTACTGAAGAAAAAACAGTTTTTTTTGCTGTTCTTTCTGTATGAAAAAGTTAAGTAAAGGAATGTAAAAAGTAGCACCTACCACAATATGAATAGGCAGAATGATGGATGTTACTCACCCTTTCCATTCTCTCATTAGTGCAGCTTTCCATCTTCCCTTCACTATAACTAGCCTCATAAATCCTGATTTACTGCTGTAAAATGTCATCTCTCTTCTGTTATTCAGTCTCACCACTCCATAACTTCTCATTGCTGCCACTTCCCAATCACTAAGTAACAGACAAATCCAGTTCAAGAATTTCATGCACCAGCCAGGCATCCTCTCAGCTACTCAGACACAGACTTCTTTGCTCTTGTGAATCTAAAATGACAGGCTACATGGAAGAAAAAGAAACATGCAGAGGGCCAGCTAGTGCCTGACTATTGGGCAGATGCACAGGAAGGGTGAAAAGGATTCAAGTCCTCCCTGGCTATGCACAGCAGCTGGGTAACCCCTGTGGGTAGGTCTACACTGCAGTTAAGCAGCCATGGATGGCCCATGTCAGCAGACTTGGGCTACAGGGCTGTAAAATGGCAGTGTAGACATCCCCATGGGGGAGGGGAGAGGGGAGGTCCCAGAGCCCACGTTCCAGCCTGAGCCTGAATGTCTACACCGCCATTTTACAATCTCACAGCATGAATCAGCTGACATGGGCCAGCTGTAGGTGTTTAATTGCAGTATAGACAAACCATGTATTTCCCTGAGTGCTGGGACCCACCTCTCCATGCACCCCTCAGGGCATAAAATGGTTGTCACAGGATTCACTCACCACTGGGCACCTTCTTGTGACTGTGTCTAGGGGTTAGCTCCGCTCAGGTCTGACACTCCCCGCTTCTGATGGCTTGCTCACACTGTATCTCTCCTCGCTCTACAGAATTCACAGTGCTTCCTTTTCGTGACTCAGCCCTCCAGCCAGGTCACTATATACTCCTCCCTTTCTGGGCTATCAAAGTCCCACTGGGTCAGCTGTCCACATGTTGTTCCAGACAGTCTTCTGCTCCAAGGCCAGGTCCTATGCTACTTCCCAACTGACTGGCAGGGGAAAACTGGGTCCATCCACTATTCCTGATTCCAGCCCAGAAGCCCTATGTCTAGCAACTATGGACTGCTTGCTCCCAGACCCTGTTGTTGTTTCTCTGGACTCCTTCCTACTTTCCTTCTCTATTGTCTGGCCCCCTCATTTGGGTTTACCAGCCCAAACTCTTGCCTCCCAGGGAGTAAGTGTAGACTCCTCCTTTCTTGGGTTTTTGCCAGATGAGGTAGCCCCAAACACACCTCCCTTGTCCCAGGAAGTGATTGCAGACTACTTCCCCTACAGCCCTTTTCTGGTCTCAGCTTGCTGACTTTATACAGGGTCAGCTATGGGTTTCATCATCAATTAGGCTTTCAGTCCCTGGGTGGCCCAAGGTGTGGGCTATCAGGTTAATTATCCTAACAACCTGCTCTGCCTTGTATGGGGTCAGCACCCTATCACAGGAGGAGATGAGGCCGTGGCCCTTTTCTCCCCTCTACACCAGCTAGAAGAGCTGGCCAGGTGTAGAGGGGGTAGCTGCATTCCTAAGGTTGTCTTGGCTGATGAGGTATCCAAGCCTCTGAAGATTCTGCTGTGAGAAAGGGAGCATGGGGTGTAATGAAGTGTCAGATACACTACTCACTATAGGTTCATCCTTAGTTTATTGAATAACACTTGAGTTGGTATGGTCCTTTTAATGTAGAAAAGTTGCAGTCCCTCCTCCAATTAGAGATTCCTGAACTTCTAATCCTTCCACATGTAATAATCATGTTGATTTGAATGGGAGCGGTGTAAGCAGGCTAAGGGCTAAATGATCAAGCAAGTAGCCAATGTCATCCCTGTCGTTTATGATTATTAAGGGCCCCTGAAGTTTCTCCTCAGCAAGGTGCAGACTACAGACACACATGGATAATCATCTTACCTTAGACAATTTCACTGAAAGGGGGACATATTCTTCTAAGTCAGTTTCAAGTAAGCAGAAATGTTGGGTCCCAGGTGCGATGGGTTGCCCTGCTTAGGATGCCACCTGATGTACTGAGATACCACTGAGCCTGTCTATTATGCCAGCCTGGGATACCCTTTTTACCTGTCTTGCTGGCTATTCTATTAAGCTTCCTCCAGCACACACACAGGCAGGGCCACACCAAACTGCAGAACGAAACAGACACTGAGATCAGTTCTGTGAAGGCTCAGCTTAAGGGACTTGCCCCCAACACTTAGGTGTCCACCTCCCTTGGGGTGAAGCCCAAAAGATATATTATGAAATCTGCCTCCCCCCTCAATGTGGAGGAAGGCATGCACAGCCTCTTACCCCACACCCAATTGTGAGTTGTGCAACCAGGTTTATATTATAAACAAGAAATAAGTTTAACAACTACAAAAGGTGAATTTTAAGTGAATATAAGAGATAACACACATATCCAAAGAAGATCACTGAGCAAGTAAAACAAACTACGCAAGCTATCAAAGGGGTAGCTGTGTTAGTCTGGATCTGTAAAAGCAGCAAAGAGTCCTGTGGCACCTTATAGACTAACAGACATATTGGAGCATGAGCTTTCGTGGGTGAATACCCACTTCTTCGGGTATGCTCCAATACGTCTGTTAGTCTGTAAGGTGCCACAGGACTCTTTGCTGCTTTTACGCAAGCTAAGCTCACTATACTTAAGAAAAAGGTTACAAAATGTGATTTCTTACCCCAAATGTTATTTTAGGCAGGTTGTAAAGTTTCTGTGGTTCAGAGTTCCAGTTATATTTCTTTTCAGACTGGACCCCTGTCTCAATCTGGACTCCCCCCTTGCTTTCCCTTCATGTGTCTTTTGCAGTCTTTCTTCTTAAGCAGACAGGCCATGGAGAGGAGGAGTCCTGTTTGCCTTCCTCCCCACCCTTAAATAGAATTTACATAAGGCGGGAATCCTTTTGTTTCCCAAAATTGACCCCCGTCCCCTCTCAGTGGAAAGTTACAAGAAGTCCCAGATAATGTTTAGTATCAGGTGACAAGACCACTTGACCTAGCAGTGTCACAGTTACATCCCCGGACGCCTCCCAGGAGGGAGAGAGATTAGTATCTTCTTGGTTTTGTTTCCCCTTCCTGATGGCTCATCAAATCTGATGGCCTGTTGTCTGGTGGGTGTCTTCCCAATACACATCCAGTTGTAATGGTTACACAGTCCATATTCCTAACTTTAGATACAGAAATGATACATGCATACAAATTGGATAATCACATTCAGTAAATCATAACCTTTCCAATGATACCTTACAAGAGCCATCTTGCATAAAATATATCTTGGTTATGTCATATCCATATTATAAGCATATTTTCATAAAGAATATGGAGCATAGTGTCACACCATGGTAAACAATTTGCTTCTGAAAAAGACTTTTTTAAAATTAGTATGGCTGCTGAGCGCTTGAGATGGGCTTAGGCAAAGCCATGTTTGGAGAGTTTGTAAGATTAGGTAAAATGAATACCCTGTCTGATTCAAGCCAAGGTGAGCAAAACTTCCCCTGTCTGCTCTGAGGAACCTATGCTCCTTCTAAAGCATTGGATTTAGGAAAGCCTGTTAGGACTTGTCTCCTCCTCTCCACCCTGGAAGATATTAGTAAGATTTTCTGAACTCTTCCAAAGGCCAAACAGGTGAGTCAGAAGGATTTCTATAACTGCTACAGAATGCCTAAGGGCTGCTGTAAGGGATAGAGCTTGGTTTCTTAAGTGAGTCTGGCAGTTTTTGTCTTTCCTAAAGAAAAATATATATATTTGAAGGGGAAGTACTGCATGTCCTTAACATGTTTATTCCTGAACATTTTGTAATCTATACAAAACAGACCACATTATTGGCTCATAGGAATAAGAGGAATCCCATGGGTAAGTTAGAAATTCTTTGTAATTCTCTTGATGGAAAAATGGAAAACTTTCTCATTGTCTTAAGACACAATGATTAATGAATCTGTATCTTAATTTTAGCAGTAGTTCTTCTGACATTTTTAAACTTTTGATTTTGTGGATTCATGAAACAGAGGTTTTTCTATTTTACAAGGATTTGGAATTATATGAGTCCCACTGCAACATGGCACAGAGAAGAGCCAATTTAACTAATGGAAAAAATCACAGAAATGGGATTTGGGGGAAGAACTGCCTCTCCCTATGGTCAATACACTGGAGTTCACTACTGAGTAATCAAGTGGGGCATGGACAGTGGGACAAGGATTTAATCAAGGAGTTTAGGCACACAAGGAAGTGAAGTCATATACTTCCCTTGGGGAAATAATCCACTGCTGCCTGGACGTGCCACAGGCATGTATGTTGATACTGCTGAAGTCTGAATCAAGGATTTCAACATACAGCAACCATGAGAGATATGATTTGTGTATTATAGGGGGAGCTGGGAGTGACCCTTAGATTTAGGTCCTCAAACACTTAATTATTAAGGATTCTTCTGATCTTTTGTTTGAGAAGCATTAACACATTTATTGTTTTCAGCATGCCTTTGATACTCAGCGGGGAGAGTCTTTTCAAGTTACAGAAGCATCTCTTCTTTGTCCAATGAAACTCTGTTCAGATACAGGGCTCATCTATACAGATTTTTTTCCAGTTATAGCATTTAATTACACCACTATAGTTATACCTGTGTAACTCCCCATGAGAATACTCTTACTCCAGAATAACTGTGGATTTTTTTTCATCTTAGTTTAAACCACTTCCAAATAAGGTAAACCGGAAAAAGGAACTCTGGAATAAGAGTCAACATAGGGAGTCATACTGGTGTAACTAGAGCAGTTTAAATTCATACTCTACCTTTATAGTGGCATAACTTTCAATGTGGACAAGCCCTTAGCTGAGTTGCAAAGTGTTAACAATCACTACTTCCTTTCTCTCACTTGTGTTCCTCAGGAAACATTTGGCAGCCTGACAAAATCTCTGAAACATTCTAAAGACTCCAGTCCACATACCAGGAACCAGGGCCAGCTCCAGGGTTTTGGCTGCCCCAAGCAGCCAAACAAAACAAAAACAAACAAACAAACAAACAAAAAAAGCCGCGATCGTGATCTGCGGCGGCAATTCGGCGGGAGGTCCTCCGCTCCGAGTAGGAGTGAGGGACGTCCGCCGAATTGCCTCCGAACAGCTGGACGTGCCGCCCCTCTCCGAAGTGGCTGCCCCAAGCACCTGCTTGGTAAGCTGGTGCCTGGAGCCGGCCCTGCCAGGAACAACTGGAACCTGCCAGAGCCACTGGAGCAAGTGCAAAAAGGGAGAGAGCCATGCTGAGCTTGGGATGAGTCAGCATGAACAAATAGGAAATAAATCAGGAGTCTAGTGAATGAAGTTGTTGTCTGTCAGACCTGTTGACTACAGAAGTTGGAAGGTGTGTAGCGGGGCGCCGGAACAGGGGAGGACAGGGGGCCATGGCCCCATCACTTTTAAGGGTGAGCAACAGGGGGGAGGGGGCAGAGAGGAGCAAGCGTGGGCTGGGGTCTTGGGGAGAAGAGGCGGCGCAGGGCCAGGGCCTCTGGGGAAAAGGGCAGTGCAGGGGGCAGGGCTATGGTATGGGCACCCATGCCCCCCCCCCACACTTTTAAATAGCTTCCATCACTCCTGGTGTGTAGTGAATGAGGCAGGAGATTTCAGGAAGCAAAAGGCTGGCATTGTGGTCAGGGGTGCAGAAACTGGGAGGGCCAGGGGGGCCATGGCCCCATGTGACTGGTTCCCCCCACAGTGCCACCTGGAACTGGGGTACTACTGAGACCCCTGACCCATCAGCCTGGGCTCCCTTTTACACTGTACTGCTGTGACAAGCTGCCAAGCCCTCTCTAGGCTCTACCCCGCACTTTCACCAGCACACATACAGGTAGGGACACACCCAGCTGCAGTTATATGCAGATGCTCTGACCAGCCCCTGCATGGGAAGGCTCCAGCTACGGTACTCCCCATTCCTAGGCATGTACCCCCTCTGGAGTGTAATCCCAAAATTATATTGTCTTGCGCTGCACAGGGAATTGTACAGCGTAAGCTCATGAAATTCGTCCCTTCCCTCAAGAGGAATATGGAGAGGAATATGCAACAGCTTTGTGCCCCGAGTTATGACACCCACTCACTGATTTTAGATAAAACAAAAACAAGTTTATTAACTACAAAAGATAGATTTTAAGTGATTATAAGGGATAACAAACAGATCAAAGCAGATTACTTAGCAAATAAACAAAAACCGCAAACTAAGCTTAATATACTACATAGATCAGATATGAATAGCAAATTCTCACCCTAAATGATGACACAAGCAGGCTGCAGATTCTTAAGGGGCAAGCTGCACTTGCTTACAGCTTGGAGTCCCCAGTGTTCCATTCACAGGCTAAAAATCCCTTTAGCCTGGATCCAGCACTTCCCTCCAGTTCAGTCTTTGTTCCTCAGGTGTTTCCAGGAGTCTTCTTGGGTGGGGGAGTCAGTGAAGAACCACGATGATGTCACTCCCCTGCTTTATATAGCTTTTGCATAGGGCATGAACCCTTTGTTTCAAAGCTTGGTTCCCATGCCAGTCAGTGGAAAAATGCTGACATCCCAAGATGGAGTCCAGCACCAGGTGACGTGGTCACTTGTCCCTGTAGTGTCACAGCAGCCATTACTCGGAGGCTTTCTATAGCATGCTCAGGAAGGCTCCCCAGGTAGGAGATAAGTTTCTCCTAAGGCGTACTGTTCTCTCTAATGGCTCATTAACCTGAACGGGCCCTTCCCAGCCAGCTATCTAGAATGAAAGCATCTTCTCTAGTGTGCATTCCCCAGGTATAAACACATTTGAAATATAGATACATAGTCAATATTCCTAACTTCAGATAGAAAAATGATACATGCATGCAAATAGGATAATCATATTTGGCAAATCATAACCTTTCCAATGACATCTCGTATGCCTTATCTTGAATAAAATACATCAGAATTATGATATAATTATATCATATTAATATCACTGTGAAGAATATAGGATGCAGTGTCACACCCCCCACTTTTAAAAGCAGGAGGGTCATGCACACCCACCTTTTAACATGGGCAGAGTGGCGGTGGCAGGAGCTGCGCAGAGCAGTGAGGGAGCTGATAGGGTAATCAGCTCCACTGCCACGAATCACAGCCCATACTAGTGGCACCAGCCTCTTCCTGGTGGGGGGCTGATGTGGGCCTTAGCCCCTCGCCTCACCACAGGGCCCCGCCCCTTGCTCCTCCTCTTCCCCCTGAAGCCCGACCCCGTGGTGAGGCCAGAAGGCAGAGCAGGGCTGTGGTAAGAGCTGCTCAGGGAGCCAGGGCTGCTATGGGGAGCCCTGGACCTCCCACCTGCCCTGTCAGGGAGAGTTTATTTAAACCCTGCTTACAGTAAGAACAAGGATAAGTTTATTATCAAAGAATAGAGATTCAAGTGATAGTGAGTAAGAATATTGGAAACAAATGCTTACATAAAAAACAAAATCATAACACACTTTCTAGAGACTAAATTAACTAACAGGTTAACCTCCAGTCTAAAGAAACTTATCTCACCCAAAGTTCTTTCCAGTGTTTTCAACCAAGCCTGGTCGAGACTTCTTTTTCATTAAGCAAACTCGCTGCCTGTTGACTTCTGCAGAGAAGGGTGCCTGGGTGTCTTCTCTGCCCCCCAAATATAGCATACCTTTGAAGTGCACCTTAAGATAAGGTTCTCTCCCTCTGCTGTTTTCTCTTTCTGGTAGGCCTGGTCTACACTACAGAGTTAGGTCTACATAAGGCAGCTTATGGTGAGCTAACTGTGTAAGCGTCTACACTACAATGTTCCTTCTATCGATTTAACTCATAGACTTTAAAGTCAGAACAGAAGGGGCCATTGTGATCATCTAGTCTGACCTCCTGCACATTGCAGGCCACAGAACCTCAACCACTCCTGAAATAGACTCCTAACCATTGGCTAAATTACTGACATCCTCAAATTGTGGCTTAAAGACGTCAAGTTACAGAGAATTCACCATTTACACTAGTTTAAACCTGCAGTGCCCCAGGCTGCAGAGGCAGGCGAAAACCACCCAGGGTCTCTGTCAATCTGACCCAGGGGATAATTCCTTCCCAACCCCAAACATGGTGACTCTGAGCATGTGGGCAAGACCCACCACACAGATACCTGGGAAAGAATTCTCTGTGGTAACTCAGAGCCCTCCTCATCTAGTGTCCAGCAGTTGAGGATTTTTGCTATTCATCCGCTACACCGACCTAATTACTCCACCTCCACAAGAGGCGTAGCAATTAGGTCAATGTAGTTAGGTCAACACAGTGTCCGTGTAGACACTGCATTGCAAACATCTCTTCTCTGACAGAGCAACATCTCCTGTTGCTGCTACTGACAGCCAGAGCCCTGCCCGCCCTGGAGCTGATGGCCGCAGCCCCGCTCATCCCAGGGCTGACAGCCTAAGGCAGCAGGGCTCCAACTGTCAGTGCACCACAATGCCCCACTTAAATCAGTGCAAGCACTCCTGGTGAGGACGCGCACCGCCGACAGGAACATAGTGTGGCCACGAATTACTGTGGTGGCTATAGGTCGACCTAACTTAAGTCAACTTAATTTTGTAATGTAGACATGCTCTTAGGGCTAGTCTACACTGGGAATGGTAAGGCACTGCTGCAGCAGCGCTTTAACATGCTTGGAGGGTTGCGGCACAGCGCTGGGAGCTCTCCGCTCTCCCAGCGCTCTAAAAAAACCACCTCCAGCAAGGGGAGTAGCTCCCAGCGCTGGGACACTGTTTACACTGGTGCTTTACAGCGCCGCAACTTGCTGTGCTCAGGGGGGTGTTTTTTCACACCCTGAGCGAGAAAGTTGCAGGGCTGTTAATTGCCAGTGTAGACAAGCCCTTAGTTTCTTTCTGAAATTCTTACAACCCTTCATTTGCATTCAGATTGGTGACAGGAGACCCACTGTGAATGAGACAATACCCAATTTACTTGTAAACAGATGGAAAGACAAACATCTCTTCTCTGACAGAGCCTGTTTTTCACCTTTGCTGGTGACCAACCCCCCCCAGACACAGACATTAAGAACATATTTTCAGTATATTTATATAACGTCTTACATAGTATCTGTACATGCATTTCACAATTATCTTGATTATGAGAGTGACACAGGCTTTTATTCAAGACCTCACATGACACTCTTTTGGTGAGCAGAGTCAGGAGATTCCTGTAACCACAGGTGCCAGTTTCCTCCAGGCCCTGGGGCTGCTCAACCCCCTGCTCCACTCCAGGCCCTGTCCCCCACCCCACCCCCAAGCTCCCACTCCCACCCTGCCTCCTCCCACCCCTGCTCTGCCCCTGCCCCGTCTCTTCCTGCCCCTGCTATGCCCCCACCTCGTCTCTTCATGCCCTGTTCCGCCCCCTCCTCCAAGCACACCCCATCCCCATTGCTCCCCTCCCCCCCGAGCTCCTCCTTCATGCTGCGGACCAGCTGATCATAGTGGGCAGGAAGCACTGGTGGGGGGGAAGGGGAGATGGCTGCCGGTGGGTGCCAAGCACCCAGAATTTTTTTTCCGTGGGTGCTCCAGGGCTGGAGCACCCATGGAGTCGGTGCCTATGCCTGTAACCCCTATGCACCCTCTCCGTGCCCCTTGCCAGTTGGCACTAAGAGCTTCCTGGGTCAGACAATGGCTCTTTATAAAGGTTTAAGATTTTGTGAGACAAGCCTTGGAAGATTTGGAAGATCAGAAAGTAACACTCCTTTATACAGAAATGGCTTATCTGTTCCATGCCCTGAAGACTCTTTTCAAAATTCACTCTGGAATTTTAAAATGTAAAACAATGAGCTGGATCCTGATCTCACTTGCACTGGTGTGAGGCTGGAGTAAATCCATGAAAGTCAGTGGTGTGAATCCCGAGTTTCACCACTGATTCTGAGAACAATATCTAGCCTAATGGCTTTAAATCCCTGCTTCATACACTACCTACATTTTAATTTGCACTGTTAATTTCTGAGTGCATTACTTCTCAGTATCTCCAAAACAGCTCCTCTTACCAATCAATCACCCATGACTGGTTTTCCCTTCCTTTATTGTTATAGTCAAAGGATGTGCCAATACATGTATTGGTGCTTTGATGGAATTTTCTTTCCCATTATAATTTAGAAGGGTTTCTGTGGTATAATGCCCCCTTTCAACTCTGTGAAAATGATATAATCAGTGTGACCCAACCACCAACCAGTTTACCCTTATGGTTTCTAAAATTATACAACTAGTTGACTGAGGATGCTCTTCATTCTTGCAGATCAATCATTTTTACAGCCTACTGTTGTGGTTTACAATGAGCTGGTTGTGACATCCGAGGGCTAAAACCCAGGCTACAGAATGCTTAGACAGCTGTTGCATCTTGGCCACCACGCAATATCTAGTGAAAACTGACAGCCCGAGAAGCTAACAGGACTAACCTCAGCCAAGACACCACCCACAGGAGCCCTGATTGGAGGATCACCCAGCTCCACCGATTGGTCCAACCATGCTATATAAGCCAGAAGGAGGCATAGCAAGTTGTTTGAGCAACTAGGTGATTCCTCTGCTGCTGTATTAGACCCTGCATGCTGCACCCAAGTCAGTTCCTGATTCCTGCCTTGCCCCTGCCTTTGCTCCTACTTCCCACAGTGCTCCTGCTCTTTGTCTGATTCTTTCCTCTCCTCCAGTTCCTGCCCTTATGCCTTGCTTCTGTCCATCAGTTACCAGTCCTAGTTCTGACTCTGTCTTGACCCTTGGCTCGGGCAGTTGATATCTGACTGTATCAGGGTTCTGGCCAGGCCCCTGTTAGCCCAGCTCCCATTAAGGGGTATTAATTGGTACTGGCTGGGTGTGGCTCGCCAAAGGGCCTAAAGAAAAACACCTGCGGGCCTTGTTAGCCAGGAGGCTATAGAAAGCTGGCCGGCAGGAAGGAAGCAGGGGGGGGACAGGAAAGGGAGGAGTCTGTGGCTGTAGTTCCCAGCTGGCTGAAGAAGCTAGCTGTCTCCCAGGGAGCTGGCTGGAATGTACTGTATATAAACAGTGGTGGGAACTGACATAAGGAATAAAAGGTACTGGTGCTTGCATATTAAGCGGTCTCTGACTGATTTTTGGAACGAGCAGTGAAGTGCTCTGTTACACTGACCCTGGCTCCTACTCCCAGCTTCAATTCCTGGCTCTGATTCTGGCTTTCCCTGGGCTCTGGCAGGAACGACCTAATTAACATGTTGATTAAGCCCTATTTCAAAATGTTATGTAGAATTATAAACACAAAAGAAAAGCCAACTGGCATATATACAAAATGGTGGATGAACAGTAACATCTCCTTGAAGAGAAATCTGTATGTAAAGAATTTGTTTGAAATGGGCATATGTTACTATGTGCCAGATACCAAGAAGAAAGAAGAAACAGGTTGGCATAGACTGAGGAAAATTAGTACACACCAATGCTATAATAGATAGATGTTTATAACAGGAAGAAACATAAACCAATATAAAAAATGGAATATGTTCTTTGAATATGTAGTGCAGGGGTTGTCATCTGCACATTAGGGGCCAAGTCATAAAATCATAGAAATGTAGGACTTGAAGGGACCTTAGAAGGTCATCAAGTCCAGCCCTCTGTGTTGTATACCTAGTATTATCCCTGACAGGATTTTGTCTAACCTGTTCTTAAAAACCTCCAGTGATGGGGATACCACACCTTCCCCTGGAAGCCTATTCCAGTGCTTAACTAGCCTTATGGTTAGAAAGTTATTGCTAAATCTAATCTGAGGCCTTGTCTACACTGGCAAGTTTCTGCGCAGTAAAGCAGCTTTCTGCGGTGTAACTCCCGAGGTGTACACACTGCCGAGCCACTTAGTGCGCAGAAACTGTGCAGTTGCAGCGCTGTAAAAAAACCACCCCAACGAGAGGCGTAGAGCTTTCTGCGCCAGGGCTACAGCACACTGGTGCCAGTGTACACACCCTGGTTGACTACAGCGCTGCTATTGGCCTCCGGGACGTGTCCCACAATGCCTGTCCTTGCCTCTCTGGTCATCGGTTTGAACTCTACTGCCCTGCCCTCAGGTGACCAACCGTAAGGCCTACCCCTTAAATACCTTGGGAATTTTGAAAGTCCCCTTCCTGTTTGCTTGGTGACACGTGCTGTGGTCTCAGCGCATCTTTCCAGATGGCCAAGCCTGCTCCATGCACCAGGTGATCCCCCGCTTGGAGCAATGCAGAGCAGCTGGACCTCATCAGCATTTGGGGAGAGGAGGCTGTCCAGTCCCAGCTGCCCTCCAGCCATAGGAATTATGATATCTACGGACAGATTTCATGATGCATGACAGAAAGGGGCCATGACCGGGACACACTGCAGTGCAGGGTCAAAGTGAAGGAGCTGTGGAACGCCTACCACAAGGCGCGGGAGGCAAACCGCCACTCCGGTGCTGTGCCCACAAGCTGCCGGTTCTACAAAGAGCTGGATGCGATACTTGGTGGCGACCCCACCTCCACTGCAAAGGCCACTGTGGATACTTCGGTGGCTCACGTGCTAATCGAGAGTGGACCGAGCCAGGAGGAGGAAATCTTGGATGAGGATGTGGAGTGGGAGGGGGACCCAGAGGCGGAGGACAACTCGGAGGTCAGAGATGCATGCGGCCAGAAGCTCTTCTCTACCCTGGAGGAAGCCAGCCAGTCACAGCTGTCGGAGCTTGGAGAAGCACAAACAGAAGAGGAGGCCCCCAGTCAGTGGCTTTGATTTGGGTAATCGCTGAAGCAAGTTGTTGGGGGCATGAGGGTTGCAGAAAGCAGGCTTGTATCTGTATGATGCGCATATCACCACATGCCTAGTCTGAGCAGCGGAACAGGGTGTTGATTGACTCCCTCACTTGACGGGAATCTGCCTCAGAGACCTCCACGAAACTCTCATGGAGATACTGGGCAATCCACTGCCGCAGGTTCTTTGGCAGAGCTACTTTGTTTCTTGCCCCATTAAGGGTAACTTTCCCATGCCACTCTGCCGTCATGGTGGGGCTGGGGGGGAACCATTGCTGCACACACAGGTGAGCCGCATAAGGGCCAGGGCGGAAGCCGCAGTCTTGGAGAAGACCCTCCCTTGATTCCCTGCTCACCCTCAGCAGAGAGATGTCTTCCATAATGAACACAGCCTGTGGAAAATGTGGGGACAGTAATGATTATAAGTCCCCCCCACTACAGTGCTGGCTCTCCCCAAGTGCCACATGCCCAGTGTAAGTACGGTCCTGGAACACTGATTTCCCCTGCCCCTGCGGTTACTCACCATTTGGGGGGTTTGGGGGTTCATGTGTGCTTGCCTGTGGTCAGCCAGTTACTGATAGGTATGTGAATAGTGGCTGTGTTTTAAATCACTGAATCAGTGGTCTGTGTGTTGCAAACAAAACTGCTTCTGTAAAATGTTGCATTTTGGCTTCACAAATATGACCTTGGGAGCCCATCGTCCTTCTTTGTTATCGCCGGCTGAACGTCTGCGCAGAATTAGAAATTGGCCTCGAAGAACTAAAGAGGACTTTCTGTGTGATGTCATGATGCACTCCATGGCTGAAAAACAAGAATTGAAGGAGTGGCGGGACAGTGAGAAGAGGGACCAAAGGGAGAATGCGGCACACTAGAATGAGGCCACGGAGCGTCTCTTAAAGGTTATGGAGTGCCAAGTGGACACGCTCCAGGAGCTACTAGCACTGCAAACCCAGCAGCTCCATGCCCACCCTCCTTCCCCTGCAGCCGCTGTTGCAAAACTCTTTCCCATGCGCCCCCCAGACACCGCCAACACACTCTTATTAACCTTCTGGCTCCAGTCTGTACCTGTTGCATTCCACTCCTCACCCTCACAGTCCAGTTCTGCAGACTCCCAGTACCCACTGCACTCAACACCCGTCCCTCTGCAGTTTAGCCCTGCTGAAATACAGTACCTGCTGCGCTGTACTCCAAAGGAGAAGTTTGGATATGATACCTGAACACAGGGCCAGCTTTAGCAGGTGCGGGGCCCCACGCCGGGATGCGAATTGTCTCGTGCCCCCCCCAACTCCGCCCCCTCCCTGCCCCATTGGATCCCTCCCCAAATCCCTGCCCTGGCCCCGCCTCTTCCCCAAGCACGCCGCATTCCTCCTCCTCACTCCTCCCTCCCAGGCTTGTGCTGATCAGCTGTATGGCGGCGCAGGTGCTGGAGGGAGGGGGGAGAAGCAGGACGTGGCTTTTTTTTTTTTTTTTTCGCTCCGCCGGCAGCCCCGGACGTTGCGGGGCCCTCTTAGGTGCGGGGCCCCATTCCGGGGAATCGGCCGAATCGGCTTAAATCCGGCCCTGCCTGAACATACACAAATCTTTAATTGTCTCAGGACCCCACCTCCTCCTGGGACCCTCCCTTTCTCTATCCCCTTCAGTGCTGATGTGTTTTTGTGTTTGTCTTTCTCCTCCAGTTGTTGTTTTTTAATAAAATAATTGTTTGGTTTGAAAGCAATCTTTATTACATTACTTGAAAGCAAATAGAGCCCTGCAAAGCAACAGGCAATTTTCTTAAACCTTCATAGTGCATCATCTGCACCAATCACAATCACCTCCTAGCATTATAAGCACTGCATTCCTGAGCATAGCAATAAATATTAGTGGCTTTCAGCTTCAAATTGCTGCCTCAAGGCACCCCTGATACTTATGGCCCCACGCTGTGCCCCTGTAATAGCCCTGGTCTCTGGCTGTTCAAATTCAGCCTCCAGGCGCTGAGCCTCAGCGGTCCAGCCTTGAGTGAAGCTTTCACCCTTCCCTTCACAAATATTATGGAGTGTACAGCACGCAGCTATAAGCATAGGAATATTGTCATCAGCCAGGTCCAGCTTCCCATATAGGCAGCACCAGCGGGCCTTTAAATGGCCAAAAGCACACTCAACAGTCATTCTGCACTAGCTCAGCCTGTTGTTGAACCGCTTCTTGCTGCTGTCGAGGTGCCCCATGTATGGTTTCATAAGCCACAGCATTAAGGGATAGGCAGGGTTTCCCAGGATCACAATGGGCATTTCGACTTCCCCTACGGTGATCTTCTGGTCCTGGAAGAAAGTCCCTGCTTGCAGCTTCCTGAACAGGCCAGTGTTCCAAAAGATGTGTGTGTCATGCACCTTTCTGGACCAGCCTGCGTTAATGTCCGTGAAATGTCCACAGTGATCCACAAGCGCCTGGAGAACGATAGAGAAATACCCCTTCCGATTAATGTACTTGGTGGCTAGGTGGTCTGGTGCCAGAATTGAATATGAGTGCCATCTATCACCCCTCCACAGTTAGGGAAGCCCATTTGTGCAAAGCCATCCACAATGTCACGCACGTTGGCCAGAGTCATGGTCTTTTGGTCCTGCACACTTCTGTCAACACAAGTCCAACGGTTGACTTTCCCACTTCAAACTGGTTAGCGACCGATCGGTAGCAGTCTGGAGTAGCCAGCTTCCACAGTGCAATCGCCACGCGCTTCTCCAATGGCAGGGCAGCTCTCATTCTCATGTCCTTGCACTGCAGGGCTGGGGTGAGCTCATCACATGATCCCATGAATGTGGCTTTCCTCATCCGAAAGTTCTGCAGCCACTGCTCATCATCCCAGATGTGCATGATGATGTGATCCCACCACTCAGTGCTTGTTTCCCGAGCCCAAAAGTGGCGTTCCACTGTGGTCAGCACCTGCGAGAATGCCACAAGCAATCTTTTGTTGTAGCTACTATGCATGGCGAGATCAATGTCAAACTGCTCTTGCCTTTTTGGTTTAAGGCAGTGTTTCCCAAACTTGGGACGCCGCTTGTGTAGGGAAAGCCTCTGGCAGGGCCGGGCCGGTTTGTTTACCTGCCACGTCCGCAAGTCTGGCCAATCGTGTCTCCCACTGGCCGCGGTTTGCTGCTCCAAGCCAATGGGAGCTGCTGGAAGTGGCGCAGGCTGAGGGACGTACTGGCCGCCGCTTCCAGTAGCTCCCATTGGCCTGGAGTAACGAACCACAGCCGGTGGGAGCAGCGAACCACGGCCAGTGGGAGCCGTGATTGGCCGGACCTGCAGACGCGGCAGGTAAACAAACCGGCCTGGCCCACCAGGGGCTTTCCCTACACAAGCGGCGTCCCATGTTTGGGAAACAGTGGTTTAAGGAATAACTCCACTGCCACTCGTGATGTGTTAGTGAGAGCGAGCAGCATATTGGTCAACAGTGCGGGATCCATTCCTTCAGACTGAAGAGGCAGAGCAGAGCATGCAGTACACAAACCGTTGAAAGATGGCACCAAAAAATGTGGACGGAAGCATAGGGATTGCTGGGAAGTGAAGCAATGAATCACAGGGCATTGGGACAGTACCCAGGATGCCCCGTGACTCCCTCTGCCTTCCCACAACTCTTAGCGGCAGAAGAAGAAGAGGTGTCCTGTGGGATAGCTGCCCAGAGTGCACTGCTTCGAATACCGCTGCAAGTGCCATAAGTGTGAACACGCTATTGCGCAGGCAGCTGACATTGTGAACACACAACAGCGGTTTCCCTTCAGCGCTCTCTGAGCGGCGCTGTAACTCCTGGCGCTGTAACTCTGCCAGTGTAGACATACCCAAATGTCCCTTACTGCAGATTACGACAAATGGACAATTACATCTTGTTCTACCTTTAGTAGCTATGGAGAACAATTGATTACGATCCTCTTTATAGAGGCCTTCACATATTTGGAGCAGCCCTTCACATGTTTGAAGACTGCTATTAGGTCCTCCCTCAGTCTTCTTTTTTCAAGACTAAACATGCCCAGTTTATTTAACCTTTCTTCATCGGTCAGGTTTTCTAAACCTTGTATCATTTTTGTTGCTTCCCTCTCGATTCTCTCCAGTTTGTCCACATCATTCCTAAAGTAGGGTGCTCAAAGCTGGACACAGTACTCCAGCTGAAGCCTCACCATTGCCAAGCAGAGTGGGACCTCCTGTGTCTTACATATGACACATATGACACTCCTGTTAATACAACCTAGGATATTAGCCTTTTTTGCAACTGCATCACATTGTTGACTCATATTACATTTGGGATCCAATAGACCTCCTAGATCCTTGTCTGTAGTACTATCACTTAGCCAGTTATTCTCCATTTTGTATTTGTTCCTTTGATTTTTTTCTCATGAGCAGAGAACAAGAGGATAGACAAGAAAATGGTGGCTAGACTGCGTATGGGAGGACGGAGAGGATATGGAGTGAGCATTGGACCAGCAAGCTTGGAAAAGCCTGATCCGGTGACCTGATCCTCGCTACCTGGGCAAAGGTTTTTTTTTTTCTTCCTAAAAGTGTGCCAGGAATCAGGGCCTGCAGCAGAGCCAGTCTCTGGGCAATCTACCAAGCACAGTTGGCCTGTAGCTGCCTGATTGGCTACATTGCTTGATTGGTTGGAAGGGTCAGCAGACCAGCTCTTAAGCCCAGCAGCAGCAGTAGTTCAGTGACAACTCAAAGCATTCACCCATGGCTGCGATAGCTCCTGCACCTGCTTGTTCCCAGCCTTACTCCCGCTTTGTTCCAGCCCTGCTTCTACCTTGGACCCAGCCCCTGGTCTTGCTTTGACTCCAGCCTTGCCTTACTCCAGGTAACCCAGTTCTGACACTTGGCTCCAATTCCTGACCTCTGACTGTGGCTCTGACTCTTGGCTCTAGCATCTGGCCACTGACTCCAGTTCTGACCCTGAGCTCTGATTCCTGGCTACCAACTCCTGTCCTGATCAAAAGGCTTGACTTCTACTCCAACAAGGAATGAATGCCCTTGTAACAGTCACTGACAGTTTGAGCAGCCCCAACACAAACAATAAGGGGACTAGAGATGATATAGCATACATTGATCTTCAAAGGCCAATATCTCTCTGACAGAGATAGTGGGAGCCATAGAGTTGCCATAGAGCAGAGGGTTGTCCCACTGCAGGTGCAGAATGCAGTTCTGCAAGCTCAAGCCGCGCTGCCTTCAGCTCTGACCCCCACATTCCACAAGTGCAAGTTCCCTCTGCCTGACAAGTTCATTGGTGATCATGACACATGTTGAGGGTTTCTAAATCAGTGTCAATTCCTATTTCTTCTGTGCCCATGGTCATACTGATCAGTGGGGTTGATTATTAGCCTGCTTACTGGGAAGACACTGGCTTGGGAGTCTCTGCTCCTGGAAAACTTGTCCCTCCTCTGTTACCCAAACCCATGCAAGCCAATCAGGTCCAGCCCAGCTCTCTGACATGGAGAAGAATTGATGTCAGGCATCAGACCTATGCCTATATTGCAGAGAATCAGGACACTTTGCATCAAGCTGCCCCACCAAGGTACAACTGTGCTCTGGTCGGGAAACACCAAGCTTCAGCCCCAATTGGGGGTGTCCAGCCAGGCTGGGTTGGCGCCCCTCTCCTGACTTAGTGGATTCCATAGATCCTTTTGTCAGGACTAGTCATCTACCAGACAGCTCCCTTAGAGGTAACTACCCTTTGAGGTCACTGAGCAGTCATCCAGTTTGAGCTAATTTGTGCATCGCATTCATCAGTTGTCCTTGGCATCCCTTGGCTTGTCACCCGTGATCCGCACATCCACTGGCGGTCGGGCACGATACACTTTGACTGCCCGTCTCACAGACAGTCCTGTTTCCCAAGAGCCAACCCAGGACCAGCAACCCTTTGTGGCTTACTTGGCCCTCTAAAGAATTCAGAGGCACAAAGAGAGGATTCAAAGGTGACCCTGACAATCCCCAGGACTTCCCTATTCCTCTTAAATCTCAACAGTATGTTGTTGTGTTTGACAAAAAGAAAGCCAACACCCTACCACCTCACTGAAGCTGACTGCCCCATCAACCTCCAGCCGGGGACAGAGATTCCCATTTACTCCCTCTCCAAACCCAAACTACAGGAACTCCAGAGTTATCTTGAGGAAAACCTGAAGAAGGGGTTCATTTGCACCTCCTGATCACTAGTGGGGGCCCCAATCTGCTTTGTGGTAAAGAAAGATGGCTCCTTCCTTCATTTGTGGACTACCCAGCTCTGAACAAGCTCACAATCCGAAACTGGTATCTGTTACCACTTATTGATGAGCTGTTTGAAAGACTCCGCTCTACCAGGTCTTCACAAAGTTGGACTTCTGTGAAGATTATCACCTGGTGAGGATTCAGGAAGCAGACAAATGGAGATTGCCTTCCATACCAGGTATTTCCATTTTGAGTATTTAGCCATGCTATTTGGGTTGTGCAATGCCCCGGCAATCTTCCAGCATTTCATCATCTTCACATCTTTAGGGACACGTTGATCCAATTTTTCATCATTTATCTGGATAACATCCTAATTTTCTCCAGAATCAAGACCTCCACAACCATCATATGCACACTGTCTTGGCAAGACTCCATCAAAACCATCTCTACACCGGAGTTATTTAAGTTAAGCAACAATGTGGACACAAGAACAAATGGATATAAACTGGCCATTAACAAGTTTAGGCTTGAAATTAGGTGAAGATTTCTAACCATCAGAGGAGTGAGGGTCTGGAACAGTCTTCTAAGGAGAGCAGGGGGACAGTTTTTCTACACTAGCACACCTACTGTTGCTACTACTAGTTGGTAGCAATGGTGTGACACTTTTGTCATAAAAGCCTAGTGTAGACAAGGCCAAAGAAGACCAGATGACAAAAAGTGCAAACAATGGGCATGTCAGAACCTACTGTAGATCACCAGTAAAAGAGGTGAGCTGAGTAACATCAGTGTAAAGTTAGTATCTTAGTAAAGACGCCCTTCATACGATCACATCTCCTAGCAGCACCTTATCTACATGAGCAACAGGAGGGACAAGAGAGAAGCTCGTTGGCCCTCACACACAAGACTCTTAGGCAATGATGAGCAATCACCCATCATCACCTTTTGAGTCTTCCCCTCCAATAACAAGAGGAACCACTGGAGAGCAGTTTGTCTATTCCCACCAGGGGTACAGTCCCACCACCACCTGTCTATCAACAGATTGCTGATAGATCTACTACTATCAAGAAGAATAGCTTCCTTATCCATTGCTAGAAGACCATCCATTGCTTTGAGCAGATCTGTCTCTATGCCATGAAACAGGCTGAAACCATAATAAAAGATGGTAAAATAGGTTGAATCCTACACCTGAAAGACCTGATCTATCACCCACTTAGGGTTTTATACTGCCACCCATCCATATAGTAACTGAGTACCTTCCACATAATATAGATTGGCAATAGCGAAGTTCATGGTAGATGGTCTTCATGGGGTCTCTGGGCTTGTCTACATAGTTTTTGTATTGATTTAACAAATCAATAGAAAAACCAATTTCATTAAATTGGTGCAACCTCCTAGAGTGGATGCAGTTATACCAGTTACCAAAACAAGCTATACTCCTATAAATGCCTCTGTGCAAATAGAACTGGTCCACATTATGAGACTGCATCAATTTAACTAAAATCCAAAAACGCACGTGTAGATTAGTCCTCTAGGTCTTCTCCCTTTTCTGGTTACAGAAGGCTCTACATGGGGTAGGGTCTCTGTAAACTCTCAATACATTTTACAAAATGGTAAAACTAGAGATCAGATAGTAGTTTCCCAAAATGTTAGCATCAAAGGAAAGGTTTTAAACATTAAGATAGTTTTTGTAAAAATGATTATCTTTTGAAGTATCATCATAAAGACAAATTCCCACCCCCTGTTTCTTTTGAAGGGCAACTATAGTTTAGAAATAGTAAGTCCTGTTCTGATTGTTGGAGTTTTTCGAATAGGTGATATTGACATTATTTTAAAAAGTCCGATTTCATTGCTTCAGATTCAAAAGGGCATGTCCTGGCACGCTCGAATGAAAAGGAATACAGAAAGGACAGGTACGTGTAAGATGGTGGAAGTATTGTTTTTAGCTGTCGTCAACAATTCTTCGAGTTTCATGTGTTTAATCTGTCTTTCTGTAAATGCAGCCTTTCAAATGTGCCAAGCCTTCCCATCTGTCTTGTAGACACTTTGCCAATTCTCCAGCAACTGGCAGAGGCAAAAGAGTACACGTGTTGAGGCTCATAAAGAGGCACAACAACATCCACTTGAAGCAGTTTTAATACATTGGCTGTGGTTCAAGGGTGTTCCGGTAACTTAGTAAACTGAGAAGTCTAAAGTATACACAGCGTGCGTTAATAAAGGGCTTGATGGAGAGCAAAGAAATCCTACCAGTCGCCACAAGGAAGGTTGGCCTCAGGAAATGAAAAGCACACAGGGGTGTACATGTGCGCACACACCCTCCCCGGGACTCTTTTGAAATCAACCCAGCCACACTTCGTCCTGCAGGAGACCTGTGGGGATAGTCAGCGGGTGTCGAGAGCCACTAAAGATGGACCGTTGGCAGTGCCTCCAGACCATCGGAGACGGAGGTTAGAGACCTAAAGACAAAGTTTCCCCCCTCGGGATCTTGGCTCCATCCATCAACTGGAGTTCTTCACTGTGAAGCTAGAACTCCAGAGGTTCCCGATTTAGCAGGGAGCCTGCGATCAAGTACTTGAGACAGGAGCTGTGTGATGTGAGCATTTGGAAGCTCCCGCTCTTTCCTTCACATTTACCTTTCTCGACAGGCAGCAACCAATCTGACTTGCTCGTGTTAAAGCAGGCCTGGCCGCCTGGGTGTGTACAGACTGATCCTGTTGCGGTTCAGACTCCGCTCCGGAAACGTGCTCCATCGTTAGGTCAAGAAGACAGCGCTCTGCGGGAGGGAGAAGGAGCAACGCTCTTCGGGAATTAAAAATTACAAGCCCAACATGATTCCGGAGCGCTCTAGTCTACACGGAGTGGGCTAGCCTTGCAGCACCCTCGAGAAGGAAACAAAAGGGCGGGAGCAGGCGGCTGGACCGTACCCACACTGAAAAATGGAATACAGCCCATATACGATTTTTAAACCTGTTTATGTCAAATGCGATTGCGTGTACTCCCTGGTGCATGTGGTAATGTAGTGCCGTGCTGCGTGTGTGGCAGCGAGCGGGAACACGGGGCGGCAGACAGCAGATTAATCGGACCGTGCCACTGGGGGCTGGGTGGTTAATTGACACCTGCTGGGCGCAAAAGAGGAGAGGGGATACAAACCAAGCGCCGGGGCACGGTCTGAAGCCCGGATCCTGGCGCTACTGAAGTCAGTAGCCGAACCCCTCCTGACTTCAAGGGGAGCAGGGGGTTAGGCTCCACGCTGGAAACCCGGCGATGTATGTAGGTCACAGCAGGCACCAGTTTAGCAGAACGGAGGCGCAGTTTTCATTGTAAGCAGTTATCGGGAGTCGCTGACCCAACTCCCTGCGCTGCCAGCACCTTTCCCCGGGGGAGCCTAGAAGGGGGCGGGGGGACTCGGTGCCACAGCGAGCTGCTCGTGCTCCAGAGCCCTAAGGGGAGCAGGGGAAGCCGCTCGCTGCAGCTCCCGCTGGCTCCGATCCTGAGGCGGCAGTGACTGCAAAAGCTGCCGCTATTGGTTCAACACCATATATGGGATGACAGGAGGGTCATGTGGGCTGCGAGGCAGCTGCAGCCCCGGGTCCCTGGAGAGAGGGATCTGCGCGCCGTGCCCGTGGGAGAGGGGGAGAGAAACAGGACGGGGGAGGAGGAGGAGGCTGAGTGAAAAGAGACGGGTGAAGGAGGAGGAAGGGAGCGCGGTGCAGGGGCGGGAGAGAGAACAGCAAAGCTGGTTAATTGCCACAAGCTGCAGCAGGAGAAGCAGCAACAGCAGCAGCCGGCGGTGCCCTGTCTTCTCCGCTCTCCCCAGCCTGGAGGAGAGAGCCCTGCTGTGGGGGGTGATGGAGCAGCATGGGCACCCTTCCTATAGCACCCGCAGCCCTGCCTGGGAGGAACTGGTAGGTACATGCACGCTCTGCACTGCACAGGCATTTCCTTCTCGCCTGCCTGCCGCTATTGTTTAGCCAAGGGTTTGTGTTGTCCTCATTCCGCCTTATCAGTTTCCCCTTCACTTCTTCCCACTCACCAGAGCTTGTCTGCGGTCTCTCGCTCTCCCCGCTATTATTAGTGCCCCATAATGTCTGTTTGGTTTGTTCTTGGTCTTGTCTTCCGTGGGAAGTGGAGTTATTTTGCTGTTTTAGTTTAATTGGTTTGGTGGGAATCCTGGGCTCAGCTCGGAAGGCTAGTGTACAACTTTGCTGGAGGGGGAAGGGGAAGGAAATAAGATGATCCCCTCTGTAGTAAACAGTTTTTTTTTTGCAGGGAAAGACGGAGGGGAGAGAACCAGTGTTCTGATATGGGGGGTTATGTCCTGAAAACAATCTGAATCTCTCCACATATTTCAAAGGAAGATCATTCCTCTAATCGAAATAAATTGCTGTTTATGTCTTTGGTTTAACTATTCTCTTAGCAAAACATTCAGAGGGATGGGGCCTTTCCTTGCTGACGGCAAATTTATTTGGTTAAACATGAAATGAGGATATGACACAAACTTGAGGCAAGCTGCTGAGTGAGGGCTTGTCGGTTTGTTTAGGCAAATCCTAGTCTCCCCTTTCAATCAAAGGAAATCATGCCACCTATATAGCCACTAGATTATATCAATTTTCCCTCTGAAATGTTACCAGATTCCGTTGCTGAGCCTTTCTGTATTGTGCAAACACACACACACGCACAACGTGCAGTGAAGGATAAAAATAGCCTGTGGGTAAGTCACTTGTGGGATTTAATACGATCTCAGGCTGCTGAGGCTGTGTTCTCTCTGACATATTGACCTGATACTGTACTTGAAATGGATGAAATACAAGGCTATGCTGTATCTGATTATGAGTTAGTGTCTGAAGGGCTGTGTGATTTCTTTCCAAGCTGAAGTGTCAGCCCCGTGCTCTCCTCTCCCCTGCTTGCTGTCTCCACCGCCCGGGGTTTAGCTTCACCCCCAGCCGCATGTGCAAATTTCACTTTGTTTTATTGTCGGTTTTGTACAGATGGCCCAGGATAATATTTTGGCTGGTTGTTTCTGCATTTGCATTTTCAAGAGTGTAGTAGTCTTACACTGTCTCTCTTTGAAGACACCCATAGTGAATTAAATTAAAATACTAGCAGTTAAGATTCGTCAACCTTACCTTTGTTCAGTTGCTCTATAGTTCTTTGCCCTTAACTCCTGGATGTTTTCTGTCTGTATTGTTTGAAAGTTCAGTGCCACCCCCCGCCCCCCCGACCCATTCCCTACTTGAGAAGCAGCTTTGATAGCGAAAACAGCTGCATTCATTTTTCAATAACACGTTGCTGACACCGAACCGATTAAATAAATGTGAAAGGAAGCCTTCCAAAGAGATTAGACACCATGAGAGGAAAACGGCGAATCTGATTCCCATTTAATGTGTTACTTTATTAAACTGTAGTATTTACATTGAAGGCCACCATCTAAAACTCAGCCAAAACTCAGAACACAAAGCAAATTCAGTCCCACAGGTTGGAAATCCTAGCGTCATTTCTGGCTGAAGGATTGAGGCACATTTCCTTCCTTCTCACATCCAGTGGCTTGAATAAACAAGAAACAAATCTGCTCTCAATCACCCCCCTCATTATGGGCAAGATTTGCCCCTGTACCTCTAGGTAACATTTAATGTCTCCTCTGTAGAACAAATTTTTTTTGTTTTGTTTTAGCCGGTTACATCTTTGCAGCAAGAGCCACATCATTATTATTGCAGCTGACTTTTTATTTAAGAAACAAAATAATTTCATAGAGGAAACTGCAGCAGGGAAAATTAGGAAGTACACAGACCCTGAAAAACCATAGAGAGGGACAAACATTATAGGGGAAACTACTTCATTTATTGCAGTTTCCAGAACTGTGTATATTAATACCCGTTCAAGTTGTCCGCAGTTACATGGAATGGCTATTCCTATATTACTTCTCTGTAAACTACCAAAAATGGGCATGGAACAGAAAACACAAGTTCACCTGCTTCTAAAATCTGGGATGTATATGTGTAAAATTTCAAACTTCCATGCAATTATTTTCTGTATTTAGGGCTCACTTTTACAAGGGGAAAACTCCCACTGACTTCAGGCAGAGCTGGATCAGGCCCTTAGTAATTTCAAATATGTAGAAGTAATACATAAGATTGTGAAGCCCAGTCCTCATGCAGAGATTCAATAGTTTTGTCTGTGTTAGGCCTGAAGGATCAGCCAATTTATGTGTGTATTTAAATTAGAAATATATACAATGTGTGTTACACATGGTTGGTAACACTTTAAAGAGTCTAGACTCAGTTATTGGCTCTTAATGCTGGCCACTTATGATGTGTAGATTTGATCTTCTATCTGATCAAAAGTACTGGTACTTTTCAAAATAATCCCTTTGTCTTGGCTAATATTGCCTTTTTCATGATATTCTATAGCTCTTCATCTAGAAGTATACTGATAGGCTTTTGTAGCCTGTACTTATGGAGCCATCTCAGTCACCACTGAAATACAGCCACCATGGTGATAAAATTTCTGTAGCCAGGTGACTTGCCCAAAAACACGAGAATCAACACGGGAGCTGGAACTTTTTGCTCATGTTTCTGTGATCAAATCTTGTTTTTTCTCACAGCAAATTATAATATCTAATGCTGTTATTGCAAATGGGTTTCAGTCATGCTGTTCCTACTGACAATATTAAAAGCTGTACAGCTAAAATCTCAGTGTTTAAAAAAAGATGATGATTTGTCCAGCACTTTGGGGTTCCTTGAATATGAAGGGGCAGAACTTCAGCTGGTGAAAACTGTTATAACAACATTGACTTCAATGGGACTATGCTAGATTTCACCACTTGAGGATCTGCACTGAAATGTTCACATTTTACTTTATTCTTTCCACCAATCTTCATCTGCTTTAGTTCTGATTAAAATGTTTACAACTATTAAAAATAATATGAAATATAAAAACACGTTAAACAAAAAGCAAGAATAAAAACATATCCAAATATTATATAATAGCTGCATATGTAAGTACATATAAATGTCTCACCTATGTGCACCATGAACCAAATTCAACTGACAGCAAAGTCAGTTAGTGTTACCATTCATTCTACTGTAGTTAACAGTCAAATTCACTGTTGGCTATACCATGATGTATAAATCTCAACTTGGGAAAGAATTTCTTATACCAAATCTGACTTAAATCAGTTTGATTAAGTTATAAGATAAAGTATAATAACAAAGGTATAATTGTAGTAGTTTAGCAAGATGAGAGCCTGAACCTGTTGTCCTCAATGAGGAAAATATCATTGGCAGTTTTCCCTGTGTGAGGACTGTGGCCATGATTACGTAGATTAGCGCCTTTCTAAAGTAGAACCTGTAGAAACATTGATATTTTATAAATTGACTCTGTACAGGCACAATATGTACTTTTACAATAAGAACTTTTTACATTCATATAAATGAACAGTTCAGAGTGATTTAGCACTTACACAACTTTATTCACCTTCAAAGCACTCTACAAACATTAACTAATTGCAGAATATAGAGCATATTATCACACAAACTTCCATTAAAAACTCTGAAGAAACCATATTATGAATGATCTGTAATTATGGGCCATATCCAGCCACTTGGACAGATCTAGACTGTTGCTACTAAGATAATAAAATATTAGCACAGAACACCCCCCAACAATGTAGCTCTTTCCCCAGCATTCCAATTTTGTAAAGCTGAAATCTTCATTAGGAGATACAAATCATTCTTTTGGGAAGGGCCATGGCCCTGTTCAGAACTGAAGGCCTGTAGCTGCTACGGCAGAGTCTTGCATTGGCTCTGTAGAGTGAAGGATGGCAGTGGGGACAGCCCTCAGGAGGAATCATGAGATCCATATTTAAGCACATCTAGCAATTCCTACACAGTACAAGGAGCATCTAGGACTATTGCGCAAGCTCAAAGGGTGGTGTAGCAGCCACTGGGGAGCTACACTGTATTCCTGCACACTGGCTGTTTTCCTAGCCCTCCTGCACTTCATCCAATTACTTGGGGTTTCATAAATTCATAGCATTTGTCTGGCTTCAGCTTCCTGCCATTGGCTCTTATTATGCCTTTCTCTAATGGGTTAAAGATCCCTGGAGTATTTTTTCCCCATGAAGGTTCTTAGACACCATAATCGAGTAATCTCTCAATCTTCTTTCTGATACGCTCAACAGATTGAGCTCCTTAAGTCTCTCCCTAAAAGGCATTTTCACCAGCCCCACATCCTTTTTTCTGCCCCTTTCTCATTTTTTCAACATCCTTTAAAATGTGGACACCGGAACAGGATGCAGTATTCCTGTATCAGTCTCATCAATCACATATACAGAGCTAACACCTTCCTGCTCCACCTCACTACTCCCATTTATACATTCAACTCTTGCATGAGCCATTTTTGCCACATCGCACTAGGCACTTATGTTCAGTTGCTTGTCCAGTATGACCCCTAAATCCTTTTCAGAGTCACTGGTTTGCAGAGTACAGTCTCCATGTGTTCTGTAGGTATGGATTGCATTTCTTGTTCCTAGATGTATAACTTTGCATTTGGCTGGCTGCAAGAAGCTGTTAGTTGTCTAGTTAAATTTGTAGTTCCCTTGCCCGTGGTCTAGGGTCCACTACTCACAGGTTCTAGATATGTGACAGAAGTGGGGTTTTTAACTTAAAAATATCTAATATTGTAAGTTTAATATATAATATGGTAAAATATATTTAAAATCAATTGCTACATGATCCAATATTTTATCAAATTCAATATGTATTTTTAAATTAGTCACTGACTCTCTAAAAAGTAAAACTGGTTTGAAAAAGAAAATTAGATTAGTATTCTGATCTGGAAAATATTGATGCTATTCATTTAAAAATGTAAAAATTCCAATGTGAGGTCTTGATCCTGGAAACATTTACACATATGCTTAACTTTAATCACCTAAGTATTTGCAGGATCAGGGTCTAAATTACATGCAACTAAATGCTGCTTTAGAAAAAAAATATCTAGGGCGTGCTTTTCCAAACACTTATTCAGGTGAGTAACTATACCCAACTGTGTAATCCCATTGAGTTATAATATACAACCTCAGAATTGTACACTTAGTTAATATGCAACCCTGTAACATACTTGGGGTCTTAATGTGCCTTTTTTTCTGTCATGTCTTGGCTCTGTGTAGACACTAATCTTGCAGTGTTGCACCACATGGCAGCAGAAGTCCATTTGTGAACTCTTTGTAGCAAGAAATGTCATTTATTTTTTGTTCTGTACAGAACTCAACACAATCGGACCCCAAACCTGTAATACAAATAAATAAATAATATTCATATTCACAAATATTTGCATGATCAGGCTTCATACTCGCAAATATGGGACCAAAGCCTGTCCACCTTACTCACGTGCGTTGTCCCAATAACTTCAGTGTAGTGCTTACCAGTGTGAGATATTCCACTGACTTAAATTCAACAATTCACAGTGGTAAGCACTAATGTAGTAGCACACTAATGTAGTAGCAAGTGTTTATAAGATCAGGATATAGTTGCATGTAAGGTCACCTTAGTTTTAACAATATTAACCAAACACACACACAAATATTCAGTTTGAATACACATTCCTAAAGTATATCAAGTATTTGTAAATGAGTCAGGATTTGTTGCAGTTTGTCATCTCATTATATCATAGGTTTATAGAAAAGGAGACTCACATAAGTTCCCCTTTGGAGAAGAATTAAACATCGGCATATTCATCCATTAGCTTCTTTTGTTACCCACAATCAAAGGCAATTAAGCTAGGATGAAAACTGCTGTATTACAGGTAGTTATCATATCTGTGAAGTGGTGCTTATGGCAGGATTTGGCCCCTAAAGATAACTGTTCGAATGAATGACACAGAAAATAATGTGCAAATTCCTTTAAAATATTTCCAGTAGAGTAAGGCATGAGCAAGGGTGGCAGCATCTGACTTTAAGTGCCTGACACAACAACATGAAACTAAGGCCCCGATTCTGCAAATACTGTGAAATCAGTGGGACTCCTCAAGTAAGTGAAATTAAAGACATAAATAAGTATCTGTAGGAGCAGGGCCTAAACTGTGGTTTCCATTTTGTTCCTGTGACATATTAGGGATTTCAGATTCCTTTCTAAAAACATGAATGGAATTGTGGATGGAATATATATTTCTTTGCCTTATGTTAAATACACACACTGACAAACATCTGTGTGTTTTTCTTAAATGTTTTCTTAAATGTTTCTGTGATTAAAATACTTATCCATATACACTGATTATAAACCAACAGGCCACAAGGATTTTTTTTTTTTTTTTTTTTTTTTTTTAAGATTCTCACACCTGAAACACTCTGGCAGTGTGTCACAAAAGTTTGAGCTGCAGAACATGAGACTAAAAGAGTGACAATAAGCAAAAGATGCAAATGGAGAAAACAACAAAAATGGTCATTAGGGAGATGGACAGACAATACGAGAAAATAACTGTAAGCCTGTCCTTGCAGATGTGTAATGTTTCAGACACGTGGGAGAAAAACAAAAGATACTAGTGGTGTCCTGTTATTTATTGTTTGTATTGTGGCAGCAGTTAGAAGTCCCAATCATGGGCCAGGACCTCACTGTGCTAGGAACTGAACAAAGAACAAAAAGTCTCTGCCCCAAACAGCTTACAAGCTAAGGTTCAAACTTTAAACTGAACCAATGCAACAAAGGTCTTTCTCATCTAGAGCAAAATAGTGTCTTATTTTTAAAGGCTTTCTACATACACATAACCCAATCCCAAACAATCTTTTAGACCTCAAAAAGGGAGAAAAAACAAAAAAACCTCCATAAAATCCACTAGTGACTTCACTATTGCTAATTGATATTACATTGAAGGGGCTCAGATTCTACAGAGATGGGTGATAGTATAAATCCTTAGGGCAGGTCTACATTACACTAGAAAATTATATCAACGTGACTATGTTGGTTGGAGTGTGATTTAAAAAAACACACCTATATATTATGCCATTATAAACCCCACTGCATATGGAGTTATGCCAGTATAAATGTGCTTTATGCTGGGACAGATTATTATGCTTCCTGAACCAGAACAAGTTATACCTGTGCAAAGCACTTTTATTGTGATACACAATAGAGGAAGTCTGTGGCTCTGAAGCAGCAAAACTTTGTAATGTAGACAAGCCTTCAGATAGACAGTGTTTATCTTACTGCTAGGCCATGCTGGTCCCACTATCACTGAGGTCACTGACTTTGTCTTCACTACAATAAAGGTGTGGTGTTGTTTTTTAAATCCAGAGATAGCTATCTTGATGTAAAATCCTAGTGGAGACAAGGGGCACGGTATTTTTTACCTCAGTGTAGCTAGTTGAAGTCAACACTACACCCCCCACCTGGGTTCTACCCCCACTAGCTACATGGAGAACTACCTGTACATTGATCCACTAACATTTTACATCCAGATTAAAAAGTTTGGCGGTGCAATGAAGACATAGCCATTGACTTCTAGGGGAACAGACTAGACTTCTTACCAGCAGTGGTGCTGGAACTGGGGGTGCAACAAGCTTGAAGTAGTAATAACACCACGTGCATGGTTTCCATCATCAGCACCCCGGCTTGCCAGCGGCTCAGCATCCCCACACAGCGGTCAGAGTGTGGCTGCGAGAGTAAAGCCAGCAGCTGAGACTCCAGCAGCGAACCCTAAAGCTTCTGCGCCTGCCTTGGTGGGACTGGCCCGCGTTTGGTGTGTGTTTGTGTTGGCCGGGGGGCATGCACTCATCCTGCACGCCCCCAGCCTGCAGCGCCCGGCGGCCAGGCACGCCGTGGCTCCTGCGGCTGCCCCCCTTCGGCCATAGGTCCCTTTGTACAGCCGAGTAGCGCGGCAAGTTGCACAGAGGGCGGCTGGGCAGCGAGCAGGGGAGGGGAACACACAGCCCCCCGCAGCGGCTCCAGAGCCAGCCAGACAAAGTCGCGGGGCCCGGTTCCGAGGGGATCGATGCTCCCCCAGCTCCGACCTGAGGCAGCGTCCCGGGCTGGATCCTGACCGCCCCGGGTGCGGTGTCCAGCCTGTTGCTCTGAGCGGGCGCCGCCGGAGCAGGGGGATCCGGCTCAATGGGGAGCGTGTCCCCGCCGCTCTCCCGGGGGCAGCGGCCGCCCCCCCCTCAGGTGGGAGCCGATAGCGCGGCCCTGCCCCGGCCGCGGAGCACAGGGGGAGGCGGCGGAAGATGGCGGCCGGGCGGGCCGCTCCTCCAGCGCTGGCTGCGGGCTCCTCCTCGGCTTGTCCCCGCCGCCGCCTCCTCCTCCCCCCTGCGCCGCCTCCTGCCCGGGGAGGGGAGCGGCAGCCCGGGCTGAGCCGAACTCGTGTGCTCTCTCTCGGCAGGAGTCCGAGAAGATGGCCGGGGCCGAGGCGAGGATGAGCGGAGCCGGGATCCAGCAGCAGCCCCAGCCCCCGGCGGTGGGAACGGCGGCGGCGGGAGACGAGTCCTCGGACAGCGAGGGGGAGCACGAGGGCCCCCAGAAACTCATCCGGAAAGTGTCCACCTCGGGCCAGATCCGCAGCAAGGTAAGAGCCGGGCCGGGCGGGACGGTCCCCGGGACACTCGGGGAGCTTCTGCCTGTTGGAGCCGGAGAGACTGCCGCGTCCCTCCTCAGCCCCGCACAGCGCGCCGGTGCCTGGGGTCTCCTCTTGCCTCCCTCCAGCTGGGGCGCCCGCCTCTGTCCCCGCCTGCAGGGGGCTGAGCAACCGGGCTTGGGGCGAGTTGCTTGCAAAGCTCGCAGCCTGCCCGCTGCGTCCCGGGCAGAGAGGGGCAGCAGCCAGCCAGCCAGCCCAGCGCCTCTTCCTTGGCCGAAGCCCAGCCCCGGAGCTGTCTCCATTCACTCTCCATTGCATGTCCCTCGGGCTCCCGGTTGAGCGGCCTCAGCGCTGGGAGAATGCCAGGCAGGGCTGGGTCCAGTGTGTGTCCCAGCTCGTGGGGAGCTCGCTAGCCCCAATGACCAGCGCCTTACCTATGGCCAAGTACAGGCACAAGTTTTGAAGCCCACAAGGGCACGTACGATTCCTCTTTGAAAGCAGGAGTGCCACGAAGGAAACATGATTTCCGCTTGAAGCCCACGCTGGAAATATGGAAGGAAACGTCTATCCATTCCTCCGGTTAGGCGTGAATACTTAAAAATAGCTGTCAAAATTTAATGTTAATGCCTAAGGGAAAGTTTTCTGGCTGTCTGAGGGCTTTAAAGTCACCCAGGTGGGAATTGCTTACTTTCTCATTCTTATCGACTTCACACCTTTCCTGTAAAACGAATGCAGATAAGATTGCTCTTGAGGCTCTAGATAACCAGTGATAAATACTTTCCTACTCAGGAGGCTCTCAAAACACTTTACAACTATGCCCAGATCGTGCAACTGGATCTGCACAGAGAAACTGCCTGCCTGCCCAGTGCCCCATCGAAGTTAACGTTTCTATGGATGTAGTGAAGTCAGTAAAGACATTGTACTACTGAGCAATCATAGAGTCAGTTTTTAGGGTCAAAACGACTCTGCAGGCCCACATTGTTTATACAACAGGTCATTCACTGTTGTTTTCTCTGCAGAACTCTCCTTATTGTTGGCAGTTTGAGGATCAGTGGCAGAATATGGATTTCACTTTAGTAAAAGATTAAGTACAGCCACCTCCAGGTGAAAAGCATCAACTGTTTATCAGCATAGAGTAACACTATACAACAGTTTAGGGTAGAAAGAAATTTTACTCAGGAATCCCCTGTTAAGAAGATAGGGTGACATTCCCTTTTGGTTACTAAAAGTCAGTTTTAGTATTACAGATCTGTACTTTCCCCATTGGGGGAAATTCTTGTAGCAAAGCATTACTTAACATTTTGTTTTTGACAAATATTTCATATTCTTTAAACTTAAAACCGTACAAAAAAATTCAGTCTTGACATCTCTTGCATGTGACTATCTTCAAAATATTTAAAAAGTAACAATGTGTAACACTTCTTTTTAATATTGCAATGTTAAATGTGTTTGTTAATTTTCAAGCAGCTCTGAAAAGGTTTTATAATCACAAAAAGAGATGTTATGGAGTATATGAATGTGATAGAATCAGTTCTGTGAAAAATAAGATTGCACAAGTCTCCTATTGTCTTGCATGCTAAAAAGACACCTAATGAATTGTCACTTTTTCTAAACTTAGCTTGCATCTTTTGTTCCTTTTGTGTGTGTGTGTGAATCAGATTTGTATAGGAAAAACTAACTACTGATATAACTGTTGTGTAGTGTGCGTTTAGGAAATCTAGATTCTTGCTTAATCTGTTACAACTGACACTGATAATATGCAAACCAGAATATAAATAACTCTCCACCTACTTAAAAGTGATATACCTTTGTTAAAGAAAAGAGTTGTAATAAATACTCCACTAGCACTTTATTTTATAACTCATGATGCATTATTTAAAAGTAGCTATATTTAGATAGACAACTCCCATTTAGTTTAAGGGTGTTGTATGTTTGCTATTGTAGTGGTTGGTGATCAGTGGTTACATGAAACCACTGGAGCAAAGAACACCAAGGGACTGCTCTTTGACTCAGCTAGTCCCTTTCATTGAAATTAGATTTGTTAAGATTCACTTACTCAGTGAGTGTGTTTGTAGGCCAAGGTTTTACTTAAATTGATTGGGTTCCTCTGGCAGCTAAGAATAGTCTTTTGAAAGAGACCCAAACAGGTATATTACATTTATTGTTCAAATTTGTGGGGCAATATAGTTTAACACTGCTATTTTTCTCAAGTGTTTGTTTACATAGTTTCTTGAAACATTTCTGCAGCTTGTATTGATTCCTTAGCTTAGAATGCAAAAGCCTCTGCTGGTAATTGTTTTTGTTTTAGTTTAGGACAACTTTATTTTTAGATGTTTTGGTACAGTTGATCACTAGTGAAAACTCCATCTGCAAAGAACCACCATATGGTAATCATTCAGTAGGGGATTTTTTTAATGTTGTGTATATCATAGCGTTAATCAAATGTGTTTATCTTAATAGGACTGCCTGTCTTGCTCCTTTCATAAACATATATTTTGTCATTTCTAAAACTGGCAGTGCTCAAAGTGAACCGCTAAACTTCAGCTCTTCTCCTGAGTTAAATACAAAAAGCTTGTTTACTTGACTAAAGAAAAATGAAATGGGAAATGAAAAGAAAGAAAACTGCCTTTGAAGACCTCATTAGACTGTTCAGTTATGCACTGCTCCTCAATTAAGACTTCTGCTGCAGCATTATTTATTGAAGGTCCAATTTTGCCCCACTTACTTATGTGGAGTAGCATTTTCTCCACAAGTTTCAATGGTATTACTTTCACCCTACGTTACTACTCAACATGTGTAAGAGTGACAGGATCAGCTCTTTAAGTAACTTAGCTATTTTATTTGGATGTGAATTTAGTAATGTGGTATTACATGTCAGTTCGGCTTGGATGGCTAAAGTTTCAAGCTTAACAATAAACCACCTGTCCACACTCTAAGGGCACGTCCATGGTACAAATAGGACCATTGTCCATATCAAAATTCTGTCAGTGAATCTCAATTATCCTTTGTACCCTCCAGAAGGCTGGAAAGCAAACAAATTTGGACTCTGACAAACAGAGGTGGAGAGAGCAAGTTGAAGACTGAAAATATCCTTTGGGAAAGCATCCTCTTTTCTTAAACTTGGGAGCTGTTCGCTTAAGCACCTTGCTGTCCACTGCCAGGGTATCATGCAAAGAGAGAAAAAGTCTATAAGTTATCCAGAACCCAAATCATTTAGTGTTCTTATAAGTTAAAATCAGCATCTTTACTCTGGAAGCTGCTGCTTACTATGGTGCACAGGTGTAATATACTCTCTGAAGAAAATGCCACTAAATAAAGTTTGCCACATTCTGCATCATCTGAAGTTTGAGAGGTCTTCAGCTGCAGTCCCAAATAGAGGGAATTGCAATAAATTCATAAGTAACGTGAGTTCCCTCACTTTTTTTTCCTCACTGTGAATGAGGAAGTACACATTTAATATTTAAAATGTTGCTCACTGGGATAACCTTATAAAATACGCATCTCCTTTTCATGAGGGCTCTTGAGAAACAGCAGCTATACAGTTTTATAGCTGCATGCTCAGTACTGTACCAACAATATTATATGCAAGACAATTAACCTAAAATAGCAGAAAACACTCTGCAGTCCAAAGGCCAAATTCTGTCCTTATTTACACTAAATGTGGCATACTATTTCAGTTCCGTTCAAGATGATAGTTCAAAAGTTTCTTGAAAGTAGACAGTACCTACCTAAACAGAACAGGTAGCTTAGTCCAGCTGTTTGAGGCAGCAGTTCCAAAAATCCGCCTATCATAATCAGTTTGGTTCTAGTCACTTTAAAATACAACTGGGTTTAGTGAAGAGCAAACTACAATCTAAGAAAACTGTAACGGTCTTGTTTCAGCTCTTAAGAATTGAAGCCTATCTGGGAAAAGAGGTTTCAATTTAGAGCTGATACATTTTTAAAAAGTTTGCCTGTCTCAGGGAAATGGTCCCTGAAACACTTTGAAGCAGATTAGATAGATGAGTGTAGTTACCCACTTGGTTAATGAGGAGCAGGATTTGTATCTTCTGTAGCTGACCTTGCTCCTCAGATGTGCGGTTGTTTTTCTAGCCTATGGTTTATTGTGGGATGAATCAGATGTACTCTAGTGAAAATGCAGGCAACTACAGTGTGACGGGTTGGATCACAGAAACCCCCTTGGGAACTGCCAACTAATGTGCCAAGACTACTTCTGCTCCTGCTTTCCCTGCCAGCTTGGGACTCCAGGACCCTGACTTGTTGAGCCAGAAATGCCCGTCTGCTCCAACACAGACCCAGGGTCTGAACCACATGCCCCAAAGCTGCAGACTTAACTGAAAGCAACTTAAGAAGTGTTCCTGGCTTTAACACTCAGATGCCCAACTCCCAATGGGGTCCAAACCCCAAATAAATCCGTTTTACCCTGTATAAAGCTTATACAGGGTAAACTCATAAATTGTTCGCCCTCTATAACACTGATAGAGAGGTATTCACAGCTGTTTGCCCCCCCCCCCCAGGTATTAATACATACTCTGGGTTAATTAATAAGTACAAAGTGATTTTATTAAATATGGAAAGTAGGATTTAAGTGGTTCCAAGTAGTAACAGACAGAACAAAGTGAATTATCAAGCAAAATAAACTAGAGCACGCAAGTCTAAGCCTAGTACAGTAATAAAACTGAATACAGATAAAATCTCACTCTCAGAGATGTTTCAATAAGTTTCTTTCACAGACTGGACACCTTCCTAGTCCGGGCACAATCCTTTCCCCTGGTACAGCCCTTGTTCCAGCTCAGGCGGTAGCTAGGGGATTTCTCATGATGGCCGCCCCCTTTGTTCTGTTCCACCTCCTTATATATCTTTTGCATAAGGTGGGAATCCTTTGTCCCTCTGGGTTCCCACCCCTCCTTCTCAATGGAAAAACACCAAGTTAAAGATGGATTCCAGTTCAGGTGACATGATCACATGTCACTGTAAGATCCCAAGCCTTCATTCCTCCCAGCCTGACTCACGGGAAGGCCTGCCTGCAAACAGAGCCATCCACAGTCAATTGTCCTGGTTGATGGGCGCCATCAAGATTCCAAACCACCATTAATGGCCCACACTTTGAATAATTACAGTAGGCCCTCAGAGTTATATTTCATATTTCTAGTTTCAGATACAAGAGTGATGCATTTATACAAATAGGATGACCACACTCAGTAGATTATAAGCTTTGTAATGATACCTTACAAGAGACCTTTTTCATGAAGCATATTTTAGTTACATTATATTCACACTCATCAGCATACTTTCATAAAATCATATAGAGTGCAATGTCACATACAGAAATAAAAATGGAGTGGGGTAAATAAACTTGCCTTGTCCTGTGGACTGTCTCTTCCTTTCCCCCCTACACCAAATATTTCTGCTGCTGCTTTTACACAAGTACTGTTGTACTTACAGAAGTAGATGTTCTGAAATTGGGATGTGTTAAGTCAGCATGATACTGCATTGTTATTTAGTTTAACGATAAAAGTTATTGTTAGAATTATCATACTTTTTCTAAGCTCCTCATTTGCTTTTGAAATGTCAGCAATCATTATAGGGCTATACAAATAAAATAATTAAACTGACACTGTATTTTTATTGTCTTCAGTATGTAACACCAACCATTTATGAAACTGAACTTTCAGAAATGCTTTAAAATCTACCACATGCTTCATAGTTCTAAGTCTCTTTAGTCAGTTGCTGTTTGCTTCTGGTATAGGTTTCTCTCTAGTAAGTGGCTGATGACAGTATTAATATTAGATTTCAGTGAATATTATTTTCTCTTCTGTAGTCTGTTTTGTCTAGGGTTTATTTGGCAGTTTCAGACTTGGATACCAGCTGACCAGTTGAAAGCCCAATGGTAATTTGACAAAACAATATTATTTTCTGTACAAAAAACTGTCATGAGAATGTTAAGGTGTCAAATCTAACTTTAACTTAGTTCCCTTTGCGTATGTGTTACGGTTGTCCGTATGACCATATATTAATTCTCAAATTCAAAGTAACTGACAATTTATTTTTCAATAATAGAAACACGTGTAGCATCTTTAAATTATATCGTCATGCATATTCACAAGGGGCAGATTTAAAGTTAGAAAGTGCGCAGTGGTCCTCCTTAATTTCTTTGGCCTGACACTGTCTGCAGACTCTACAGGGAATGAGCCTCGGAAGTGCTTGCCTCAACCCATGTGTACCAGCAGTGTCGTTTTCACTACACAACTAAGTTAGTTATGCAGGCATGCACAGCCCAATCCTCCTTAGCTGAATGTTTCTGAAACTTATTGAGAATGAGATTTTTTTCAAAGTCTCAAACTCAGTTTTCAGTTCAAGCAGCTCTTGTCATTGGGGGCTGTTCTGTAAATTCAAAATCAGCTTTTCACTTTAGGATGTTTCAGTTGTAGCCTTGTTCACAAAAGGGTAGAATAATTATTTTTATAATTGGAATAGTGCACTGTTTCTCCACTCTGCTCATAATTATATTACTGAACCACATTACACAATTTTCCAGAAAAAAATCACTCTTGGAAAATTTTAGTCCAAAACATGACAGTTTCAGAAAGTTATGAGCTATTGAGCATGGAGCATAGGAGAGAGTGCAGTTAGAATGGAAAAGTTATGCTATTTTAAGAATAGTGGTCATTGCCACTTCAATTTGTAATATATGTTCGTATAGCTGAAATGAAATCTATTGAGGTTTTTTTGGTCATATATACATTGGCAAAACTTATGCTGCTTCTCGCTGCATATCAGAAGTGGGGGAGGAAAGGGAGGTGCTTATACAATCTATGGTAGATAGCTACAAGTAGTTCTTGAAAGAGACTAATTGCTTTTGGTGTTTTTTGAGGAGTATATTTTCTTGAAAGGGCTGATACTATTTTGGTTAGAAAAATAACAGAAATGAAACTGTTTCCTGCTGGCTGGTGAGCTACAGATGTGAAGAAAGGCAAGATAATCAAACATTTATCTAGATTAGTGTGAGAAATTTTCTTTTTATTGCTTTCTGAATCAATTTTTTTTAAAGGGGTTGGGGAACAAAGGTCAAGAGAATCTTTACCCAGTTTTATGCACTCGTGTAAAACTTCCACAGAACTCTGCAGACAAGTTTGTATAGCCTGTCTATATGTGAAAGTCTTTTCCACAAATCTTTCAAGGCTTTATCTCTAATATTTATTGTTGTTATAATCTATTATTTATGTGTTGATTGTTTCCAAGAGGAAGACAGCATTTGCTGAAACATAATTGGTAAATATATCCTTAAGGCAAAACTGTAGCTTTCTTTTTTTTTTTTCTTGGTCCTACTTTGTATATTGGTGTGCTGCCTTTTAAATATTGAGTGATATGACTCACATTATTATAGTTCAGTATTCCTGTGTGCTGGTTTAAGGAACACTTTACATGCTTTAAACAGCTTTCCTGGCCAAGTTATTTAAATCAGGATAATTCCAATTAGTTGAATGCAATTTGTAGTAATATATATGGAGGGGAAAAATCGACAAGGTCTAACAAATTATTAGCCTTGCAATGTGTTTTCCTTTTAATTGTGGAATGAAAATTTAAATGTTAAGGCTTATGTTTGTTTGACTAATGAAGATTGTTTAAAGCTTCTTTGAAAACTGACATTTAAAATTAACGTCTTCTAAGTTTTTCTGGGTTTTAGCAAATGCTATTTGTTAGTTCAGATGGGTGTGACTAGGAAGTGTTTGCACTCCATGTAAGAATAATTGATGGTGTTTTATGAATGGAATGTTTTATTAATTATAATTAAAATAAATAATACCTAATGGCCATACAATAAGACCTCAAGACTAGACTGCTTCCTACCTTTCCCCTCTGCTTACTGAATGCCCTTCTGGCTAAAGAGTCAGACTGAACATGTTTATCTTGCAGTATGACCTAAAGATCAGCAAACTCTGGCTTTGATGGAGTGCAAGAAGGAATGTATTCCTGAAGAAAGAGCCTCTAACAAAAATATCTTATACCATCAAATTCAAGTGTCCAACCCTAGCCCCAGATGGCAAGAGTATACTGTAACTGCCATGCCAAGGCACAGGGATGGAATGCTCTAGGAAACAGCTGGGTCTCAATCCATTTAAGGCTTTATAGATAATCCATCAACATCTTGAATTGTTTCCAGCGGTGAATAGGAAGCTAGTGCAGAGCATAGGTTTAATTTGCTCACATCAGACTGCCACATTTCATTATGCACTAGCTGGAACAGCCAAGTAGTTTTCAATAGTAGCCTATAGTAGAATGCATAGTATGACAGTAGTCTGTCCTGGAAGTAACCAGAGCATAGATTACTGTGATGAGGTTTATATAAGAATGGAAGGCTAGGATTGTCTAGGCTAGCTGAGGATGATAGAAAGCACCCTAGACAAAAAATGTCACTTGACTTAGGAATGGTGATGGTTTCAATAAGATCATTATGAACCTCTGAAATGGAGGCTGAGCATAACTCCTCATTTAAGGGATAAATTGCAGACACTGCCCGTTCCTTATGGTTTCTGCATCCATCCATCTGTCAGCATCACCTCCATTTTGTCTGGACTAAGCTTCATACAGTTAGCTTTCATCCAGAATTCTATCTCAGCCAGGCATGTATAGCATGGAGACTGCAGAGTCTGAGCTCAATGAGAAAGTCATGTAGAGTAGGGTATTGGCATACTAAATGACTGCAGCCCCAAATATGATTTGAAGCAGCACTGTGTAAATGCAAAACCGTATTAACGTTATCTGATGGTAATTAAGGCAGAGAGAGGTTCAGTGACGTGGCAGGATGGACCCATGGAATTGGCATTGGATTTAGAATCAAGAGAACTGGATTCTAGTCTACTTTTCTGTGATTTGCTTACTGTTTCATACTAGTATTTGGAGTGAGGATAGGCTGTGCTGTGCCTGCATGTGTTATTTGCTCAGCTGTATGGTGAACATACATATCTTGTTAAGTGTGTAATGAATGAGATTGGCTTCCTCAGAAATTATTAACATGGCTGGGTCTGCTTCTCCCCGCTCTCCCCCCCAGTTTAATAATTTGGTGACCTGACAATCTCACTTATTTAAAAAACAACTTTCTATCTTTTCCTGTGGAAAAGGGGGGAAATTACATCCCCCCCTTACCCTCCACCCCTCCCTCCCAAAAAGGGACATTTCAAAACCAAAACTTCATTTAAAAAACCTCCCTAACAATTGTGGTTGCTGATTGACAACAATTTAGTTAGCTATCATATTGTTACTAAAGCCAAGAAACTAAGGGCAAGCAAACACATAGTCGTGGCATGTATGTCTTACACTGCACACATGATAAACAGGAATATTATTCTTATAAAGCATGTGTTTCATCACAATGCAGCAACCATAATGGTGGCCCAAAATAGCTGTTATTTCATTGGTAAGCTCAAAATATAAACACTACACAAGATACTTAAAAAAAGAAACATAGGCCCTGATCCCACAAACCACTTAATCATGTGCTGAAATTTAAGCATGTTAGTAGTCCAATTGATGTTTATGATATTTATCACATTCTTAGAGTGATGCACATGCTTAAGTGCTTTTGCTGGATCAGGATCATAAAAGATGATCAACAAGTCCACATACGTATATACTTATGCTTTTCTCTGTTACAGTACTTATATTTGCTATTTTATTTGAATAATGTATTTTTCAAATAAGTTTATTGTCATTTGATAAATGTTACTGTTCAGCAGTATTCTTTTAAAAAGAAAATATTTAGGTAAATACTGCAGCCAAAGTAACATAACTCTCCTACAGGGATTGTTGGAGATTTTAACATTGTTGTGTTGTGATGAAATAGACATTACTTTATATTTAATGAGAAAAATGTTTATTGTGTGTAGTGGCCTTTATGATGTCCTTAGCTATTCATTTCTCTGCTTTTAAGTGTTTGGGTTTTGTAAATGATGTGAGAGATATTGTGCATTAATGATGTGCATTATTGTCACTTAGTAACCTTAATGGGTATTTGAAACTAAGTATTTAGTTTTTGTGAGGTTGTGAGATTCCATACTTGTTCAATGGGAAGTTAACCCCCCCTTACTCCCCCTCCAGGACTACACAGGAAAACGCTTTGAGAGGATGTACACATCACAATCCTGTGGGTCCTCCCTGAAAGGAATGAGTGAAACTCCTGTAAAACAATGCTCTGTACTCATGTAATCTTGCAGATCTAGCATGCTTCTGTGCTGAGATGACCTGACTAAGGCCTGGTCTACACTAGAAAATTATGTCGATTTAATTCTTCTGTCGACCTAGCTAGTGTCTCTCGGGGAGGTGAATTACATACTGCTACAGGAGAACGCTGAAGCCCGGCTTCAGTGGTGCAGCTCCCATTGGTGTAGATCGTGTCTATGCTGAAGCACTACAGTGGCCCGGCTTCAGTGGTGCAGCTGTGCTGCTGTAACTTTTTAAGTGTAGCCATACCTTAAGTTCCACATCTCTGGAGATTTAACTAGATCCAAAGGGGTTACAGGCCACATTGGATAGCTACGTACTGTTACATGGTTGCTTAATCCCAGCTGCTCATTTTGTGACTGTCTCACTGACATCACTTACGGCTGTGGTTGTACTCAGGAACAACAGCGGGGGCAGTGCCTACCCCAAATCTCTGGCCTGGTTTACATGACAGAGCTGCCTTACATCAACCTAACTCTGTGAGTGTCTACACTGCAATGTTGCTCCCGCCGATGTAAGTCGCTCACTACATCGACCTAATAACTCCACCTCTGCAAGAGGCGTAGTGCTTAGGTCGATGTAGTTAGGACGACGCAGTGTCCATGTAGATACTGTGTTACTTACATCGCCTGTTGGCTGTCAGCCCTGCGCGGGGCTAACAGCTGGAGCCTCCCTGCCCCGAGCTGTCAGCCCCCAGTGGTGGAGCTCCAGTTCAGGCTGTCAGCCACCCACCACTGCCCCGCTTCAGTTGGTGCAAGTGCTGCCAGTGAGGATACACACCACTGGCAGAAGGAGGGTAGTGTAGACATGAAAAATCATAGTAATTACCGTGGTGGCTGTATGTCAACCTAACTTAGATCGACTTAATTTTGTAGTGTAGACAAGGCTGCAATGAGGAGGATGGGATTTCCCTGGTTTAGCTGAGGAAGTCTGAATGGGTCATTGTAGCCAGTTGTTAGTCCCAGCTGCCCATCAGGGAGAAATTCCTCCTTCCACTTATGCATCTAATGTTGATCATGGAGGAGATAGATGCACACAGCCACACCTGTACTTGTTTTGAATCTCTCTTAGTAACTTGTGCATCCTGACATCCCCCCACTCTTTCCTGGCTGCTGCTCTGTGAGGGTTCGTGTGGTAACTTGCACAGAGAGAGAAGGGGACTGGGCTCAAGGAGGGCTGTTGAGGATGTAGATTTGGAGGAATCCTGGGTACTTGTGGTTGCTGTCTCCTGCGTGGTGACACACCCTACTGTTGTGTGATGTGTGCTAGGCAACTCTACTCTCTTCTGCATCATCAATACTGACCTATTTCAGACTGATCATTGTGAAACTGTTACGCTGGAAGCTAAATAAACCTCTTCCTTACTGCTGCTGAAGTATTGTAACCATTTATTATTACTTGACTATTCACACAGCACTATGTTTGTGCTTTACGGACAAACATTAACAGGTCTCTCTCCTAAGGAACTGACAATTAAAATTAGATATAATGCAACAAAGGATAGCAAAAGCATACTAGGAAGACCAGGGTATGGAAGGCAAGGGTTGCATTAATGGAAGTTTATGATGTACCAATTGTTACATACATTGTTAATTTCTTTTGTGTGTTAATTTTCAGTATTCTAATATATGAATTCTGTCGGGAATGAAGGCTGGGTAGAGATCTGCAATAGAAGGTTAACAGAGAAATGAGTCACTTGGGTCAGCAAAGAAGAGCAAACATTTCAGGTTAAACCAGAGCTTTTAAGGAAACAAAAATGAATTTTTATAGTTCACACAGCTTCTCATTAAAGGCAGAATAAACAGACTTAACCTTCATAGTCGTCAGACCTATTGCTCTTTTATATTGTTAAATTTGATTTTTCCCCAGGAGTGAATTTGTCTGAGCAGACACTGCATACAATATAGAAGTCTCCATTACAATATAATGTACGTTTGCAGGAAATAACTGAAGTTAAGAAGCTTTCTTCACGAAGCTTGATTGACTGCTGCCTGTTCTTTGTGTCATGAATGAACATTGGACTTAAGGTGTTTTATAGCAAGACACTATTTCCTGTCTATTTCAGGTTTTATCTTTTAAAATGCAATGAAAGGATTTCTCCCTGTACTGGATCCCCTGCTTAGAATTTTGTAGCCCCTTTATTTTATTATGAATTTATTATTAGCATTATAGTAGTGCTCATAATCTGTCTAGGAGCTATAGCCACGCAAGATACTGTCCCCTGTCTCAAAGAGGTTAACCTCTAGAGCAGTGGTTCTTAACCTTTACTGCAGCCTGCACCCCTTTGGTTCTCAAAATATATTCTCGCACCCCTTATCAAAAATCAAAGTATGTTCTCGCATACCCCTTAAACCTAAAAAATATGTTCTTGCACCCCTTAAACCTAGATCTATTTTTTGTTTGTATATTACAGTAATCGTTAAAAAAATGTATAATGTTAATAAATACATTGGTTTGATGAAACAAAGTAGTTGTACTTACGTGCCTGTGCTTAATTTGTGTTTTCGATGATTTACCTTCTAAAAAAATCTGGCATGTCTCGCACCCCCAGAAAGGGCATCTTGCACCTCCAGGGAGAGCGTGCACCCCAGATTAAGAACCACTGCTCTAGAGGTTATATTGTGCTTCTGTACTCTATACTGTGTATGCAGTGATGTGTAGCTGTGCTGTTCCAGGAGCAGGGAAAGGAAATGTGCCTATGCTCTGCCCACCTATTTCTTGGGAGTAGCGTGTGACTAGTACCCATTCACCCTTGCATACCTGGAGCCGAGGCCTGGGTAGGCAGCTTTTGTACAGGAGTGTAATCTTACCCTCCTTATGTCCCTGTGCGACTGCACGACCCTAGACCACACTCTAGCCCTAGGAAGACAAGCAACAGATAAAGGTAGGGAAAGGGAATAGAAAATTAAATTATTTTTTTAATATCAGCTATTCCCATTGCTATTCTAAGTAGCCATGATCAGCTGGCCAGTTTCTTGTATTTTGATAGAAGTGGGTCTTAAGGAGGACAGCGGGCCTTACAGTCCCGTTGATGGAGGGTATTCCTTGTAGAGGTAAGTGAGCAAGATAAGAACGGCCATACTGGGTCAGACCAATGGTCCATCTAGCTTAGTATCCTGTCTTTGGAGTGAGTGAGCAAAACAGGACAATTTATTGAGTGATCCACCCTGTCATCCAGTCCCAGCTCCTAGCAGTCAGATGTTTAGGTACTCCCAGACCATGGGGTTCCATCCTTGACCATCTTTGCTAATAGCCATTGATGGACCTATCCTCCATGAACTTATCTCATTCTTGTTGGAACCCAGTTATACCTTTGGCCTTCGCAGCATCCCTGGCAATGAGTACCACAAGTTGACTGAGTTGTATAGAGAAGTACTTCCTTATGCTGGAGGCTTGGAAGAATAATGTCCTTATGCTTGTTTTAAACCTCCTGGTTCATGTGTGACGTGAAGGGTAAAGAGCACTTATTTACTTTCTTAACACCATTCATGATCTTCTAGACTGCTATCATATCTCCCCTCAGTTGTCTCTTGTCCAAGCTGAACAGTCCCAGTCTTTTTTAAATTTCTCCTCGTATGGAAGCTGTTCAATACCCCTAATCATTTTTATTGCCCTTCTCTGTACTTTTTTCAATTCTATTATAACTTTTTTGAGATGGAATGACCAGAATTGCATGTAGTATTTAAGGTGTGGGTGTACCATGGATTTATACAGTGGCATTATGACATTTTCTGTCTTCTTATCTATCCCTTTTCTAATGGTTCCTGACTTTCTGTGAGCTTTTTGACTGCTTCTGCACATTGAACAGATATTTTCAGAGAACTATTCACGATGACTCTAAGATCTCTGTTTTGAGTGGTAACATAATTTAGATCCCAGCATTTTGTATGTATAGTTGGGATAACATTTTCCAATGTGCATTTTTCAGTGTTGAGTCACATTGCCATCTTTTTGCCCAGTCCCCAGTTTTGTGAGATCCCTCTGTAACTCTTCACAGTCAGCTTAGGACTTAACTATCTTGAGAAGTTTAGTATTGTCTGCATACTTTGCCACCTCACTGTCTACCCCTTTTTCCAGATCATTTATGAATATGTTGAATTGGGGGACCAGTCCAGATCCTTGGGGGACCCTGCTATTTACCTCTCTCCATGTGAACGTGGACCATTTATTCCTACCCTTTATTTCCTATATCTGAACCAGTTACTGATCCATCAGAGGACTTTCCCTCTTATCCTCTGACTGTTTACTTTGCTTAAAAGCTTTTGTTGAGAGACCTTGTCAAAGGCTTTCTGAAAGTCAAAGTATACTATATCCACTGGATTATCCTTGTTCACATGTTTTTGAACCTCCTCAAAGAATTCTAACAGATTGGTGAAGCATGATTTCCCTTTACAAAAGCCATGTTGACTCTTCCCCCAACATATCGTGTTCATCTATGTGTCTGATTATTCTGTTCTTTTATGTGATTTCAGCCAGTTTGCCTGGTACTGAAGTCAAGCTTCAGTCAAGCTGACCTGTAATTGCCAGGATTGCCTCCGGAGTCTTGTCTTTTCTTTGCTTTGCTTTTCTTTTCTTAAATTGGCATTACATTAGCTATCCAACAGTGTTCTGGTACACAGGCTCATTTAAGTGTTAGGTTAATACCACAATTAGTAGTTCTGCAATTTTGTATTTGAATTCCTTCAGAACTCTTTGGTGAATACCATCTGGTCCTGGTGACTTATTAATGTATAACTTATCAATTTGTTCCCAAATCTCCTTTACTGACACCTGAGTCTGGGACAGTTCCTCTGATTTTCACCTAAAAAGAATGGCTCCGGTGTGGCAATCTCTCTCTCATCCTCTGCAGTGAAGACCAATGCAAAGAATTAATTTAGCTTCTCCACAATGGTTGTGTGTTCCTTTCATGCTCATTTAGCATGTTGATTGTTCAGTGGTCCCACTAATTGTTTGGCAGGTTTTCTGCTTCTGAAGTACTTAAACAAATTTTTGTTTGCTAGTTTGTGTCTTTTGCTAGTTGCTTTTCCAATTGTTTGTTTTTTGGCCTGTCTAGGTATACTATTAAACTCTGGCAAATGAAGTGTGTTCCTTTTTATTTCTTCAGTAGGATTTGAATTCCAATTTTTAAGATTTCTTTCAGGGATTTGGAGCAATCAAATTTTTGAATTGCTCCTCTCCGCTCCGGCTCTGGGCAAAAACCTACTGGTCCGCGCTCCAGCTCCGGGCTCCGCTCCAAAGCCCTGATTTCTTTGTGTGTCTAGCCATCTCTTTTACTCCTAGCCCTGGTAATATTTTTTTTGGTCCTCTTACTGTTTTTTAAAATTTGGGGTATATATTTGGTTTAAACGTCTATTATGGTGTTTTTAAAAAAGTTTCCATGCAGATAGCAGGCATTTCACTCTTGTGACTATTCCCTTTAATATCCATTTAACTAGCCTCCTAATTTTTGTGTAGTTCCCCTGTATGGAATTATATGCTACTATAGTGGGTTTTCTTTGGTATTTTTCCCCCTACAGGGATAGTAAATGTAATTACATTATGGTCACTATTACCCAGTGGTTCTGCTGTATTAACCTCTTGGATCAGATCCTGTGCACCACTTAAAACTAAATCAAGAATTGCTTCTCCCTGCGTGGGTTTCAGGACTACCTACTCCAAGAATAGTCATTAATGATGTCTAGAGATTTTATTTCTGCATCCTGTCCTTAGGTGACATGTTCCCAGTCAATATGGGGATTGTTGAAATACCCCATTATTAAACTATTAGCTATTCAGTTTTCTGTTTTTTGTAGCCTCTCTAATCTCCCTGAGCATTTCACAATCACATCACCATCCTGGTCAGGTGGTCGGTAGTATATTCCTACTGCAATACTGTTATTGTTCAAGCATGGAATTTCTATCCATAGAGATTGTATGGTACTGTTTGATTCATTTAAGATTTTTACTATATTTGACTCTATGCTTTTTTCACATATAGTGCCACTCCCTCCAGAAGATGACCTACTCTGTCATTTCTATATACAGTGGAACCCCGTCTTGGGACCGGGGCCTGATCAGATAATCCGGAGAACGGGCACAGAGCTTCAGCCCTGGGCGGTGGGACTCAGGCTGTCAGCCCCGGGTGGCAGGGCTCGCGCTTCAGACATATTAATGAAACTGGGGCTGAGAGCTGGAGCCCTACCGCCCGGGCTGTCAGCCCCAATGTGGTTAACATGGAAATCCAGATAATGGAGGCTCGGTTAAACACAAGTCTACAGTATTTTGTACCCTGGTATTACCGTGTCCTATTGATTATCATCATTCCCTCAAGTTTCTGTAATGCCTATTATATCAATATCCTCATTTAATATCAGGCACTCAAGCTCACCCATCTTAGTATTTAGACTTACTGTATTTATATACAAGCACTTATAAAATTTGTCAATATTTAGTTGTCTGCCTTCATATGCTGTAATTGAAAGGGATTTTTTTTGTTTAATTGTTTCTCTTCAGTTCCTACCTGTACTTTATCAACTTCTATCCTCTCCTCTTTACTAGGATATAGAGTATCCCTTTTAACAAATCCTCCCCTAAAGGATGTGTCTGTCCGAACCATGTGCTCCTCCGCACGTGGTGGCTTTCCCCCAACCCTTAGTTTAAAAACTTTTATATGACCTTTTTAACTTTACATGCCAGCAATCTGGTTCTGTTTTGGGTTGGGTGGAATCCATCCTTCCTGTATAGGCTCCACCTTTCCCAAAAGATTCCCCAGTTCCTAATAAACCTAAATCCCTTCTCCAAAAACCACTGTCTCATTCATACCTTGATATCTTGCGGTTCTGCCTGTCAAACTGGCACTGTGAGTGGAACTGGAAGCATTTCAGAGAATGCTACCATGGAGGCCCTGGACTTCAATCTCTTACCTAGCACAATCTCTTACCTAGCAGCCTAAATTTGGCCTCCAGGAATTCTGTCCTGCCTTTCCCTATGCAATTGCTGCCTTCATGAACCACAACCACCACTCCTCCCAGCACTGCACATAAGTGTATCTAAATGTCTTAAAAGGTTCTCAGCCTTCACACCCAGCAGGCAATTCACCATGCAATTCTCCCGGTCATCACAAACCCAACTATCCATATTTGTAACAACTGAATCCCCTGTTACCATTACCTGTCTCTTCCTAATAATTGGGGTTCCCTCCCCTGGAAGGGTATCCTCAGTGCAAGAGGATACCACAACATCATCTGGAAGGAGGGTCCCAACTATGGGATAATTTCCCTCTGCTCCAGTTGGATGTTCTCCTTCCCTGAGACTTTCATCCTCCTCAGCGCTCAGAGTGGGAGTGGGACAGCTCTCCTGTGTCCCAGAAAGTCTCATCTGTGTACTTCTCTGTCTCCCTTAGCTCCTCCAGTTCAGTCCCCCTGGCTTGAGAGACCCATCTCTGTCTCTGAGAACCATGAGTTGCTTGCACCGGATGCACACATACGCCACCTGCCCACAAGGCAGGTAATCATACATGCTGCATTCAGTGCAGTAAAATGGAGTGCCCCAACTCTGCTGCTGGACTTCTGCCTGCATTATTTTTCTACTCCTGAAGGGTTTTTTTGTTTTTTCTTTGTGTGTGTCGTTTTTCCATTGGTGGGGTTATTGCCCTAAGTTTAGAGAATGTTTAGTAGGTGTATCTGGCTCTCCCACTCTAAACTCCCAAAATTCCTCTGTTTGCCGCTCCAGTTCACTAGCTTTTGTGGTTGCTTACGAGCTGGCTTTTTAAACCCCTCTTCTCCATGAGTTAGCTGAACCCCCTCATCAAGGGATCCTAAAGGGATTAGGGATCAAAGGATGGCAGGCTAGAGCCTCGTTAGGAAGCTCTCTGCCTTGCCTAGCTGGCCATTAGGCTCAGCACACAGTCCCCTAACAGACCACACTATAAACTTCAATGAAGCAGTAACACAGTTACAGACAACAAATTCACCCCAAGGGTCACTTAGGGATCTCCTTCACCTGGAGAACTCCCTCTTAAAACTTTCCTGTTTACTGCCCCTGTTCGCTAGATGTCCGCCCAGAATGCTGTTCTTAACAGCTGTGATTTTTAAAAAATAAATAAATAAACTTTTTCTTTTTTGCATTAGGCAATATAAAAATAAGCTCTGATCCTGAATACTCACATAAGTAAGTGTTTTGCAAGGTCAGGGCACCAAGCATGTATGTTTCAGTGATCTGTAAAATTTCAGAGAGCAAAGTGTGTGACCATGCAAAATTTAAAACTGTTAACAGTACTGTAGTTGGAATCCTTTTTGTGTGTTGTCTGCTAGCAGGCAGGTTTCTCCTCTTAATCTTATACTCTTAAAAATATTTTGAGCTCTTCTAAGTCTATCAGAAGCCAATATTCCATGTCTGTGACTGCTATATCATAACAATTTGTCCTTGTTCTTTCGCAATATCAGGAATGTTATTCAACGCTTTTGGTCCCAAGTGTATTTGATTTTTCTTATAGCAGCACAAAGAGAGCTGAATCCCATTCCTTCTTTTATGCCACTAAAACTCCTTTTCTCAAATAGTTTGTTGTTCCTGTCCTTATCATGTTGTTTTAAGTATGATTTCCATGGAGCAGTGAAGTTTATCTCAGTGGAGGTTTGCTTCTTAGGTTATAACACTGACCTTACAAGAAAATGTTGCTTCTTGCTAAAATTCCTTGCAGAGATTTCTGATTTTCTGTTTCATCACCTTCTGCTACAAACCAAACCATTTGTCATAATTTCTCTTTCCCACGTAGTTCATATTTTTTCTTATTTAAAAAGCCTACAAGTGATTTTAACACTTTCTCAAATCTCCATTGAAAGCAGTCAAAATCAACAACAGTGAACCAGGCCGGAACCTGATAAAATGGCTGTGGCCTGATACTGCTTTGCTAATAGGTTTCTGAAGTGATCTTAAGCAGGGTTTGTCCGCCCCCCCACAACTTTGTTTTCCCTAGTTCTTTCCTAGATCCTTCTGTTCTTTTCATTTTTACCATCTAATACTTTCTCTTCTTCCTGTGCTGTCTTTTCTACTCTCTATATAATCACTGGATCGTAGCTGTTGTCACTCTGTGTCAGTTGGATACAGTAATTCATGACTTCAAAGTTATCTAAGCTATTGTGTTCCAGAATACATCATACTGATTTGACGTTTTTGTCTTTCCTTTAATTTTTTTAATTTTAAAGTAAATGTTACTAGTTTAGACCCTAAACCTGCAAACACTTACACAACACTCTTAACTTTATACAAGTGAGTAGTCTCATTGAGCTTAAAAAAAAAAATCTAGGTGAATGCATTATTGATGGAGAAAGATGTTTTTCTAGAAATTGTGATCAAATTGTTGCAATATCAACTTCATTCCAAATATCATGACTGAGTGTAGGTTTGTGATTATCACACTTTTTGTATAAAGTGGACTGTAATTAAATGCTTTTGGTATGTGTGTGTATATATAAAACAAAACGTAAAGAATAATTTATATTGTATTGAAAAAAGAGGCAAACATGGGGGGATTCTTGGAGAAGTAAATCTGTCACTAAGAGGAAAACTTGAAATAAAAAAAAGAATTTGTAGCATGGATTCTAATCCTCTCCCATCCTCTTTCAGCACAATGATGTACTGCCAATAATTTAATAATATAGAGCTCTTACTTAAAATAAAACATAAAATTACCCACTTAGCCTGTGATAAGCCGGAGTGCTGATAGAAAGGAGGGGGGAGTGCTTGGGGAATCTATATTTTTCCCATTAGAATTAAATACTTTCAATAACCACAACCAAGGAAGGAGGCAGCAAACAACTCATATTATGTTGACTTGTGCTAACAACAACTATACTTTATTCTTGAAAAATATATTGTATTATCAATAGCATAACACACAGCTTAATTAGTAATTTGAAGAGAAAGGAGTTGGGATAAAGATTTGTTGTAGAATAAAGATTTTATAAGTGATGTAGGGAGATGTCCTCCCCCAGGAGATATCATCTGTGTGAATGTTTGCCACTTTTCTGAAAAACAGCTTCTGCAGTCTCATTTATTTCAAAGGAAATACTTTGGTATTTCCTAGGTATAAATGATCCCTGATAGGGATGATTTAGCAGTAATGAAAGACTGGGCTACTCCGTCAGAGGGAGGGTAATCACTTTAACTTTCTCTTCCATTTGGTGGCACAATTTTAATAAAGGGCTCCTGGGAGCCCCCAGTAGACATCTTTAGCAGATCAGCATCTCCACCCACAGACTCATATAATACAGTACAGTGACACAGAATGACCACTTCTTATGTACCATTTCCCCTTTAGAGTGCCACTGCACAGTTCTTACTTGATAAGGGGTCACTGTTCTGACATAAGTGTTTGTTTGTGCTACAGATAAGACGGCATGATTATAAGACAGTGCTAGGGAATCCTGTTATGTCCTGGGAAAGGTCCATAAACTTATTCTGTTCAAACTACAATCAAAAACCCATATTGTAATATGATCCCCATTCCAGTAATGCTTTTTATGTCAGACAGTTGCATGCTGTTATAGTTAGACTTGTAGGTTGGGATTTTCAAAGGAGCTGAAGGGAGTTAGGTACTGAATTTCCTTCTGTTCCCTTGAAAATCACAACCATAGTGTAGATGGGATCTTAAAGGGTCTCCTTGTTTTTAATTTTTCAGTGCCATTTACTCTCATCTTACCTACCTTGAATCCTTTCATTCTGTGGTGAACAGAAAATAGTAGCTCCTCCTGTAAGAACTCCAAAAAGAAGCTAGATGGCATTCTTGATTGGGTTCTTTTGGTAACCTGTTAAGCTTTCACAAAAGCATGGAGCTGTGCAGTAGTGTGTGGGTGCATTTTTCCCCATTAACACTTATCACTCTGTCTATTTCCGTCTTAATTTTCTTCCCTTTAAGTGCTGTGTCTTTCATGTAGGCTGTAATAAAACATTTCTCAAACTGTTAGGAAGTCTTGCAATTAGGTCTGCCTTCTCTCAGATCCTAAGCCTGCTCTTTGCTTTTATTTGACCTTAAACCACCTTGAAGTTGGTGGGTCTGGAGTTGCTGCTAATATCACTAATCCATTTTACTACAACATATGGCAGTGGAGAAATACAGACTCCAGCTGTCAACCCCAAGGTGTTAAGTAATACCAAAAGCCTAGATTTTGATGTGTGCAGAGTTTTGTAATGATCAGGAAATGATCTTTACATCTTCCCTTATTGAGGAGGCAGATGTGATGTAATTTATGCATGGTCTAGACTAGAATATAGAAAAAATTATGCCTGAAACCTGCAGAAAAATACATATTGTTTTTGTTGTGTTTTGATTAAAATAAAATGAATAAATTTGGAGAATACATACAGGGATGTAATACTGCTGTCTTAGAAACATTTGCAGTAGAGCTTTTTCCCCCTAGGTAGCTGCAATGTACAAAATGATTATTCATCTCAGAGGTATAAATAAAGAAAAGGGTTCTGACATGTTACATTTAATGATGGCTTTTGTTTTAATTGCAAAAGTACTTTATTTTAAGGTAGAAGGGCTGCAAGTCACACACCACTTAACAATATAGTGCTAATTAGTCTCTCTCTCTCTTTTTTTTTAAACAACCTCTTAAATCTGATTGAGTGCAGCACTTGAATTTTACCCTAGAGAATGGAGCTTACATGGGAAATTCTGTGTGTGCTGTCAGTTAGAGAATTCCTTGTTGTCATAACTCTTCACTCCTTTTTATGTACTGTATGTCTCAGCAATGAGGGTATTCACATCCTCAGCAATGTTCCTTTTAATTTTAAGATTTAGGACCAAGGGCTAAGCCTGTAGTTCAGGCAGTATCCTGGCAGTACATCACTTATTATACTAGTACCATTTTTACTATTCTTTTAAAGGTTTCAGAGTAGCAGCCGTGTTAGTCTGTATCCGCAAACAGAACAGGAGTACTTGTGGGACATTAGAGACTAACAAATTTATTTGAGCATAAGCTTTTGTGATGAAGTGGGCTGTAGCCCACGAAAACTTATGCTCAAATAAATTTGTTAGTCTCTAATGTCCCACAAGTACTCCTGTTCTTTTAAAGACCATCTTAACATTTCTATTACAAACATCTAGTCTTAGGGATTTATAATTTGGCTATAAAAACTCATTCTGGACTGAGCCAAGGACTTGTATCTTTAGGAGCTGATATTAGAGTGAAAACCCATTTCAAAGCAATCAAGAGTTAATTTTGTTAGTCATTATAATCTCCCTCAGTATGAAAAACCTAGTGATCTGCGCTGAATTATAGCCTATGCAAGCAGCAACCTGAGTACTTCAGGGGAGTATAAACAACGAGGAGTCCTTGTGGCACCTTAGAGACTAACAAATTTATTTGGGCATAAGCTTTCGTGGGCTAGAACCCACTTCATCGGATGCATGGAGTGAAAAATACAGGAGCAGGTATAAATACATGAAAGGATAGGGGTTGCTTTACCAAATGTGAGGTCAGTCTAATGAGATAAATCAATTAACAGCAGGATACCAACGGAGGAAAAATAACTTTTGAGGTGGTAAGAGAATGGCCCATTACAGACAGTTGACAAGAAGATGTGAGTAACAGTAGGAAGAAATTAGTATTGGGGAAATTAAGTTTAGGTTTTGTAATGACCCAACCACTCCCAGTCTTTATTAAGGCCTAATCTGATGGTATCTAGTTTGCAAATTAATTCCAGTTCTGCATCTTCATGTTGGAGTCTGTTTTTGAAGTTTTTTTGTTCAAGATTTGCCACTTTTAGGTCTGTTGTTGAGTGACCAGAGAGATTCCTGATGTCAGATTTGTGTCCATTTATTCTTTTGCGTAGAGACTGTCCGGTTTGGCCAATGTACATGGCAGAGGGGCATTGCTGGCACATGATGGCATATATCACATTGCTGGATGTGCAGGTGAACCAGCCCCTGATGGTGTGGCTGATGTGGTTAGGTCCTGTGATGGTGTCCCTTGAATAGATATGTGGACAGAGTTGGCACCGGGGTTTGTAGCAGGGTTTGGTTCCTGGGTTAGTGTTTTTGTTGTGTGGTGTGTGGTTGCTGGTGAGTATTTGCTTCAGGTTGGGGGGCTGTCTGTAAGTGAGGACTGGCCTGTCTCCCAAGGTCTGTGAGAGTGAGGGATCTGTCCTTTTTGTTAGGTTCATAGAAGGCAAGGGAAACAGCACAACATGAAATACCAACATCCTGGGAATAGGATGGGGACAGACGTGCTGACTGTTCTTGGAAACTTGTGGGCTTAGCAATGCAGGATATATATATAGAGAGATGCACTCATGGGTACAGTGCAATTTGAACACCACAGTTACAGCAAACTGCAGTGTAGGGTGTGATGCTGTCTACCCTGGTGCCAGCTCAGGACAGGTCTGCAGGCTAATTCATTCATATGCTAATGAAGTGTCAAAAAGTATTGTAGTGTAATCAGGCCAATTCACTTGTGTGTTAGCTTAGTTCAAAAGAAATGTTAATGGTATTGTCTTCACTTATCTGTAACCTGTTGATTTCTATTGCATTTCATTATGCATATCCCTGTAACTAGTTAACCTGATATTAAGTGTGTGTGCTAGTGTTAAGGTGAAGAATGTACTTGATTGTAAACCAATCAAGATTGTAAACCAATCAGGAAAGATTATTGTTTGCTATTACATTGTGTATATCCTTGTAATTAAATTACCCATCAAATGCAATTGGAGCCTTGGAAATGTAAATGAAAAAGATCCGCCAACTTCAAATCAAGGGCCATTGTGTTCAACAATGGAAATTCACAGATAGTCTGCATTTCCTACTCCTCGAACCCACTTGAGTGAAGACACTGTTCAGATTGTTTTCTGGAGAAGAAGCTATAAATATTGATTTAAGGAATGGTCCTGTATCTCTGACTGTTTTGGACTCTTACAGGGAAGATACCAAATGCAAAATGGAGATCCCCAGAAACATCTGGGTTCCCTGAAAAGTTTTTGGGAAACTGAGAGATTACTACATCTCTGCTATCATTTTTTACTTACAAACTTTAACTCACCTGTCTAATGTATTTTACCTGTTTTAACCTCTCAATAATTCATTTCTTGTTTTAGCTGATAAATCTTTAGTTAGTTTACTAGAGAATTGGTTGTCAGCATTGTCTTTGGTGTGAGCAGGGCCGTCCTTAGGATTTACGGTGCCCTATGCAGTATTATTAAACTGGTGCCCCTATGCCCGACTTGCTCTTAGCAACACAAACATAAGTTTACAGTGTTGGAAAACTTGCCACATACACTGTATTAAAACCAGTTTAAACTAATTAAGCACACTATAAAGTTGATGCACTGTACTTGCACTAAAGAAGTAGTGCTATAGAAAAAGTTCTGATTTATTGACAGAATGATGCAAATAATTTTTTTTAAATTTGTCAACATTTTATTGGAAATTTCTATGAAGAGGTATTGAAACAAGGATATGTTTTTAATTAAAAGCAATCTTTCTGGCTTTTTTGGCTGCAAAATCATTAATAATGTCATCAAATGACAAAGACAAAGTGATGTCTTGTTTGACTGCAAGAATAGCAAGACCAGTCAAGCGTTCCTGACTCATTGTAGAGCGGAGATAGTTTTAATGAGCTTTAGTTTTGAGAAACTCCGTTCCCCTGATGCTACTGTTACAGGAATTGTCAGTAGAATACTAGAGGCAATGTACACATTAGGATATATGTCAACAAGTTTGCTGGTATGAATAAACTGTAAAATGTCCATCATCGATTTTGCATGTGTCAACATTGATGACAATGTACTCAATTCTTTGTACAGTTCAAGTCCATTTAAATCAAAACTATCACCGTGCTTCAGGAGGTTCTCTAGGTTCTTGCACTTTGTCATTAGATGCTCTTGTTTTCCTATTTTGTTGAATTTAGTTATGTCATACAAAAATCCAAACTCTTCATGATGTGCTCGTAAGGTATTAAACCTTTAATCAACGGCAGATATTGCTTTATCCATCACAAATTAAAAAATTCAACCTCAAATTTCTTTTCTGGATTTTCTGTGGGCTCATCTGCTCCTTCATATTCCACTTGCTGATGAAACTCAACGTTGAAAAATGCACATTAGAAAATGTTATCCCAACTATACATACAAAATGCTGGGATCTAAATTATGTTACCATTCAAAACAGAGATCTTAGAGTCATCGTGAATAGTTCTCTGAAAACATCTGTTCAATGTGCAGTAGCAGTCAAAAAGCTCACAGAAAGTTAGGAACCATTAGAAAAGGGATAGATAAGATGACAGAAAGTGTCATAATGCCACTATATAAATCCGTGGTACACCCACACCTTAAATACTGAGTGCAATTCTGGTCATCCCATCTCAAAAAAGTTATGAGAATTGAAAAAAGTACAGAGAAGGGCGACAAAATGATTAGGAATATGGAACAGCTTCCATATGAGGAGAAACTGTTCAGCTTAGGAAAGAGATGACTGAGGGGAGATATGATAGAGGTCTACGAAATCACGAATGGTGTCAAAAAAAAAAAAAGTGAATATGGAAGTGTTATTTACCCATTTACCTAACACACGAACCAGGGGTCACCCAATGAAATTAACAGGCAGAAGGTCTAAAACAAACATAAGTACTTCTCCACACAACGCAGTCAACCGGTGGAACTCCTTGCCAGGGGATGTTGTGAAGGCCAAAATTATAACTGGGTTCAGAAAATAATTAGATAAATTCATGGTGGATAGGTCTATTAATGGCTATTAGCCAAGATGGTCAGGGACGCAACCCCATGCTCTGGGTACCCTTAGACCTCTGACTGCCAGGAGCTGGGACTGGACGACAGAGAGTAGACCACTCAGTAAATTGCCCTTTTCTGTTCACTCCCTATGAAGCATCTGGCACTGGCCATTGTCAGGCGACAGGATACTGGGCTCAATGGACCATTGGTCTGACCCAGTATGGCTGTTCCTATGTTCTCACCCTAAGATCTCCAATGAGCCAAAAGCAGAAAAAAAGACTGGCTCCCTGGATGGAGCAAAAGGCCTTGCTCAGCATAGAGGCAGTCGTCCCTCAGGCAGAAAAAGATTCTCCAGCTTACAATGAATCGGAAATACGGGTGGGCTTAGAAGAGCACAATAATGTAAAGCCCTACCCCGATAAGTAAAGATATCAACTGAACACTTAATACTGCCCAGCACACCTTTTGGATCTGTACACACTGTACTATGGTTAAGTTATTGGAATGTTAATTTTAGTTAATTACAGATACACTTTATAAAAGAACTCTGAGAGCACATACAGGTGTTAAAAGATTTTGATAAGATCCCAAAGCTAACAGAGAGGGAAGGGCATTCCAAGTACTGATGTGCAAATAGGCAAAGCAGGTGTTCTGCTTTAGCACAGAATTCTGACCCTATTACCTATCTAGCACTTTTACAACAGGCAGTAATACTTATCCAAGCCAAGTGTGCGGCTATTGAAACTTTACCATACCAGGACACATCACTATGCCCTGGTATCCTGATTTGGTGTACAATGAAATTCACATACAAAATTCTACCAACCTGTTTTAGAAAAACAATAGAATGTAAAACATTTTAAACTAAGTAGCTCAATCATTTTTATTCCCCTATCATAACAATCTAAAACATATTTTCCTTATAACAATAATGGATAAGCAATAAAACATTAAAAAAAACCCAGAAGGCATTGTATATGTGTTCAATGTATCATGTAAAGCAGCCACTTTCAACTTGGGAGTTCTAACACCTTTTTCCACACAGTCACATCATTTTCTGCAGAAACTATTAACTCATTTACAAAAAAGGCTTCTGGTTCTTCTGGTTTAAAAGATAACCTTTAGAATGTAAATTGCTGCAGTAATTAGAAGTATTGCTTATACAGCATATTATTGAACAAATGTGTAAGAAGCATAAATTCCATAATATGTAAAGTGAAAATTATGTATATAGTATTCCTAGGAACACAACATTGGCCTTCCAGTTCAGTATCCTATCTGACAACTTCAGAGAAATGTGCCAGAAACTCTGTGGTGCCCATTTATGGAATAACTGGCCATAAGGTAAGTTTCTTCTTAATCCCCAACTGTTAGCATCTGCCTTTTGCCCTGAAGTATGAGGTTTATATCTTCTTTGTTTCAGTTAGGAAAAAAGTACGAATTTTTTAATCAAACTTCTAGAAATGTAGGCAATTCTATCTATTTTGACTTTGGTGTAATGAGCAAAATTAAACTGACTTTTTTTGGTCCTCTGACTGTTTTTGTTGTTGTTAAATTTGGGGTATACGTGTAGTTTGAGCCTCTGTTATGGTGTTTTTATTATGGTTGGGTTGTGGATTGGCTTGAAACTCAGTTCTTCCTTCTAAAGAAGGATGTTTTATTGAGTTAACACATGAATATTGTATTAGGAGCCCACTGAGGTGAGCGGGGTGCCTTTAGTTCTGCTTGCACTTATAGTAGTGGTAACATGTTTGGAGAGAAAATGTTTGGTCCCTAGTTCATTACTGGTAGAAGGAGCTTAAATGTCTCTCTGTGCTAGGACAGTCTCTGCCTTCCCCCACCTGGTTCATACCAAGAACTCCGTTTAGCACTGTTGTTGCAACTAATGTGTAGCAAAACTTAAGGTAGGGTTACCATATTTAAGGTTTTAAAAAAAGAGGACACTCCACGGGGCCATGGCCCTGCCCCGGCCCCGCTCCAACCCCGCCCCTTCCCCAAAGTCTCCGCCCCTTCCCCGCCCTGGCCCCGCCCCAACTCCGCCCCTTCCCCAAAGTCTCCGCCCCCTCCCCTGAGCGCCCCGCATTCCCTCTCCTCCCTCCCAGCCACGCGAAACAGCTGCCCGAGCACTACCGGCTTCACGGTTTGCCGGGCAGCCCCCAGACCTCCAGACCCGCTGCGCCCCCGGCCGGGCATTTCCCCAGCGCAGCCAGAGCCCGGGAGGGGAAGCGCCCGGCCGGGGACGCAGGATCTGGAGGTCTGGGGGCTGCCCGGCAAACCGTGAATCCGGTAGCGCTCGGGCAGCTCCGCTCTTCAGCTGCACAGAGCTGAGGTGTCTGGGGGGAGCTGCAGGCGGATTCCCTGTGGCGGCGGCTGCTGCTCCCCCCAGAGCTGAGGTGTCTGGGGGGAGCAGCAGCAGCCGCCGCCACAGCGGGAAATCCTCCTGCAGCTCGCAGCCTGCCGGAGCCGCTCAGGTAAGCAGGGGACTGGGGCAGGGATGCCAGCATTTTCCCGGACATGTTCGGCTTTTTGGCAATTCCCCCCGGACGGGGATTTGAGGACCAAAAATCCGGACATGTCCGGGAAAATCCGGACGTATTGTAACCCTACTTAAGGCAGAAAGGGACCTATGGGGAGTGTAGACAACTTATTTCCTCCTATACCTAACAGTCGGGTTGTGGGAAAAGGGCATGAGGAAAAATGCCTCATGTTTGGATCTCCTCAAATTTTTTTAAATCTGTCTTTGCAGTGAGCACCTCTGTGGAGAGGAAGGAAGAGTAGGGAGTGATTCAACTTACCTTACTTCTCCTCCAAATAAAAATGCCTACATACTGCAAGTATTTACAGCTTTACAGTTATTTGTATTGCAGTAATATCTAGAGACCCCATCACGGTCAGCAACTCATTGGCCTAAACATTTTACAATCTGAGTTTAAAAAAAAAAAAAAATATCCACCACCACCCTATGAAGTAGAATTACAGTGTAGTTAAACATCACATTTGTATATGGACTGACAAAACCCAGACAACTCAAAGTTGGTTTGACGATCCTTTACTCATACTATTGTTCCATAATATTTTTTCCTCCATTACATCATGAACTATGAAAGTGCCAACTTTTTTTTAAAAACCGCCTGGTCTGTTCTTTTTTTCATGCCACAACCTTTTTACTTAAAAATAACTTTGTATTCATATATATTTAGAGAGGAAACTCCTCTTTAATGTGAAAATGTTGAACATCTGTGGTTTTACCCACAATATATTCTGAGCATTTGGCATATGCATTTATCTGTAGGGACACAATGACATTTTTCTCCGCAGTTGTACCCATGACAACAACTGGGAATGTCTGTGCCTCTTAACTTTTCAGAAGAATATGAATTTTTACCTTCCTAATGGAACGTTTGGTAGAAAAGTTTTTGCAAGTTGCTAAAGCATATTCAATTTCTTCAACCCGTAAATATTAAGTTCTGTCAAGTTTATAGTGTTTCAGTTTTAGTACCAAAAAGTTTTAAAAGTAAGAGTAGAGTTTAAGTGAAACATCAGAGGTATATTGGTGTCTCAGCACGTGCTTAAGAGACATCCATGTGCATTTGAGAGGATAAAAGTACAAAAGTTTAGTCCTATTCCATAATCGCGTTACAGCTTTAAGTGTAAGTGCAGAGAAAATAGGATATTAAAGAAGTTGATTTTATCTTCATGGACTAACTTCAGTGTTGACATTTGTATGAAGTAAGTAATATAAACATTTATTCTGTTAGGTCCTGAGATGTTAAGGAGCAGTGTGTAATTACATAATTCACTTCACTTATATAACATTACTAAAGTTTCCATGAATACATAAAAATTTACAGATTATTTCTTAGTAAAGTAGTACTGTACTTTTTGTATAAATGTCTTTGTAAAATAAAATAGTCCTGGAAAACAAAGTTTTATAAGACATTGTACTTAGTGCAATTCAAATTTATATAGCATCTTTCACAAACTGTACAAACATCCTAAAACGTAGAACATAGTATGTGGTATAGCAAATAGTGGTTCAAATAAATATCTGCCAGATTATCAGAACTGCTCAGGACCCAGCAACTCCAATTTGGTGACATTTTGGTGCCTAAATGGGAGTGGATAGTGCTAAGCTCTCTTGAAAATCTGGCCTATGTTGTTTAAAACATTCAGTTGTCGTAAATTTAACAGTGGAAGGAATAAGATGAAGAGGCATGGGAAATTGAGAGATGGTAAAAATCTGAATCCAAGGACAAATTCATCAGATACAGCCTGCAAATGTATAGGCTGTTAAACAGCAAAAATCTCCTAGTGGAATTAACTGAGAAGTTGTCTGGTGTGATAATTAAGTTCCCAAGATTTATCGTTCTGGGAGACGTCAACACCCATATTGACAACACCTTTGCTATAGTGACCTAAAACCTACTCTCCACGCTTTTTACCCTGTTTCTCACAGGTACTTTCACCTCCACACATATCCAGTCATATCCTGAACCTGATTTGCAGACTTCATATTGCTTACATCAATCTAGGATTTACCAACCCATCTTCCAGGCTGAGATCAGAAGTCTCCCACTTTCTAGTCAAAAGGAAGCAACCATAATAATCCAGGAAGTTAATGAGTTCCAGTCAAATTCTAAAACATCTTTCCAGGTGAATGCACACCACCAAAATACCATGGAACAGAAGATCTACTCCTGAGGGCATTCTGTGCCAAAAAATTAAAAATTCTGCACACAATATTTTAAAATTCTGCAAATTTTATTTGTCAAATAAATGTGGAGGCTACAGCATGGCAGTGGGGAGCACAAGCCACTGGCTGCGCAGAGGTGGGAGATCACTGTGCAGCTCCCCACCCCAGGACATGGACTCAGCAGTGAGGCTGCACCCAACCCTGACATAGCGTAAGGACCGGGCCTGCCCCAGAAACACCCCAGGGACCTGCCCCTCCATGTCAGGTGCATCAGGTATGGGCAGGCATGCTCAACAAGGCAGGATCCAAGTGGAGGGGCTTAGTGTGGGGGGATCCAGGTGTGGGTTGAGAGGGCTCTGTGTGGGGAAATCTGGGTGCAGGCAGCTCAGTGGGGGATCTGGGTGTGGGGCAGATCTGGATGCACAGGGGCTTGTTGGAGGGTTCTGGGTGCAATGATAATGGGACTCTGCAGGGGGGTCCACGTGAAGGTGGTTGGGGCTCAGCAGGGGGGTCTGGGTGTGGGGAGGATAGAGCTTGGCAGGGTGGTCTTGGTGTGTGTGGGGGGTCCAGATGCTGGGGGAGTGGGGCTCAGTGGCGTGGGGATCCATATGCAGCTGGTTAGGGCTCGTTTGGGTGGTGGTGCGGGTGGCTCGTAGGGGTGGTCCAGGTGCAGGGGGAGTGGGATTGGTCAGGGGGGGCATTCTGGAAGGGTGTGAGGGTGAGGCTCGGCCAGAGGGTCTGGGTATGAAGGGGTCTGCATGCATGGAGGTTGGGTGGATGGGAGAGCAGCTCCCTGTACAGAGATCCCTCCCCCTGCAGCTGAGGAAAGATGGGTGTAGGAAGCACGCTGTGGGAATTTGCAGAGCTTCCCACAGCTGGGGGAGAAATCTGGGGATGGGTCTGACACGGCCCCAGATGCCATACAGGGGAAGAGGAAGTCCCATCCATCCCGGCTGGGCTGGGGAGGACTAGCAGCTGAGCCCAGCACAGGGTAGGAGCCACTAGTCGGATCTTCTCCAGGCCCTCCTCCTGCCCCACAGTGATTTACCTCTCTGCTGGCTGTCCTGGGCACCTGAAACATACTGCGGGGAAGGGTTGCATGACCGCTCTTGTGGCTTTCCTTTGCTTCCCCATCAGACAGTCATTTTTCTGTGGGAAGCAAAGAAATCTGTGGGGGACATAAATTCTGTGCATGCGCAGTGGTGCAGAATTCCCCCAGCAGTAAAGTTCTAGTGAATCAGTGACCAGTCATTAACTACAATTATTACACTGAGAATCCACCTCCTTCTCATTAACACACAGATTTCCATGGGTATCTGATAACTTATGAAAGAAGAAGCCTGCAGCAGGAAGGAAGGAAACTTTAGCAGTGGTGATGAGGGAGTGCGGGAGGGGGAAACAGTCAAATGGAAATGGTATTTGGCACACACAATTCTTGTGAACCTATGACCTGGGCATTGGAGAAACAAAAGAAAGCTCTTCTGCTTCATCATAATAGCTGCTAACTCATACCTTGTTGAACTGTTGCACAGAGAGAGGAGAGTTCTTGTCAGAGGGAAAGCGAAGATGTGCCAGTATTTCTGTAAAGTCTCTCACTGAAGGATTGATTGGAAGTGAAATTGATCTTCCTCAGTGGCTCAAATCATGGAGCTTTAATCCTTGTTCATAAAAACTCCCATTGACTTCAATTAATGATATAAATAGGAGTTCTTTCTGGACAAAATGTGCACAAAGACTTAAAGATTTTGCCTGGAACCATTAGTGTAGTTAGCGTAGGGTAAGAGGATGTGGCCTCTTTATCTTTGCTAGGTCTCTGAGGATTGTTCCAGTCTACAGTTTTAAAAAAACAACACTTCTTTATTGAAATGAGTATGCAAAGTATATCACGGATCTCTGCTACATCTAGTAGAACTTTGATTTCACAAACATAGGGAATAGAATGAAATAGCCTATTTTACACCATTGTATCTAGACCAAGTATTCAACATCCTTTTTGAAAGGTCTTGTTATTTCTCAGCCTATAAAACAGTTCTTCATTGTTGGTACTTTGTGAAACTTTTGAAATCAATTCACATATGTTTTGGGGTCTTTTTTGAGTTCCATTGTCATGTGACACACACATACACACAGCTGAACAAAAACCAACAAACAAACGGAAAAAAAAAAAAGGCAGAAATGCCTGTTTGAGAAGTAGTAGAATTGTTGTCAGTAAGGATACTCAAGAGAACTGCCCCTGGATCCAGTAGAGAATTTTCATTTCAGTAGTTCTTTCACAGAGCGTTGTATATTTTCCCAGTATTTTTGTAGTTTTACACTATTCTCCTGTTCGTGGGGGAAAAGGGGTGTCAGTCAGCTTTTTCTTTGTTGCATCGCAAAAAATATTGTCTGTGATTTCCTTAGCTTTTTTTAAATTGAATTCCTATCCTGCTCGGAAACAATGAACACATGCTCTGTAGATTCAAAAATTCCTGGGGTTTGATTTATTAACAAATTAACTAAACAAACTCCAGCATATGACACTTCCTAGGGTTTATCCTTAGGACTGCTCAGCCCCAGATTTCAGCTTCTTCTGACCAGAGGAGCCTCTTCCACCTCCCTTATATCCAGGGTAGGTTAATGAGCTGCACATGCTCCAGTGAGTTATCAGGGCTCAATTCCAACACCTGCTAATAGTGTGTTTCAGCAGAAGAACCCAGCTACGGTTTTGCGGTGTCAAAAATAATGAATCAAGAAATAATGTACTTTGTTTTGTATTTAGTGCTGTATTTTGAATTGATACACCAGAATCCCAGTAGTATGGGAGTCCCCATGTATATTTCCTTACTTTCTTGTGCTTTCAAATTTTTATACATTACAAGTAATGAGTTTTGTTACATCAGGTGCATTTAGCATAAAGCAGATTCCAGTTTTTAACCCTTAACCATCTATTCCAATTAACAATACACACTGGCAAATAGTTGTGTGCAGATTTTTGCAAGGTACACGGCAATGTGAACTGGGAGAGGATGGAACCCTACAATTATAAACCCAAGAATGATCTTACAGTAAGACTTTGATATTTTAATATTTACAGTCTGTTTATTTCTTCAAATTCTGTTTTTTAAGGTGGTGGTTATTGAACAGAGTTTGAACAGTTTGCCACATATCGGTTTTCAGAAGAATTGTATATACCCATAATTAGTGATCCACGGTAATTCTGCTCATCTGTAAGAGCAACATCAATGCAATGAATTAATTTATCAGTAGAGCAGACTATCTGATCTGAAAGATCTAAAAGAAAGATAATTAAGACTGACTGATTTTTGTCTCTGTTTTTTGTCTGACTGACTCTGGAAACAACTTAATGAAATTTTAAATATTTGATCATCTATTAACTGAAACTGCTTTCCTAAATTGTATTAATTTTATGTGCTGTAACACTGAGTTAGTGTATATTTTGTTCATAGCTGCTAATGAACACGTCCCATTTACATTGTTACTCCTGGGTCTGCCTAATGAAAACTCACAAACTAATAAACTTCAGAAGTGAGATATAGCAGATGCATCTGGACAAGTGTCTGGTAATAATTAGGCTTGGAAGGATTAGATTTTTATCAGTAAATGTCAGTAAATACCAATTTCACTTTACACAAACTGACAAAAAATATTTCTGTAGATGGTAATCTATTTATAGGTAGGCAAAATAAGAAAAATGTTGCTTGAGAATTTATTAGAGTTTGATTTAAGGATATTTTCTCTGTATATTTTGACGTGAGGTTGACAATTTGTTTTCAAGGTTAGAAAGCTTTAACTTTTTGAATCTCAGTGTCTGCAGTCATTAAATAGTTATTGTCTGACTGCCCCCCTGCCCCAATTTCCCACAACTGTGAAAATATAAGTCAGTACAAATAGAGAAAAATGCTTTAAAAAACCATTAATTCTGCTGAAAACAGTAGTAATAGACAGGTTTTCATCTACTTCATTATCAAGAATATGGAAAAATATTTGAAGCAGCTGCTGAAGTAACTTTTTGCTTTTAGGTATCAAATCTATTTTCTCCAGGTTTTCCAATGTGAACGACTTCAACTGTGGTAGGTCAGATCAATTAAGTTTCACACCCACGTAGCATTTCATCGTGAATCACTGGACAATTGTTCTGAACCCCTCAATGTTACATTAAATATGGTGTGTTCTGACTGGTTCATATTAACTTCTCTTTTTTAGTAAGAATTTATACTCCTGTTAAGGTATACAGTGTAAAGGTTTACAAAATTCAGCTTCTGTGCCTTTAAGAAACCTCATATAATACAAGCAAATACATTAGATGTCTTGTCTGAAGCCTTTTTTTAAACCTTCATGCTTAGAATAGGAACATAATTCCTGTCAGTGTAAAAACAGATTAAGTCTGAAAAGTATTCCCTTTATATATTGGTTACAAAATTACTTTGCTGGAAATGTATGTAAACATGTCTGCAGGTATCACTGTGATAGTAGGTGAAAATCTAGCATTCATATTGTGAAGTGTCTTAAGTTTTATCCTAAGCGCACACACTTGATTGAAGTTCATAACTTTCCCTTTCCTGGTGTTTTTATTGTTAAATTAAATTAACAGCAAAACATAAACCACAGCATAAAGTCACTCCTGAGTTTGACATAGGGTACATTGGATTTCTTTGATGGTTTAATTCAGGGGTCGGCAACCTTTCAGAAGTGGTGTGCCGAGTCTTCATTTATTCACTCTAATTTAAGGTTTCGCATGCAAGTCATACATTTTAACATTTTTAGAAGGTCTCTTTAAGTCTATAATATATAACTAAACTATTGTATGTAAAGTAAATAAGGTTTTTAAAATGTTTAAGAAGCTTCATTTTAAAATTAAATTAAAATGCAGAGCCCTTCGGACCGGTGGCCAGGACCCGGGCAGCATGAGTGCCACTGAAAAACAGCTCGCGTGCTGCCTTTGGCACGCGTGCCATAGGTTACCTACCCCTGGTTTAGTTTAAGAATTTATCAAGTCCCATGAACCTCGTCATGCTCTATTCCCGTTTCAACCCCAAGCACCCAAATACTCCGTGCTCCTTCCTGGCCTTCCAAATTCTTCAGTTTCCTGTAGTTGTGAACCCCACACTCAATTACTTCACCTGTTTTTTTCTTATATAGATGTACTTTATCACTTAGTTTTATCTAGGTAGATCTCTGCTTTAAACACTTGACATTCAAGTGTGGATAACTTTCCCTGACACAGAGTTTGATTCCATACTCCCATGAGGAAGAAAAGCTCCCACTGAAGTTGATAAGGGGTTTATCTGTTGCAAGGAGTATAGAGTTGGGGTCTTGATCTCAGCTGTCTTCTCTAGACGCTAGAGATTTTTGTAGCATTGCCACTTTTTTACCCTGTAATTTAGTTTTCATGCTTGCTAGAGATTCTGAGGGACATTCTACCCTTCACGTGTAATGTGGCAGAAATGTGCTGGGGTGGTCTGGGTGGCCCAGTTGCCTGGCATTTAAGAAAAAGAAAAGAAAATATACTGCTTGACTTCCTTCAACTCTTTCCCATCTTTTAGAATAATCTGATAATGATAGTCATTATAGAATATCAGGTTGAATAAGAACCTGAGCAAGATAGCTATCTGGTTGAATAATAAGAAAACTATTCATCCACAAACACCTTTGTCCAGTGTTCATAAGATCAGGTTTCTGCCACTGTCCAAACCAGAGCTGGTCTGCAGTGTTCCCTGCCCCTCCTCTTGCTGATGCTAGTTTCCACCCTGTGAGAAGCTGTTAATAATAGGGCAGTTTTTCCAGTTTAAAAACTTGTCAGGTAAAAGGACAAAATGTGAATGTTTTGTGATTTGCTTAGTTAATGGTTTTATTGAAAGTATGGATCCAAATAACTAAGGACATGGAGCGGTAATTCACTAAGTCAATTATCAGAGGATTGAACTTACACAAGATTTCAGTGTGGGGCTAACTTTCACATTAGGTTAAATGGCTTTTATATATTATTTCATAAGCAGTTTAATTTGATGCCCCCAAATAGGGGAAGAGTTTATCATCTCAATATGATTCGATGCTTGAGATATTTTAACTTTAATTTCTATTTGTAATAAATCAGAGTAATTTTGTTAGAGCAAAGGCTGTCGCGGTTCCTTGACTAAATGCTGAAAAGAGATAATACAACAGATTATACTTTATTAGGAAATTACTTAGTCCAGGGTTCGGCAACCTTTCAGAAGTGGTGTGCCAAGTTCACTGTAATTTAAGGTTTCGCGTGCCAGTATTACATTTTAACGTTTGTAGAAGGTCTCTCTCTATGTCTATATTATATAAATAAACTATTGTTGTATTTAAAGTAAAGTTTTTAAAATATTTAAGAAGCTCCATTTAAAATAAAATTAAAATGCAGATCTTATCAATTTAGTGTGATCCTTGCCTGGGATCCTTGTCTGGGGTTCCAGCCCCTAGCCCTGCTCAGCCCGCTGCTGGTCTGGGGTTCCATTCATTCAGCCGGCAGCGGGCTGAGCGGGGCCGGCGGGGGGCTGAGTGGCTCAGTCCGCTGCTGGCCCCTTGCCAGTCAAGGTCCCAGCCACCGGCCCCGCTCAGCCCGCTGCTGGTCTGGGTGAATGGAACCCCAGACAAGGATCCCAGTCCCTGCTCAGCCCCGCTGCTGGTCTGGGCTGAGTAGGCTGAGCGGGGCTGGTGGCGGGATGAGCAGCTCAGTTTGCTGCTGGTTTGAGGTCCTGGCCGCTGGCACCACTCAGCCCGCTGCCAGCCTGGGGTTCCATTCACTCAGACAGCCAGCGGGCTGAGCGGGGCTGGTGGCTAGGACCCCGACTGGCAAGGGGCCAGCAGCCGGAACCCCAGACCGGCAGCAGGCTGAGTGCTGCCAGCACCCCAGACTGGCAGCGGACTGAGCCACTCAGCCCCCTGCCGGCCCCGCTCAGCCCGCTGCCGGCTGAGTGAATGGAACCGCAGGCCAGCAGCGGGCTGAGCGCTCAGTCCGCCGCCACTCTGGGGTTCCAGCCGCCAGCTCCTGCCAGCCGGAGTCTCAGCCGCCGGCCTGCTCAGCCCGCTGCCAGGGGTCCCCAGGACGGCAGCGGGTGCTGAGTGGGGCTGGCAGCCGGGACCCCGGCTGGCAACAGAGCAGCAGCCGGAACCCCAGAGCGGTGGTGGGGTTGTCTAGACTAGGATAAATGGTGTGTTTTTTAAAATGTATTGGCAAAAACATTTGAGGACTCTAGTGGAGACAAGGGCTCAGATGGTTTAATATGGATGAGCATCAGGTCCTGCTGCAGGCAAAACGCTGCTGCTGGTTGGTAGAGAGTCTGCAACAGGGAAGGGGGGGGAGAGAAGGAGCAAAGGAGAGAGAGGACAGGAGGGAGGAGCGGGGGTGGGGGTGGAAGGGAGGGGGGAGGGATAGCTCAGTGGTTTGAGCATTGGCCTGCTAAACCCAGCGAGTTCAATCCTTGAGGGGGCCACTTAGGGATCTGGGGCAAAATCAGTACTTGGTCCTGCTAGTGAGGGCAGGGGGCTGGACTTGATGACCTTTCAAGGTCCCTTCCAGTTCTAGGAGATGGGATATCTCCATTAATTAATTAATTAATTATAAGGCAAGTTGCCAGGTGTTAGCTGCTCAATGTGAACTCTTAAGCTCTCTCTGGGAGGCAGGGACCTTTGGTTTCCTTTAGGGGTCTGAGGATGTTAGCAAAAGTTCCAATCTCCTCTTGTCCCAGTTTGTATCTTCCAATTTCCCCCTGTGGCTCTTCCCCGCCTGTTTCAGTGCCTTCCCATTTTTGTCTCCCCTTATCACTGTGTCCATCCCCTTCTGTGTTCACCTGTGCCTCTTGTCTGCACCCATGTCCTCCTGTGTCCTCCATGTCCCAGTCTTGAAGTGAGGTACAGGAGAGAATTGGACAGCCCCAGATACTCACTGCAGGCAGGCATTAAGTGGGGGTACAGGCTAGTGCCAACTGGGAGATAGGAGGCAGCATTGGGTACTGTGTGCTACCCTCCCTTTATTCAGCCCCTACTTCTTCCCTGACTCTCCAGGGGCAAGGAGAACAGCTGAGGTGGGAAAGCAGGAGGAACACCGTGAGCGGCTGCTCTGGTTGTTGTTAGTCTGAAATTAACTGAAAGCAGTTAGAACCTCATGATGCTAGTAGGCAGGTGCAGATGTTTAAAAATATGAAAAAAAATGCAAAAATTTGTAATTCAATATTTACTGGTAATTAGTGGATTCCCCCCCCCCCCAAGCAGGTTGTATGCTCGTGAGGTATCTTAAACTTGAAGCTCAAAATATTGCTTTATAAAGAAACACTTTATTGTTAGTCCAGCTGTTCAGTTTAGCCAATCAGATGTATTCTACCAATATTAGATTACATTGAAGCAATAAATATAACTGGGGGTAGGGAAATATTAGAATATAGAGAGAGTGAAACCACACTACAAATTTAAGGTCTCTTTTTTATCACGTTTGTCCAGGGCAGTGTTGCTGAGATTTATTTGTGATCCTGTAAAAGACTTGGGTTAGCCGGCTCTTCAAATTCTGTGAAGCAGTAGGTATTGTATAAAATATTACACAGCTTAATGAATTAAAACAGATTTTTTTGTGTAATACCATTTAAGATATGTATGTTGTTATTTGTCATGAATTCTTGCAATAGAGCTTTCTTCAGGAAAAATCATAAGCAACTTAGACATAACAGCATTTTAAAATAATAGCATGCTTTTAATTATGTTAAAAATGAGCAACTCAATTTGTGTTCAGTAAGATCACTTGTTCAAAACAGTTACCACCTCTTTCAGTTTCTTTTCTATAACTGTTTTTCTTTTCTGACACTATTTCCTGCTGCTTTTCTTCCATTGCTTAGTGATCACTTTCAGGAGAAAATAAAGCTGTTTTTTTTTTTTCAATATTTATTTTCTTTTTGGTCTTGCATCTGTTTACATTTTTGTTCTTAGTCTTTTTTGGATTTTATATATGTTTTAAAATATAATTTTAAAATATTTTAAATCCACTGCTATATTAACATTGGTTTAGTCCATCAGAGTGCCTGACAGAATTTTAGTACTGTATTTTTCCCTTAGCCTCTCTTGTCTTTTTTCCCTTTATTTCTGGCTTTTTTTTTTTTCTGTTCAGGTAGAGAGGTTTCAGTTACCCAACCTGGCTTTCATATTTTGTTTTTCATCCTTCCTCTCCTGAACATTAAAGTTTTTCTCCTTGGTTTTTATTACTGTTTCTTTTGACTCACTCATTTTTTCATGTCACTGTCCTCCTTTTTGTTGTTTAAGTGTCTGATCTGTTTTGCTGCACTAAAACTCATTCACTGCATTGTCACTATTAGCATTAAAATTATGCTGCTCTACAGAAGTTCTTGCTTCTCTCTCCCCCCCCACACTCTTTCCCCCCCCACCCCCCGCAAGAGTTAAAACCTTCCAAAATCCAGCCAGTTGTAAGATTTGCTATGGAGAGTCTCAGCAGCTTGTTGGTGTGAGAACTGGGTCTGTCAGCATTGTAAAGGATGCAGAATATACTTGTGGAGGAATTATATTTGTGATCCTATGTTGGTGATGGAGGTGCTCAGACACTATAGGGATGAGGGTTGAATAAGAACCTTAAATAGATAGTGAAAAATAATCTGGTGGATGAATGCAATGTGAAATGTGTGATGAAACCTGGCTCAGCAATTTGTATTGGTCTTTCTATATGTCCATTTTCTTAATTATGATATGAGATTTTTTTTTAATGTGATCAGCTAGTTCTTGTGAGAACAGTTTACTTCTGAGATCTAGATCCTGTTTGAAGTTATTGATTCAAAAGACTGACGAGTTGGTATCTTCTACGCAAATAAAACTTGATGCTTGATCTACTTTGTATACCAGTTCTTTTGCTCAGTATCAGAGAGGCAATTACTTTGTCTCTAGATGGTTAGTAATATGCAGTACTAATTAGATTAATTAGTTAATACATGTTCAACACTTTGTTTTCAACGCACTATATATGTGCTAAGTTGCTAATGGCTGCCTCTTGAATTCATATTTGCTTTCTTCCATTCTACTTTATTATTTACATTATATTATTTATCCTTTAAAATGTAACTGGATTCTAGAATAAATGACATATTTTAACATAATATTGTACTTATGTCTTCAGTATCTTGTATTCTTGACTTACTGACATCTTTTATTATAGTCTGCACTCTAACGCCTGAAGAACAAGGTCTATTTTAAATGTTTTGTATATCACCACCATCATTTAAAAATAATAATAATAATAATAATGTCTCATTTGGACAGAGAACAAGCTTAAGATATTTGCATTCAAATGATGATTTTAGTGGAAAGGTATAAATGTCTGAAAAAATAGAGAGGCACAGAAGCACAGAATTGGTTGAATGCTCAATCATAACTATGTAACTTTGCTATTGCAGCTTCCTTTTAGCCTTGGCTACTCCCACAGTCAACAGGCCCCCTCTTGCTCAGGCAATCTTCCCCTTTGAATCTCTTGGTGAGTCCCTCTTCGACTTCACAGCCTTTGTGTTTTTAACCCCTGCTCTGACATCATCTGATTTTTGTTTTCTTCCGGGGGTTTTCCACTCCTTAAAACTTTAGGTATCCATAGATAACTGGAGAAAACTGGTTTCACTTAGGATGCAGCCATCCCATTGTTCTGTTTGGGCAAGATCTAGCCAGGGGTCAGTCTTTAACAAAGGTCCTGTTCAGAAAGACACCCCTCTTTGTCTCCTTACTGCAAGGAGTATGAGGCGTGGTGGATACAGTGAAGTTAATCATAAGAGTTTAAACATACAGAGAATTCATAATCTCTAACAGAATTTGTAAATTGTACATAGATTTCCCCAAATCATCACAATTATAAAAATAACAGGAGTACTTGTGGCACCTTAGAGACTAACAAATTTATTAGAGCATAAGCTTTCGTGGGCTACAACCCACTTCTTCGGATGCATCCGAAGAAGTGGGTTGTAGCCCACGAAAGCTTATGCTCTAATAAATTTGTTAGTCTCTAAGGTGCCACAAGTACTCCTGTTATTTTTGAGGATACAGACTAACACGGCTGCTACTCTGAAACCACAATTATAAAAAGAGTCAAGGATTTATATGGGACAGTGAGGATATTCTAGAACAGGGGTGGGCAAACTTTTTGGCCCGAGGGCCACATCTGGGTATGGAAATTGTATGGCGGGCCATGAATACTCATGAAAGTGGGGGTTGGGGTGAGGGCTCCGACTGGGGTGTGGGCTCAGGTGGGGGCAGAAATGAGTAGTTTAGGGGACAGGAGGGGGCTCTGGTCTGGGGCAGGGTGTTGAGGTGGGGGGGTGAGGGCTCTGGCTGGGGGGGTGGGCTCTGGGGTGCAGGAGTGTGGGACCGAGGGTGGGAGGGGTTCGGAGGGTGGCTAATGGGAGCTGCGGGGATGGCGCTTGGGGTGGGATCCCCCTGGTTGCCCCTACGTGTAGGAGCCGGAGGGGGCACATGCTACTGCTTCCGGGAGCCGCGCGGAGCCACGGCACATGTGGAGCGGGGCAAGCCCCAGACCCCGCTCCCTGGCAAGAGCTTGAGGGCCAGATTAAAAAGTCTGAAGTGCCAGATGCTGTAGTTTGCCCACCCCGTTCTAGAAGGTATGGGCAGCATAAGAGGAATATATAGCGCTCATGTTAGACGAGTGGAGAAGTCTGGTATTTAAGGATGGGTGATCAAAATAAGAGAGTCATCATCAGGTTGCTCAAAGTCTCCTGTGTAGTGATGAAGCATAGTATCATTTTGTCATGTTCGGATACACTGTACGGAAGTGAGTAGTGAAAGGAGAAGAATTGTATCTGAAAGAGACAGGCAAAAAAAGTATGCATGTCTGTTTGCAGTATACGGGTTTAGGAGCATATCCCTTGACATTAAGACCTTATAAAGATCTAGGTTTGGTATTGATGTAAATACAGCAAATAAACTTAGAGCTTGGTCTTTGCTGCCTGGATAATTGATGCAGTTTCCAGTATTTTAGGTATTAAGATTTTTATAGTCCGCATATATAGAATGTGTCTAACAGGCTAAACAACTTTTTGGTTTTATTAAAATCCCAAATGTGCACCAAAGCTACCAAAACAAGCTGCTCTGGTCTTATATATCTCCTGTCCTGTCCATAGCCTTATTTCACTAGGAGAAAAGGTATGTTCTTATCTTGTGTTAGCTAACACATTTACCTTGACCACCTAACACGTGAAAACTACAAACTTTCCTTCACTAGAATTTTATCTTGTGTTAGCCATGTGTTAATACAAGCTAAGAACACATCTTTTTCCTAGTGTGGATGCATCCCTATAAGAACAAAGTTCCTGTACTCATCCTTCATTTAAACGTAGGTTTTGCAAGCCCCTTCCTCCTATGCAGTCATGTCCCTAGACATCTGTAGCAAATATGTTTGTGTGCTTTATGTAGTATTTTGGCACAAAACTTCCTATACTACAATAAAATTGTTTACTCCCTAAGTCTCATCTTTTTGATTCTTATGTATTTTTCCTTCTGTTTGCCTTTTTCTCTCTCCTTTTTGTTACATGTAAATTTGTTTCTCATGTCTCATCCTCTGTTCTTTCCATTCTCCCCTCCCCTTTTAGGCTTGATCCAAAGCCCATTGAAGTCAATAGATTGTGGATTACACCCTGAATCTCCATCCTCTTTCACTTCCATCTTTCCTCACTCATTTGCCCTATATTTTACCTCATTATCTCTTCTAAATTTACTATCCCACCCATTTATGCTGTACCAGGAAAAGAGATGGAACCTCCCCAGGAATTATTTTATACCAAGTTTATTTTTCAAGGAAGATATCTGGACACTATTGTTTTTTCAGATAAATACTTCGATCCCCAGCGGTTGTGTGAGCTTTCAGGAAGTGACAAGCTCTTCTGAAATTACTGTTTAAAATCTTCATAATTTGAGTTTAATCCACTAAACTTTGGCCCTGCTAACACTAGATTTCAACCTATTGAATCCAGTAAAGTAAGTTTTATCTCTCTCCCTCTTGTTCTTCCTGTGGTGTTTCTTTTTCTTTCCTTTCGTTTGCTCCAAAGTGGCCAAAAATATATATATATTTTTAGCCCTGATCTCTGTATTAACTTGAGAACCTATTGTTAAATGCACATAAAAATTGTTAGAAAAATTTTGCCCTTTACCTGGATCAATTTTGATTCTAGTTTTTATTTATTTCAATTGCAGTGCAGAGGGACCAGAATAAGTCTTGTAGTAGAAATTCAGTGGCAATCTTAATTAGAATTGATGCTGCCACTCCGTAATTCTCAACAGCCTGTCTCTAAAACTCAGGAAGTTAGTTTCGTATTAAAAAATCAGCAAGAGCAGCACATCTTAATAAAAATAAGCAGATAAAGACACATGGTTTTGCTTTGTGAAGTTGTTTTTCAATACTTCTGAACTATAGCTGATCCTATTTAAGGGGAATGCAGTTTTAAGATAGTAATCCATATGAAATGGAGAATAGGCTTTGTTTTCATCTGTGATCCCTAAGATTGTAGCTACATGTAGATAAACATCCAGATTGCTATTTAAGGAAGTAAACTTTAAACTATGGCAAAATAGCTAAAAATAGTAACAAATAACTTACACGTTTTCATCCAAATAAAGCTTACAGAAAACTTCCTTTGAGCATGCTGCAGGTTTGTTTCATGAAGCGGTATTGTTACACTAAATTGAAGGACAGATGCCACTTTTTAAAATACAAACCTTAGGTGTAAATTGGGGAACACAGAACAGTCCAACTCCAAAATTGGAGGGGACTTTAGGGAAGGAGAAGTAAGGAGAAGGGGTCATGAACAAAGTGTAGAATAACAGAGAAAGGTGCTAACGCAGAAATGAAGTGCACACAGCCTGGAGCAGAGCAATCATTTGGATTTGTTGAGCAAATAAACCTAAGTCACTTGATTGTTATTGGTAGAATACAGGATTTGGGATTAGATGCAAGTAATAATAGCATAGTTGGGCAATTTATTCTCTGTGGTTCTCAAGTGTCCTCCATGCCCTTTGAGAACAGCTGGTAACTTAATGAAATAGTTAATGATTTTGCAGACAAAGCAAACTGAAGGGATATGGGCATATGCCTTCTGCCAGCTGTGTGGAAGAAAACTAGAGCAAACATAACTTATGTTAGTTATTTTGATTTTATTATATATATATTGTAAAAGTGCCTAATTTAAGATGTGCATGAAACAGGGCTGTATTCTTCTCTGCTGTTGTTTTGGCATTACCATAAACTAGATAAAGGAGGAGTGTATTGGCAACACAAACATTGGTATAGTATAGGTTGAGGGCAAATGCCTAGAAGATGGGACTTTGCCAATGATATTGCACAATTGAGTGATACCCCTGAAAAGCTATAAACAAAGACAGGCACCGTAGCAAAAACAGCTGGCCAAGCAAGGCTGTAAATCAGTTATGCCAAAACAAACATCCTTGAAACCCAGACATCATATTAGAGGGCAAAAACATCAAGAAAGTAGAACAATTCATTTATCTGGTAAGCACCATACTAGCCAACAGTGACCTCAAGAAACATGTGACATCAAAGGAGAGGAAAGGCATCCACAGCATTCACTAAACTCAACAATGTATGGAAATCAAAGATACACTGTACCAAAAAAACCCTGAGAATTTCCTTAAGGCTGTGAGAGCTGGATATCTGTAAAAATGATATGAAAAAATGTTAGAAAACTAGACGCCTTTGAAAATAAGTGCCTGTGTAAGATTCTGGCATTGATTGGAGAGACTTTATCACCAACAAAAGAGATCCAAAGAATCACTAACCTGCAGCTTGTCTCCACTAGAATTAGACGGACATGTTGGATGTATTTGGAGCATGTACTCCAGATGCCAGCGTGCACACTCCAACATGAAGCTGTCTGTAAGGCCCAGCTGGTCTAGAACTTGGGCCTGCAGAGCTGCTAGTTAGCTGACATCACCATGGTGTCACTTAGCAGCAGCTGTAACAAGCTTGCACTCCCCTGCCCACAACCTGTTTTGGACATAGACCATGGGACGTCCCATCTCAAGTGGTCTGACAGGCAGCAGCTCTATGGCCCCTAATTGGCTCCCTGCCCTATTTAAACCTATGGTGCATTCCAGGAAGCATCCAGACAACAGTGTGGACTTCCTATAGTTGCCACAACCATTCTTTGCTCTTGAACTCCTGGCTTCGGCCTCGGCTTGATTTGGACTTTACCTTCTGATTTGGACCCTAAAACCTGACTCTGACCCCTGATATTGACCTTGGCCTGGAACCTGACTATGCACTGCTTCACTACTCCCTGCCTCAGGTTTGCCCCTGCTCTGGTCCTTGGTTCTGACTGCCTATGATGGAATCCTGACACTGTCAAGTGGAAACCAACTAGTGTGAGGCAATGATGGCACTCAAGAGAAACCTTAAGAACCCTTATCAGGAAGGGCAGAATAGTTGATCTCAACACAACAATGCAGATGGAAACAGCAGCTAATGGCAGAAGGGGATGGAAGAGACTGGTTTCCACCCTATGTGTCAACAGCGTGTGAGAAGGATGGAATAATGACTAACTTAAGATGTAGATCTCTTTTCATATCTTAGAAATTAACAATTCCTCACCACAAAACCAGAAAATGACTATCGAGAAACCCAATAAAAACCAAATAAACACTTCCTCACTGCAAATAGCAACATTTACCATGTCCTCTCTCCCAAAAGCTGGGGTCAATAGATGGACCTTGCAGCATGTCTGTCAAGGCTGCTTCCCCACTCTGAACTTTAGGGTACAGATGTGGGGGCCTGCATGAAAACTTCTAAGCTTAACTACCAGCTTAGATCTGGTCCGCTGCCACCACTCCCAATGTGCTAATTCCCTTCCCTGGATAGCCTTGAGAGACTCTTCACCAATTCCCTGGTGAATACAGATCCAAACCCCTTGGATCTTAAAACAAGGAGAAATTAACCATCCCCCCTCCTTTCTTCCACCAACTCCTGGTGGATCAAGATCCAACCCCCTTGGATCTAAAAACAAGGAAAAATCAATCAGGTTCTTAAAAAGAAGGCTTTTAATTAAAGAAAAAGGTAAAAATCATCTCTGTAAAATCAGGATGGGAAATAACTTTACAGGGTAATCAAACTTAAAGAACCCAGAGGACCCCCCTCTAGCCTTAGGTTCAAAGTTACAGCAAACAGAGGTAAACACCCTAGTAAAAGGTACATTTACAAGTTGAGAAAACAAAGATAAAACTAACACGCCTTGCCTGACTGTTTACTTACAAGTTGAAATATGAGAGACTTGTTCAGAGAGATTTGGAGAGCCTGGATTGATGTCTGGTCCCTCTTAGTCCCAAGAGCGAACAACCACCAAAACAAAGAGCACAAACAAAAGCCTTCCCCCCACCAAGATTTGAAAGTATCTTGTCCCCTTATTGGTCCTTTGGGTCAGGTGTCAGCCAGGTTACCTGAGCTTCTTAACCCTTTACAGGTAAAAGGATTTTGGAGTCTCTGGCAAGGAGGGATTTTATAGTATTGTTCACAGGAGGGCTTTACTCTTCCCTTTATAGTTATGACAATGTCCATAACATCAACAAATTTGGGCTAAACCCGATCAAAGTAGTACAGTAGAACCTCAAAGATATGAACACCAGAGTTATGGACTTACTGGACACCCTGTGGAACCAGAAGTCCTCAATCAGACAGCAGCGAATACTGTACTGCCTTGGGGCTAACAGTTGTGGCTTCAGCCCCAGGGGCTTGGAGCTGCAGACACAGGGTGGGAGCACTGGGTCTTGGGGCTTCAGCCTTGTGGGAGATGCTGGGGTTCGGGGCTTCAGGCCTATGGCTCCATTGTTGGTTTCAGCCCCATGGGGGATGCTGGAGCTCAGGGCTTTAGGTATGAGGGGAGCATTGGTTTCAGCCCCAGCTCTCCCCCTGTAGCTAAGGCCCTGAGCCTTGGCGCCCCCTGAGAGGCTGAAACCAGGAGCAGAGCCACAGGGCTGAAGCCCCGAGTCCCAGCGCTCCTCGCCAGGTCTAAAGTGCTGAGTCCCAGTGATCCTGCGGGGCAGAAGCCCTGAGCCCCCTGCCAAGAGCTGACTCTTTCTTGCAGCCTCACCATTGGAGAGACACGGGAACAGTGCATGGTTTCATCAGCCACTCTGAGACCTGGCAAACTTTTACCAGAGTGAAGTTGTTTAGGAGATTACTTTAGGCTGCCCTTCTGGTCACAGGCTTACAGTGGTGTTGCAAACAAGATGGCTTTGGCTGGCTAAGCCAGATTCTTATTAAACAGAAGACAAAAAGAGATAGAAGAAAGAGGAGCAATAGGGTGGGAAAAAGAAAAGGACTCTGTATCAGGAACCCACATCTTGCATCTTTGGTAGTATTTGAGATTTAGCTGGATCCAGTAGAGGTGGTGATGTCATCTGTGTCTCTTTCCATGTGATCTGGTTTGGTCAGGACATATCTCAGAGACAGGACAATGAAAGCCAAATGGGGAGTCATGGTGGATCCGGGAGTCCCAGGAGATAGTGGGGGTGGGAATGGCAGCTATGATGGTGAAGCAGTTCACCCATTTCTGAACCAGCCATCTAATTAACTAATGTAATGATTTCTTCCTAAACTGTCTCTTTACGGACCTCAAAATATCTCATCCTTTTATTATTTTGTCTACCAGTTAGTCTTAATTTCCGACATACCAATTTTGGTCCATAATTTCGGTCCCCCACTTCTTTTATTTACCAGACATGGTCTTAACACAGTCCTTGAGTTATATGAGTAGGCTTTTTTGGGGGGCTAATTCAGTGTGTCTCCCTTTTGTACCTTTTCCCATTAACATAGCTGATTGGATACATGTTTATAAAATGTTCCACTTTCCCCACAGTTGAGCTCACAATTGGGGTAGGCCTGTTAGGCGCCAACTATTACAACAGTCCCATCCCTGATGACAGCTGTGACAATATCCCAGAGAGGCAGGTCCCAGCCCAACTAATATCTTAAATTTAACCTATCCGATTGCATGACTGAAACTTTTGTAAACAGCAGGGAAATTTGAGATTTCAAGATGGCAATGCAAACACTTGAGCAAGGCTGAATATTCGCTAGCTAGTCTGGGAGCATAATGTAGTAAAATCTCCTTTTGGGGGTGAATTAGTGATAGAAAGGTAAGGGAGGGGCCATTTGGCTTGTAAAAATGTACAGAATCGTAATTTCAGTGGTGTCATCCTCTGAGGCATGGCAGCGGGGACTTGCTGCCCCCCCAGCTCCAGGTCCTCTTATCGATGGAAATTTTGATAATACAGTTTTGTCTGGAATGGGTTGAGTTGGGTATCATTTGAAAGCCTTTTCTACCATGAACCATTAGTACCAAACATTACAAACCTAGAACAATTATGTAGATATATATTCAAGAAAATGTTTAAAATCAACTTTGTTTAAAATTATACTTTAATATGGATGCATTGCTTACATAAAAACGACACTGATTTTTGGTAATCCTGGGGAAGCTAGCTTTCATATGTAGGACTGAAAACATTTATTCATCAAAGTCCTCATCAGTGTTATCTCAATCGAGGGCACCAGCGGTAGACATGTTTTCACACTGACCATTGCCCGCACTGCACTTGCACATCTCTGTACAAGGCAGGCTGCTGGCCAAACATTTGCAGGATGGTGAGCATCTGTTCTTTGCATACATGCATTTGATTAGCTGAATGATTGATTGACACATAACTTGTGAAATCAGTCCATCCTCCAAGACCTATCCATGCCCTATAGGGGAGCATTGTTTTGGATGTGCTTGATCATCCTGGAGCCATTCCATTGCTTGATAATTTGCCCTTTATAGCAGGTATAACTGCATTCCTTGGTGGTGGTAATTCTTCTCCATTTGTCTGCTTCTTGGAAAACATGCGGATATGTGGCAATTATCTTGCAAGTCCTGTACCCTTTAGGAGATGACTTAAAACACGAGTGTGTTTTTCAAAGACGACGTCTAGGTAGTATTGTTGAAAGGCAATGAGTGTTTGGGTGTGCGCCAGAGGTGAAAGTAAGCCGGTACGCCCCGGCTTCCCCAGGCGGCAATTTAAAGGGCCTGGGGCTCCCAGCTACCCCAGGGCTCCGGCGGCTATTTAAAGGGCCCAGGGCAGTAGAGGCAGCGGGAGCCCTGGCCCTTTAAATAGCCCCTGGAACCCCGCTGCTGCTACCCCAGGGCTCCAGCAGCAGGGCTCCGGCGGCTATTTAAAGGGCCCAGAGCGGTAGAGGCAGGGGAGCCCCGGGCCCTTTAAATAGCCCCCGGAGCCCTGCTGCCAGAGCCCTGGGATAGCAGTGGCAGCCGGGGGCTCCGGCAGCAGTTTAAAGGGCCCGGGGCGGTAGCAGTGGCCGAGCCCTGGGTTCTTTAAACTGCTGCCGGAGCCCCCAGCTGCCGCTGCTACCCCAGCGGGGGAGGGGGAGGGCACTTACCGGTACAGGGCGAGCCGGGGCTGGCTCTGACCCCCCTCATCCCCGCCCCTTCCGCCCGAGGCCCCTCCCCTTCCGGGGGTCAGAGCCGGCCCCAACCCAGCCCTGTACCGGTAAGTCCCTATTTCTACTTTCACCCCTGGTGTGTGCATCTATAGCATGTCACAACTTTTTCTCTGCAAGAATCTGGTTCACAGTACTGTCACTGTACAAAATCCCCCAGATCTCAGGGATAACAGTGCCATGAACAAAGGAGCCAATTGCACATATTGCTGTGAAGAATATGTGTAGTTCGCCAGGACACAGAGTATAATGTCCACGAAGATCATCATGGACATTATTAGCTGTTGAACAGGCCTATCTAGTGTTGCAACACATTTTGATTCAGTTCCGCAGATGTATATGTTCATGCATTTCAACTGCATAAGAAATGTTAATTGACCTCAGTGATCAGTGGGGCTAGCAGGTATGATTGTCACGATGCATACCCAGGTAATTTGCTCTGGCACTTTGTGTAGTACCGAGTTAAAGGCTGATTATGTTGGAACTACATTTCTCATGAAATAGTATAGTATGATATGTCCTCGGTGTTTGGATCATTTGATGGTCCGTCTTCTAGCTCTTCAACTGAAGCCGTACTGAGTGATTTTTCACCTCTGGAGTGCATCCCACTTTTGCACAAGTGAGGACAGGGCTAGTGAATATAGAAAGCTCTGTTATAGTCAATTTAACTGCTGCTTCACTGAAAACTGGATTTCTTGGCTTCCATATTTTTGGACATTGGTAGGAAAGTAAGTGAGCCATGAAATCAGGACGCTCCTTCAAGGAAATGTTCTTTGCTGATCCAGACAGCACTTGAGGCGGGAACTGGTCCCCATTAATATGCTCCTGATAGCCGTTCATAACAGTAGTATGAAGAATACCTTTGCCATCTGCTGTATCTTCAAGGAAGTTGAAGTGCGCAGCAGCAAAATGTATAAACCTGCCCTTGACACACTCCTTCCATTTATAGTAATTGTAACATTTAAAAAATGAATCAGGTATCATGTTCTGAGCATTAACAGATAACACAGTACTGTTGGTTGAGGGCCACTATTTAACTTTGTGAGGGCTGCATGTTTGACAGACCCATGTTAAAGTATAATTTAAAAAGATGATTTTTAAACATTTCCTTGCATATATACATAATTGTTCTAGGTTTGTCATGTTTGATATCATTGTGTTCATGGGAGAAAGGGCTTTTGAATGATATCCAACACAACCCATTTCCAATGAAATTCTATTATTCACCAACTGGAGGACTGGGAGCTGGAGAGACCAGCAAGTCCCCTTGCCATACCGCAGAGGGTGACGTTTAGATATTTATGAATCAAATGACCACCTTTGCCTTTCTATCATTAACTTGCCCACGGAATTACATGTGCTCCCAGACTAAGTCTTTTGCTTTCCACAGATGTTCTTGAGACCAAAAACATTTTAGTTTTTGGTCCAAATGTTTGCATATATGTTTTGCTGTATTTACTCAGTTCTAGTAGTTACTTTTTTTTGGATTTTTTTTCAATCAGATAGAAGAGCTCTTATTGAGACAAACTAAGTTATTTGAACATTGGATCACAGAGAGAGAAAAAAGAATGTCGAAGTCTCCAGCAAAAAATATTAATAATAAAAAAAAAAAATCCAGATCCATTTTGTTAAAGGGGAGGGAAGGTGGTATGGGTGTGTGAGAGAGAATGAAGTGACCTGACATAACAATGTTGGTTGTTATAGCTGAACAAGTTCTGACAGATATGCAGTATACCAGGAAGTTAAAAATAAACAATCATTTGTAGAAAATTAATTGTGTGGGAAGGGGGGGGAAAAAGTACAATCTTTCTGCTTTGTTGATTCCAAAGATTGAAATCTTTACAGAAAGCATGATTTAACTTGCCCTCCTTTGTATTACTCAAGTAATAACGAGGTTAAAATCTCCACCCAAAATAATATGGGAATCTGGGGAGTGAAATAACTTTAGCAATACAGAATTCAAGATATTGGAAACACGTATGTTATATTTCAATGTACTTCCTCAATTCCAGAATCTTGACAATATAATCATCCAGTGCTTCTGGAGTCTGTATGTATCTTTTGTGTGAGTATAACTCTTTTTCTGAGGTACATTGGGGAAAAAACAACAGTCTTTCAACAAATGTTAATGTTCACCTCTGTTTCCTCCAGAAGCCTATTTTGAGCAATGCTTGTTATTTACAACAGAATAGAGAGTGTGCCCTTAATGTTCTATGAAGCACTTCCAACTTGTACATGACAGATTTAAAACATTTCGCAAAAGTTAATCCCTATATTATAGAAAAAAACCCCAATAACCTAATGAAAGAATATATATTGTATGGGATATGTTCATTGGGATATATTATATCTAATAGGATTTATTTAAAATTTAAACTGTAAGTACACAGATTATCAAAACTATTTGCTTATTCAGTCAGAGCATGAACACAGCTGTATAGTATAGTAGCACCTCCTATAAACTTATATTGCATCCACATATTCTCCACTTGACTATATTCTGAGAAGAATAAGTAAAATAGGTGCCAATACTTATCAATCTTAAAAACAATAAACATAAAAAACACACTAATAAACCAGCTTCTTTTCCCCATCTGTAAAATCAGGATAAAAAAACAAAAAACTTCCCTATCCTACAGTGATGTGATGAAAATAAGTACCTTAATGCTTGTCAAGTGCTTAGACACCGTTGTGCTGGAGAGCTGCAGAAGCATATAGGTTGACATGACCTGATTCTGTACTAGCTCTTCTTGCTTTCTTCCTTCTCCTCCCTTATTCATACACTTTTCTGAGCCTGATGAAGTTCTTGGTGAAGAAATTTAGGTGAATAGTGTTGAGGCACCTGAAGTAAAACCAGCATATTTGCATGAGACAGAGGTCTTTGACGAAAAAGAAGGGAGTGTAAGGAAAATGTAGAACCAGAGAGCTTTGTTCTCACAGTTTGTAAGTGATTTTCAATTTGAATTTCCATTGTATTGTAATTGTTCCTACAGGTACATTTTGATACCTTTTCTGTCTAACTGCAGATTGAAGAAATGGGATGCAGGAGTTTGGGGAGAATCTTGAGTGGTGTAGAGGCGCCAGTGAACAACATGTAAAATTCAAAATAGAGTATGTGCCTTTAAATTCTTAACAGTGAGGTGGTGATTCTTGTTTTAGATTCAATATTCTATATTGGAAGTTCCCAAGCTGTGATCTGTGAACCACTCATTGGTCGTTGGCGCACTTATTGGTGGGAGACAGAGTACTCGGACTCCTTTTTTCCAGGCTCATCATTTCAGAGAAGGGGAATGTCCAGACAAACGGGGAAAAGGCATGATATGTATATTGGTTGGGGATTATAATGGCATGTGGCACCATACAGCTAGTAACAGGGTTTGATTTTTTTTTTTAATTGCTCTGTTATTCCAAACATGACCTGGGAATGCACCATGGTCAGTATCTGGACCTCTAGAATTAGTATCTGTTCACAACCAACAAATCCCCTTAAGTGATTAATACAAATTGTGTTGTTCTCAGCTAAAAGGATGGTGGACATAATATTGTTCTCAGACAGTGTATGAAGTCTTAAAGGCAGATATGCTGATACATACAAAGACTACTATGATTGTGGGTGTGGTTGCCTGGCAGCAGCTGTACACAATTTTTTTCACCCGTTAGCACAAAAACATTTGAATTTTTTTTGGAAAATGTAGCGTGATCCATGTTTCAGCTTCAAAAAAGGGAAAAAATAACACTGTTTGGCCCTGAATGTTGGTTCTAAAGGCCCCGTCCAGACTGCAACTTTTAAATAACTTTGTCACAAGTTAGTGGATATGGTTTATGTCTCTATACAACCTGGTCAATACTCTTAGTAACCATGGCAGCTCGCAGTAATATTGCTCCTGCTAACAATCTACCCTGGAATTTGTTTGCCTTCCTGTAATCCTTTCCCAACACCTGCACTTTCTTTGGTTGGGATCCTGTAACTGTGTAACTGGCCAGTCCCCCTTCCTCTCAGCTTTCTGACCTTGCGGTAGGTGAATGATGTTTGAACACACACTCCTTTGCTGAGGCACTATGGCAGGGATCAGCAACCTTTGGCACGCGGTCCGTCAGGAAAATCCGCTGGCGGGTCGGGACGGTTTGTTTACTTGCCGCGTCTGCAGGTTTGGCCGATCACAGCTCCCATTGGGGGCTGCGGGAAGTGGCGCGGACTGAGGAATGTGCTGGCCGTGGCTTCCCGCAGCCCCCATTGGCCTGGAACGGCGAACCGCGGCCAGTGGGAGCTGCGATCGGCCGAACCTGTGGATGCTGCAGGTAAACAAACCATCCCGGCCCGCCAGCAGATTTCCCTGATGGGCCGTGGGCCAAAGGTTGCCGATCCCTGCACTATGGGATAACAACCCATTTCTGTTTGAGACCTCCAGAGATCTGCCTCTCTAGTAGGAAAGTCATCAAGGCCCTGGGAGGAAGAGAGAGAGGAAGGAAGCATGTGGCTTTCCTTCTTGAAATTTTCAGATATCCTTTACATATCTCCTTTCTCTGGATAAGTGACAAACAAGACAGGTAAAACTAGTCATCCGGTTTAATTTTAATTCATTTCAGTTTAGTGTTGGGTGTAACTTAATTATCTTGAAAGCCAGTTTCTCCGTCCCCTACTGGGAGTCAAAACCAGGCTCTTATTTGACAACTGCTGTGTAATTACCCTTATTCATTGAAGTTGATATGGCTTGAACATGCCATATACTAAGCCTTTATACATTTGTCAGTAAAAGCTGAGGCCAAAATTTTCAGAAGTGTCAACTAGTTTTGTGTACCTCAGTTTTTGGGTGCTCCCCTTGGTGCAATTACTGCTTGAGTATTCCCCCTCCCAGCTACTGATTACACCTATTTTCACCGTAAATTGATGGGATCTGTGGGTATGCAACACTCATGAAAATCAGGCTTGAAATATCTCATCTTAGACACTCAAAAGCTGAAGTGCACAAAGTTAGGAATATGTCAGAAAATTTTGGCCTGAACTCGTTCCTGTTTGAATTTCAGATTTTGAATCTTACATGTATACTACATTAAAATTACATTGCTTTCTCCAGGTTGAAAATAACCTTTGAGCACAACACTTAAGTGTTCTGTTTCTTAGTGTTCTACTACATAGTGTTTTGTGTCTGCTTTTTTTGGTGGACTGTATAGCGACAGATGCTGTTGCTTAGCAACCAGTAGCATAGTGGAAGAAGGTAATTAATGCAGTATGAATGTTAATTTCTCTTAGGAAAAGTATAACTTAAATTGCCCAACAAATCTATTAAAATAGTTTTTTCTAGTCCTTCCTCTTCCTGTCATTTCTGCTCAGTAATGCTGCCAGGTCATCTTGTTTTTAGCGATCAACTCTGATATACATGGTATAAAATAAGAAATGATGTCAGCTTGTTGTTTGGGTATAGAATCTGCTTGTTATAAACATGGAATGACATGAAAATGTAAATCCTAGAATGATAAATATGACTATTTTTAAAGTTCTGCTTTAATGTTTCAGTGATTTACTTTAAGGCACAAACACTACATTTGAAACATCCTGTTATATTTGATTTTCCCAAATTAACAGCTGTTTTTTGCTGGTATACATATTTATTAACCTCTCTTTCAGATTGGGCACCAGGATATCTCATCTTTCTGTCACATAACCATGTGTCCAGTATATAGTTTGTGAGGGTTATTTGAAGGTTGAGGTATCTTATGGACATGCCTTGGGTGAACTGAAGCACACGATTAAAGGCCATCTGTCTCTGGCAGAAGGAATATTTGATATTCTGAAGGGCATTACACTTATAATAGTAATATTCTACCATTTTGCAATCGGTTCTAAATTATATGGATGTGGTTTCACAATTAACAGATTGGAATCTTCATCAACCTCTCAGAGTGGTCTCTCGGCTCATTTTATAATATTTAAACAGAAAAAAGAGAACAATTAAAACCTATTCTTTTCTATAGTTGATCAAAGTTTACTTGATATTTCCAATAGTTCTTCTGAATCTGTTAATTATAAGCCTTTTGACAACATTAGGAAGCTCTAACTTTATTTTAATGTTTTTAAGATGATTTTTTTTTTAACCTGAGCATGTAAAATATAAAACACTGTGTCTGAAGATACAGGTACAATTTAGTCCCCTTAATAGCTATGTTCTGTATCTTGTGAACCCAGGATGAGCCTTTGGCTACGTGTTGTAATTATCAGGACCACTATAGCACTGTCTTATTGGATAGATCTGTACTTCCCGTAGTTAACATGCAACTGCAGGTGTGAATAGTCTAGTAGGATCTGACTGCTAAGCTATATATGTGCAGTACTTCAGCTGCTTACAAGCATGTTTAATACTTAAGAACTTTCATAAAAGAATTTTCCTAGAATCTGAGTATGAGGAATAGTTGGTTTGGATTAGGGTTACCATACGTCCGGATTTTCCCGGACATGTCCGGCTTTTTGGTCCTCAAATCCCCGTCTGGGAGGAAATTCCAGAAAGCCGGGCATGTCCGGGAAAATAGGGAGGGGTCGTGGGGCTTGGATCCGGGCTGGGGCCGGAGCCGGAGCCGCTGGGGCCGGCGGTGCTCGGCCAGGAGCTGCTTGGCTGGAACCGGGGCCCGAGCCGAGCCAGGCCGGAGCTGCTGGGACCGGGGCTGGGGGTACTCGGCCGGCGCCGCTCAGCCGGAACCAGGGCCGGAGCCGAGCCGGGCCGGAGCCGCTGGGACCGGGGCTCGGGGTGCTCAGCCGCTCGGCCGGGGCCAGGCCGGAGCCGCTCGGCCGGAACTGGGGCCCGAGCCGGGCCGGAGCCGCTGGGACCGGGGTTCATAGAATCATAGTTGGGGGTTGGGGGTGCTCGGCTGCCGGCCGGCACCGCTCGGCCGGGGCCGGTGCCCCGGGGCCCGAGCTGAGCTGGAGTCGCCGGGGCCGGAGCCGCCGGGGCGGGCTGGAACCACTCGGCTGGAACCGGGGCCGGCGTCCCAGGGCCCGAGGCGGGCCGGAGATGCCAGGGCCAGAGCTGCTCGGCTGGGGGGGCCGGACTGGGCCGCGCCCCCTCGCCCCAGCCCCAGCTTACCTGCTGCCTGCCTGTTTCAGGCTTCCCGCGAACATTTGATTCGCGGGAAGCAGGGGAGGGGGAGGAGTAGGGGGGCGTAGCGTTCAGGGGAGGGGGTGGAGTTGGGGCGGGGACTTTGGGGAAGGGGCGGAGTTGGGGTGGGGCCGGGACGGGGAAGGGGCGGAGTTGGGGCGGGGCTGGGGCCCCGTGGAGTGTCCTCTTTTTGTTTTTTTTAAAATATGGTAACCCTAGTTTGGATTTTATGGTCTCGACTTAGAATAAGTACTGACTTTTTGGATTTTGAACTAGTGGGACATGTTAATGCTGCTTTTAAACTAGGTAGGGAAAGGGGAGCTTTCATTTAATTAAAATGTAGCAAGACATAAAATGGATTAATTCGGAATAAGGAATAAGTTGATTGATGTACTAAAGTGTATATACAAAAGTGCAAGGAGTATGAAAAATAACCATGAACAACGAAAGTGTATCTTAGCAATTGATAAAACCAGAACCTTTTTTTTCAAGCTCATTGAACGTTAGGAAGAATTTTGAATTTCCAGTCTCTGGATCTGATACAAAATCAGGCCTATTTTTCAGTTCAGATGCACACAAAATCTTGCAAGAACAGTTGATATAATGTGATTTCCAACATTCAAGATGAAGTTTCAGCATGGTCTTGATCACAACTCAAACCCTAGCTTGGTTTCATCCTCTAACCTAAAATCTAGCTCAAATCCAATACAGATCCAAACACTGCCTTCTCAGTCCATGTTTCTCACTAAACTATGGCAATTCTCTTCTAGGGTGTGATACTGAAAACTGGTGGTGGTGATCCCCACAAGAATGTCAGCCGAGAGAGGTACAATCTGTACAGGAGAAACAGGAAGAGAAAAAGGAGGGAAGAGATATTGATGTAAAAAGTATTTACAATGCCAGAAAGTTAAGAGCAGAGATGTGTGCTGGTGAAATCTTTGGGTTGAAAGACAAAGCAGAAATGACGATTGGTTTTGGTTACAATCCTCTGGAGCTTGTGGAAAGTATGAATGAAAACTCTGACGATACTGGGAAACCAAGAATCATACTGTATTCATAAGGGATTTTTAACTCTGGGTAACAAAAGCCAAATATGTATAATCACAGATATTCCAGTTACACAGAATATAACTTTATGATTCACAAAACAGAGATTCCAGTCAGAGAAGAAGCCATGTTCTAGCTGTTTTAGAAGTAGGGAGGAACTGATTAAGGCAATAACAGAAGTGAGAAACAGATTCTTCCAAGTTCATCTTCTTTTAGTAGACTTCACTCCTTCCTTCCAGAGGAGGTTCTGGCCACGGTCATCTGTGTGTTTGTCCTTCAGGGTTAGCCTAGCCTGGGGACGAGTAGCCACACTGCAAAGCCATATCTGAGTTGCTGTGTCCTCACCGGTGCTGCATTCACCTGTGTGTGTCGTAGGAATTTCAGGGGCGTATCTCTTGTTTTTTAGTGCTGCAGTAGGCTGTGTCACTCCATGATTTTTCCCAGTGAATTGTGGGAGAAGTTTTGTCTGTCTGGATATATGGGGGGAATTGTGGGAAGCACTGGAAGACTATCTGCACTTGAGTGGTTTAGTCTACATCCTCCTTGCAAAGTGGGCGGGTTTCCCGCCTGAGTGAAAGCAGCACGTGGGCTTTAGTCTATACCCAAAGATGGACCAGCTAGTTTGGATTGAAAGCACCACCAGTCTTGGGTTGTGTGTGTGGAGGGGAGCCAGGTTAGGGTAAGAGTAAGAGCTGGGGTTAACTCTGCAGTGAAGATATACCACTATAGACTGGATTACTGTAGTGTATTGTATTTGGGTTAGAGAGGGCTCCATCTTGTGTAGAATCCAGCAGCCTGTCTTTTCAGCAGTACTAGCCAGTGAGAGCACATCACCCCTATGCTCTGTGTCCTGTGTTGTTTTAGTTCATTTCTGGTAACAAATGAAGGTCCTGGGCATGATTTTCCAAGCCATTAATGGATCAAGACATAGCTACATTAGAGCCTGACTTCTATGGAAGACTCGCCAAATTAGTTGCAGTTCTGTGGGACACATCTGCTGCTAATAACCAGGAAGGATTCCATGAGAATATAAACAAGTTTTTCTTGGTCAAGGGAATTGGTTTTTGGCACATGCTACAAGAGGAGATTGGACTGAGCCAACATGCGAATGATTTTGAAGCAGCTGCTTGACTCACCTTTTTTTGCTAACTCCATTGCTGGAGTGCTTTTTTAAAAACCAAAGCAAACAGTGACTCTGCAGACCTAGGAGAAATTTTTAGAACTGGAAAAAGGTGATGAGGAGTCTAGTCTAGCTGTCGGCATGCGACCTGGTCAGTGCTTTTACCTACACTGATGGTTGTTACAGAAAAACCTAATAAAGATTATATTGAATTCTCACAGCAAAGTACAATTAATCCATAGATTTAATCCTTCTCCCCCCAAAAAAACTCCCTAGTGAATAAATTAAATATAAAATATTTGAGGAAATCTCAATCTGTTTGTGGTTATTTAATGAGTACTAAGAGGCTAATGTGACAGATGCACTATATCCTGAATTATTCACTCATTTGAAGTAATTAGGATTCCAAGTAGTCCAAATGTGTAGGCCTCTATTTGGGCATGAAGATGGCTGAGGTTTGTGTCGGGTTAGGGTTTTGAGGAGCTGAATGGAGACATTTGAGAGTTGTAAACTGTGGGAAAAAATGTTCTTTTGGGGTCATTGACCCTCCCCCACAGCGTGTAAAGCTTCATAAAAGGACATTCTCCCTGGAAATCCTCACAAAGATTCCCTTGAAAAGTTTATCTCCATGTATCATTGAGGGTAAAGGCAGGGGTTGCCTCTGGGAGTAAAGGCTGTGGGAGTCTGCCCCCACACTAGTTCTGACCCCGGCAGCTCCCTCTTGCTTCTGGGTAATGGCTGCCCTAGATGAGGGGCCCTGTGGCAAAGGGAATACAGCCTCACTGTGTATTACCTTAATTGGATAAGGTCTGTGGAAGTGGAGGAGGACTGAGGTGGGTGCTGCATAGGTGCTAGAGCACCCAATTCACTGTGGTGGGATTGAGATCTATGCATTGTCTGGCCTTTGATTGCTGCTGCCGCCGCCTGCTGTTGAACTGCATTTTTAATTTGTCAAGGATGCCAAGAGTCTTGGATAGTTATTCTTTTATTATAGGGGGAGCTAGTAGCAACTCTGATATTCACTTTGCCTAACACTTTTCATTATAAAAGAATCATGTAACTTAAAAAAAAAAAAAAGCTCAGTCAACTCCATTATTTGGAACAGGCCTTTGCAATTCAGCAGGGAGACATGCGGGACCAGAGAATTGTCATCTTGTCCTACGCAATTCCACTCAGGTTTAGCTGAGATATACCGTATATACTCGTTCATAAGCCGAATTTTTTTAGTAAAAAAGGGAAGCACCAGAGAAGGTGCACAGGTATATATAGAGAGAGGTGGGACACAGCCCCTCCCCGCAACAGAGGGAGCAAGGAGAGGCAGCAGAGACAGAAGGGAAGAGGCGGGGCCAGAATCTCTCCGTTTCTGGCCATGCTGCTCTCCCCCCAGCCTCCGAAGCAGCTGCAGCTCCGGGGCTGGCTGCAGCCATGCCGCTTGGCCCCGCCCCCCAGAGCAGGCTGTGTCCACGCCGCCCAGCCCACCGGAGCATGCTGCGGCCATACCGCCCAGCCCAGCCCGCTGGAACATGCTGCGGCCGCGCTGCCCAGCCTGCTGGAGCAGCTCCAGCCAGGTCAGAGACATCCTCCCCTGGCCCTCCCCAGATAAGGTGGGAAGGGATGGGATGGGGAGAGTGTGGGGGTCCCGGGCTAGTGGTGGGGTCTCCCCTCAAAAAAATTTCCCCACCAGTTGCTGTCCCGGCCCGTCAGGGTAAACAGCTGGTGCGCCGGGACACTTTGTTTACTTAGGTTTACCTCCGTGCCTGCGGACGCTTGAGGTAAACAAACCATCTCGGCCCACCAGTAGCTTATCCTGATGGCCCGGGAGCCAAAGTTTGCTGACCCCTGAATTATAGGGTCGGCTTATGAACGGGTTATAAACATTTTCCATTTTTACTTATCCATCTTGGGGGGCGGGAGGTTGGCTTATAAACAAACCGGCTTATGATCGACTATATACGGTAAACTATTGAAAATAGACATTTTCCTTCTTTAAGGTATGTTGTCAGCAACATTCTGGCAGTTTGTCAAAATTATGACCGAACATGCACATTCTGATCTAAGGCTGGTCCTGTGCTGCTGTCCCACTGCACCACTGGGAACTCTGGGAGGAGGCAGCCCAAAAGCTGGGGAGGAGAATAGGGATGAGGTGTGAAGTGCCAGGCTGCGCGCTCCGCAACAACCATCTCTCTGACTCACTAAACGGCCCCAGTAGCCCTTCAGTCCTCTGGGATAACAAAGGATGGATGCTACTTTGGGAATGAATTATGGTTGTGTAGTCATTGAGGCTCTTGTCTGTAGGAACTTTGCTTCCTTCATTGTAGAGGTAGGCAGATGTGTAGAGAATGAGGAAGGGGATTGCAGGAAGGAAAAGTATGTTCTTGTGGATAAGGCAGATGAATGCCACGCAGAGAACTCAGTTTATTCCTGCCTCTGCCAGAGGCTTCCTGTGTGATGCTGAACCAATCACTTAAAGTAAAATTTTGGTAGGGAGGCACTAACTGTGTGTCCCCCATTTTCTTGGTGCCCAACTTGAGACACCTGAGTCCTGATCTGAGCACTTGCAGCTTCAGCGAAAGTCAGTGGGAACAGTGAATGCTCGGCTGCTCTGGCAGTAAGGCATGTGTTCTGGAGGTATGAGCACAGGGATGGGCAGCCAGAGGTCATATCTCGAGGTCTGATCCTGGCTCTGTCATTGATTCACTGAGACCCCCTCAGGCAAGTCTCTTTGTCCTCATCTGTAAAATGGGAAGAATAATACCTCACAGGGGAGAAATGCAGATAAAATTAGTGTTTTTAAGCCACTCAGATTCTATCGTGATGAGCACCTTAGAATAGATCATTAGGAAACGAACAATTCTGTGTTCAGTACATGGTTTGGATGATGTGCAGTAAATAAGGCACACTGCATGATGAGGATAAAAACTAATATTAAACAGCTGCCTCATTCGTGGAGCACCATCCACCTTGTGCACTGAATGAGGAATGGGTCCAGTGGAGAAAATAGTACAGTAGAACCTCAGAGTTAGACACCTTGGGAATGGAGGTTGTCCGTAACTCTGAACAAAGTGCAGTTCGGGCTCCAGATCCAGCACCTCACACCCCAGGCCAGGTTTCAGCAGCAAGTGATCTCCATACTCAGCACAGGCATGAGTTTGTAAGCAGCGTGTCCCCCTCACTGGGGAAAGGAGGGGTGAAAGCAGCACAGACCCCAGGGTGGGGACAGGCAGCCCAGATGCAATACAGGCACAGTACAGTATTTGCTTTTCTTTTGGTTTTTTGGTCTTTGCTGTTTCCTGATTGGTTACTTCCGATTTCACATGGTGTCCGGTTGACCACTCAGACTGTAACTCTGGTGTTCATATCTCTGAGGTTCTACTGTATGTGATTATGTAATTAAAAGACAATCAAAATGTATATGCGCAAGGGGGCTGAATTAAAGTGGCACGAGCATTCTGAAGTCTGGCATTTCCTAACTTCAGGTTGCAAAGGCAAGCACTCAAAATACCATTCGTTCAATTTAGCTGTTTTGGTATGTAATATTATATAGGTAGAAGTAAAAATAAAGCCAAAATAAGTGAACATTTGTGTTTGGTTTTGCTCCTGTTTCTGTGTGTTTTGAAAGTGTTTAGCATATCTCGGGTGCTACTGAATAATAGTAATACTTGCATGAGTGATGCTGATCATGTAACTAGGACTTTTGGTTTCCAGTATTAATGTGTGTGGAAAAAGTGGTCAGATTTTTTAAATGGAATGCTGTATAGCCTAATTAAAAATGTTGTTTTACATGACTCTTATGGTCAATCTTGTACCATATCACACCTCTTCTTGTCAGTTCTACGTTAAGGCTAAAAGTCGAGTTCAGCTGCACGAGGCTTAGCTGCTTGTTTCAGCTAAAACTTTACCATAAATCCTGGCAATAACTCTATTAGAAATAAAAATCCCTGTTTATAACTCTGCTGTCTGTGTGTACTCTTGTATTTTTGTTGTTGTTGTTCCTAGAGAGCTTTAAGAACAAAGGAAAGTTCATGTGCATTTACCACAGTATCCCTTATGCAAGTTGATTTAACAGGGTATGTACAATATGGTGAATGTTTAATCGGTTCTCTTATCTTCTGTTTATTTGGAGAACAAGACCTCACCTGTTTTAAGGAAAAAGCACAGCAGAAATAGCATAAAAGGCTTTTGCTAGCTCAGAATTTGAGTTGGGATGAGAATTCACAAAACAACTCCCAGTTATAAACTGATGACCTGGTTATTTTTATATTTGTGGAGATTTAGAGTAATTATCAGTTTAATCTATTTAAGAGAATGCCTTTTATTGTTGGAGTCCGTATCATGGGTTTGTAGTAGGGATGGTATTTGATGATCTAGTTAGTTTTTTCTGTCTTTTTAATCAGTTTCTAAAAAATAGTGTTGCATTTAGGAAAATAACGAATCATTTACCTCATTAATATAAATGTCATAACCTTTAATTTAAATTGTGCTTTAATATTTCACTGAGGCCCTGATCCTGCAATCAAATTTCTGCATTTGGATCCTTGCGCCTGCATGGAACCCCATTGAAGTCAGCGAGGCACTCCATCAGTGCAGGATTTGCCCGTACAGACCCAATTGCAGAATCGGGGCCCTTGAGTGAAACTTGGCACCTTATTTTTGTTGTCAGAAAGACTAAAATTGTGAGCACAATGGATTGATTATTATAATAGAGATCATTCAGTATCCTGAAACTGCATTGATGGAAGAATGCTCTCTTCATGTGTCTGGGTTTCCTTGTTTTTTTGTTTTTGTTTTTTTTGTCATTTTAAATTTGTCTTAAAACTTTAATACAACTTGATCAGGGCACTTTAATCAAACAATATAATAGATCCTCGTTATAAGAGGAATCGAGAGAACCATTCACCTTTTCCCCCTCAAGTCCTTTTGCTGTCCCCGCCCCCATCACTGCTGCCTCTGACCTACTTTCATTTTCCTGGTTGCTGTAATCCTTTTTTTCAGTGAAAATTTGGTCACTAAAAGGGACTCAGCAAACTACAAAAATGTAGATGTGGGGAAGGAGACCAGAAAACAATTAAGGGAATAAAATAGTTCAAAATCTTGGAGTGCAGTGACCAGATTAATATAAAAAAAGATGCTAGTGGAATACATATCCTCCACACATACCAAGGTTATGCCCTAGAGATTTCCTTTGTCTAGAGCAGGGGTAGGCAACCTATGGCACGCATGCTGAAGGCGGCACGCAAGCTGATTTTCAGTGGCACTCACACTGCCCGGGTCCTGGCCACCAGTCCAGGCGGCTCTGCATTTTAATTTAATTTTAAATGAAGCTTCTTAAACATTTTAAAAACCTTATTTACTTTACATACAACAATAGTTTAGTTATATATTATAGACTTATAGAAAGAGACCTTCTAAAAATGTTAAAATGTATTACTGGCACGCAAAACCTTAAATTATAGTGAATAAATGAAGACTCGGCACATCACTTCTGAAAGGTTGCTGACCCCTGGTCTAGAGAGATTCTTCATTTCCATTCCTTCCTCATTATCCCTATGTAACAGGCTGTCACAGAAAAAATTAACTGGTCGCAGTCTGTTCCATCGACTTTGTTTTCAAATGTGTGAAGGTGGTTTTTTTTTAAATCATTGATAAAGACTATTGCAATAGGGTTACCATATTTCAACAATCAAAAAAAAGGACACGGGGTGCCGCCCTAGCCCCGCCCCTCCCACTTCCCGCCCCCCTCAGAATTCCCCTACCCCCTACCTGTCCCCTGACTGCCCTCTCCTGAGACCCCCCCCCACCCTAACTGCCCCCAGGACCCCACCCCCTATCTAAGTCTCCCTGCTCCCTGTCCCGACTGCCCCAACCGCTCTCTACACCCCCTTCTCCCGACAGCCCTCCCCGAACCCCCGACCAATCTAACCCCCCGTTCCCTGTCCCCTGCCTGCCCCAACCGCTCTCTACACCCCCTTCTCCTGACAGCCCCCCCGAACCCCTGACCAATCGAACCCCCCGTTCCCTGTCCCTTGCCTGCCCCCCCCCCACCACGCCGAGGGAGACATGCGAGCTCCACGTGCAGCCAAACACTGTGACGCTGCTCTGTGGGGGAGGAGGGAGTGGGGGAGGGGGAGGGGCTCTGGCTGCTAGAGGCCCCAGTGGCTGCGAGCGGCTTTCAATCAGGCCCAGCCGTCCAATCAGCTGCGCCGCACTCTGCATGAGGGGAAGGGGGAATTCCCGGACATTTCTACTTTATTAGAAATCCCCCCCAGACGGCCATTTAAAGCTGAAAAAGCCGGACATATCCGGGGAAACCCGGACGGATGGTAACCCTAATTGCAATCTCTTTTTTAAAATGAATTAATGGAAAAATTTCTAATAGAAAATGTATCGTTCTGAAGTTTGTTGACAAGACAGCAGTATATAATGGGAGACAAACTAAAGAAACATTGCTTAGATGCAACATTTGCAGCTCTGCCTAGAGCAGGGGTGACCAACCTGTGGCTCTGGAGCCGCATGCGGCTCTTCAGACAGGGCCGGCTCCAGGCACCAGCCCACCAAGCATGTGCTTGGGGTGGCGCGGTGCTCCGGCCCGAGAGCAGGGCCGCGACTGGGCTTGCCGCCCTCCCCGCGGTGCTCTGGCCGCCGGGGAGAGCGGAGCCCCGGCCGGGCTCACCGCCCTCCTCCCGGTGCTCTGGCCGCCGGGGAGAGCGGAGCCCTGGCCGGGCTCGCCGCCCTTCCCCCGGCGCTCTGGCTGCCGGGGAGAGCGGAGCCGCGGCGGGCTCGCCGCCCTCCCCCTGGCGCTCTGGCCGCCGGGGAGAGCGGAGCCCCGGCTGGGCTCTCCGCCCTCCTCCCGGCGCTCCGGCTGGTCGGGGAGAGCGGGCCCGCGGCCGGGCTCGGTGCCCTCCCCTGCCGCGCTCCCCGGCGGGGGCGGGGGGCGGCTTTTTTGCCTGGGGCGGCAAAAAAGCCAGAGCCGGCCCTGTCTTCAGAAGTTAATATGTGGCTCCTTGCATAGGCTCCGACTCCGGGGCTGGAGCTACAGGTGCAACTTTCCAATGCCCACTGTTCAACCTCTGCCTCAGGCCCTGCTCCCGCTTCCCCCAAGGCCCTGTCCCTTCCCACCCCCTTTCCCAAGCCTGCCGTGCCCTCGCTCTTCTCTTTGCCTCCCAGAGCCTCCTGCATGCTGCGTGAGGCACAGGGATGGAGGGGAGGCACTGATCAGCGGGGCAGCTGGTAGGCGTGGCGGGGGAGCTGATGGGGACTGCTGACATAATACTGTGGCTCTCTGGCAATGTACATTGGCAAATTCTGGGTCCTTCTCAGGCACAGGTTGGCCACCCCAGGCCTAGAGCATCAGTTTTGTTTGCAAAGGAAGAAGAGTTAAGGACTGTAGCAGTCTCTACTCCTGGTAAAAGTGCCTCCTTGCATAAGAAGTTGGCGTTATACGGATCTGCCCCTCTAGCACTCCCTTTGGCTGCTTCTGCTGTCCTGCACCAGCTTGTCCTTTGCCTTTGCACTCTGTGACTTAGTCCTTTGGCCAAGACACTTCTCCAGTCTTGTTTCCTTTCAGGGTATCAAAAGGCCAAGATAATAAGATCCAATCAATGGTAAACAAGAAGGTCCTCTGCCCTTTCACAGGGCTACATCAAGATTGCCAAGTTGGCTGTCATTCTTCCCTCAGGACTTCCCTCACAAGAGCCTGTCTTGCTCTCTGTGATTCTCTCCTTGCAGGGGAGTTCTGCCTTCTCTGCATTCTCTCCTCTACTGAGTTCCCTCAGGCTCGTATAAGCCTTAAATGTTACCTAGCTCTGCCCCCTCTGAGTGGGATGTAATCAGTCAATCACCCCACAGGTCCAAAGCATGACTCTAATTGGAGTTTTCTGCCTTCTTTATCAGATGATGGGGAAAACCTGTCAAAAGGACTTTTAAGTATGTGAGGGAGGAGATAAGGGAGACTGCTTGAGCCCATTCATATTACTTTTAGATGCATTTTTAAGAGCAGTGAATCATAGAATTGAAGAAGCGTAGGACTGGAAGGGACCTCAGTAAGTCATCTAGCCAGTTTGATTAGATTGACCTACTGCTGCAACTTATGCTAAATCCCCAAAATGTGACAATATGTCCTCCATGATTTCATATGGGTCCTTCAGCTTCTTCCATTTGCCTTATTTAGAGCTGATGATCCATGTCTATACATCTTAACCACCAAAGTGACATTCCTTATAGCCATTACACTGGCTAGGAAAATTTAAGAGGTAGGAGCTTGATGAACTTTTAGGCTCCATTTTTCACCGTGTGTCAGATCAAGGCAGTTAAACAACTTTGTCACAGTTCATTGTCCTAAAATCAACTCTCTCTTTTCCACAGTGCAGAGGAAATCCTAGTTCACATTGGAAAAATCATGTCATAGTGTCAGATATCAGGAAGCATTAAAATATGTGTTTTTGAAGAGGTCTTTAGGTAGCTGGCTAAAAGCCTGAATTTCACAAACGTGTATAGTCAATAAGAATCCAAGACCAGAGCAACGTAAGCATCATAAGCAGAAATAATTTAATGTTTCATTTCAAGCTGATCTGCAAAGCTGCTACTTGTTGGCATTTACACCTTTGCTAAACATTAGAAAGTCTATTGCAAGCATCCTCTGATGCAGCTGTTGTGAGAAATGTCTTCCAGCCTATGGAGTCTCATTTAAAGTAATAGTATACATAATTTACCCATCTTTGTTTCTTTAAAAATACAGGGTTGTCTATTTTTGCCTTCCCTATTAATAACTCACAGCTAAATTCATCCCTATTTTGGAGATAGACAGACATACAGTAGAACCTCAGAATTATGAACACTAGAGTTACGAACTGATCGGTCAACCACACACCTCATTTGGAACCCGAAGTACGCAATCAGGCAGCAGTAGCAGAGACCCAAAAAGAAAAAAGCAAATACAGTACAGAACAGTACTGTGTTCAATGTAAACTACTACAAAAATAAAGAGAAAGTTTTTAAAAAAGAAAGGAAACTGTTTCTGTGTTTGTTTCATTTAGATTAAGATGGTTAAAAGCAGCATTTTTCTTCTGCATAGTGAAGTTTCAAAGCTGTATTAAGTCAACAGTCAGTTGTAAACTTTTGAAAGAACAACCATAACGTTTTGTTTAGAGTAGTGACAATCTCCATTCCCGAGGTTTTCATAACTCTTAGGTTCTACTGTACTACAATAAAGAGGGAAACCTTTCTTAACTGTTAATTTCTTCTGATCTGTGTCTTTCAGTCTTTTCCAATTTTGTGTTAGCATTCTACTTCTAAATGTGTGTATAATAATGGAAATGTAAGTAGTTACAGTAGTTTAGTTTAAGGTGATTTTAATGCTTGTTTGTAACATGACCTATTCTACAAGTAAATTTAGGGTGGGAGGGGCTGTAGTCCGTACCTCTACAACCCCTGATTGGCAATTTTGTGCTGCCCCCTTTCTCTAGTGAGAAACAGCCCAGTACTCCTTGGAGAAAACAAGTTAGGAGCTAATAAGTTGTACCTTTGTTGTGGTTTATACATTATGGTACTTATTTATTTTTTTAAATGACTTACTGCAAGTGAAAAGATGACACTTACAATGGAAAGGTCTCCTATTGCTGGTATCAGTCTATTAGTAGCAGTTATTAAAATGGCAGAATAAATACAAGCATGGAGAAGATTTAAATGTTTGTTAATGAATGGTCAAACCATTTCGGAAATAAATGTCATATTTCAAAAAAATAACACCTTAATGATCCTTAAGGTTATGAGCTTATGTGCCTATGTCTTTATAGTCTGGAAATCAATGTCAGTGGAGATAGCAAGTGAGGGCCATAATTATTGGTTTGTATCAGGATGTTCAGTGCAAAAATAACTGGGTGTCACTGAAGAGGTTAGATTAACTGTTAGAGTAGACAAGGTATAATTGCTTATGAACAGCTCTGCTTTAACAATGACAATTTTGTTACTAGAGGCTTTTTCTTTTTAGTGTAATGTCTGGCCAGAGAACTGGTTTTAATTAGAGGTTGACATTGCTGAGAAGTAAATGCTCATTTATTTTTAGCTAGGATAAATATCCCTAAAATAGTTTCACTCAGAAGTATATGTATAAAGGGTAATAACAGCCAAATATTTGAAAATGGAGATGTTGGTAGTTTAATTGAATTTGAAACAAATAATTTCAAATCCATAGACTGGCCATAAACTGACTAACTCTTTCTTTTAATTGGTTTCACTTGGGCACTGCTAAACACTGAAATTTTCATACTCCCATAGCTTAAGTTTTTGAGCTGTGTCAAGATGTAGCCTCAAGCAGACCTCTCCAATAGTGTGGTCTTGAAATGGCAAAGACATGGATGATGGTAGCAAGCTCTACTTCTACAAGTAACCGTCACAATTGTCTTGCCAGATACAGATGGAAAAAATGCTCTTGGAAATCCAGGGATGCTCCTGGATGCTAACAAGGCTCCTAAGCTGCAATACTGTAAATAGTAAATGGCAGCTGCACACCCCTAGCCAAGGGTACCAAGGTAATTTCACCAGTTCTTTCAAGAGTAACTAGTGATTGAGTACCTCAGCTTTTATCTGCTCAATGTAGATCACATTGAAGGGCCCGATTTTCAGAAAGTGTTGAGAAGTCACTCTATGAAAATTGAGTACCTTTAAGGCAGCTCAGGTTGGGCATCCACAATCAGTAGTCGCTCCTGAAATTGTTGGCCTCAGTTGCTTCCCACAGAGAGTACTTTGATTTTATCTTGATTGAGCTTCATTCTTGTAAACACTTGCCATTTTCTCCCATTCAGGGTTAGATGGAAAGGCTATATAAAGCTGAGTGTTCTCAGCATATTAAGGACATAACTGTCTATATTTTCTTATTAACTCTCTTAGGCCATGTCTACATGGGAAAATTGACCAGCATAGCTCATCTGCAATAGATATTCCAGAGTAGCTCCCCATGCTGACACTATTTCAGAATAAAAGTGATGTTGATTCTGGAATAATTACTCTGCTTTGTGTGCGTAATAATAACCCCCGAATTCTCGCAACACTCACTGCAGTATCCAGCCCCATCACAGGACTCTTACAGTAACTATCAGTTACAGTGTACATGCAGCTTGACTAGTGCAACTCAGGATCAGGTCCTTTATAACATTACAGCACTAAATATATTTAGAGTGAAAGCAACAAAAAGTTTATTTTCAAAGATTAAAATAACCTGTGGAACTCTTTGCCAGAGAATGTTGTGAAGGGCAAGACTATAACAGGGTTCAAAAAAGAACTAGATAAGTTCATGGGGGATAGATCCATCAATGGCTATTAGTCAGGATGGACAGGGATGGTGTCCTTAGCCTCTGTTTGCCAAATCTGGGAATGGGAGACAGGATAGAACACTTGATGATTGCCTGTTCTGTTCATTCCCTCTGAAGCATCTGGCATTGGCCACTGTCAGAAGACAGGATACTGGGCTAGATGGACCTTTGGTCTGACCCAGTTTGGCCGTTCTTATGATTTAAAAGATACTGAGAAAGGATAAGGGGTGGAAACGGATAAAACAAAACAAAAAATGCAATCCCAGCTTGTCAAGGCTGCTTCCCCACTCTGAACTTTAGGGTACAAATGTGGGGGCCTGCATGAAACTTCTAAGCTTAACTACCAGCTTAGATGTGGTCCGCTGCCACCACTCCCAAAGTGCTAATTCCCTTCCCTGGGTAGCTTGGGAGACTCTTCACCAATTCCCTGGTGAATACAGATCCAAACCCCTTGGATCTTAGAACAAGGAGAAATTAACCATCCCCCCTCCTTTCTCCCACCAACTCCTGGTGGATCCAGATCCAACCCCCTTGGATCTAAAAACAAGGAAAAATCAATCAGGTATTAAGAAAAGGCTTTTAATTAAAGAAAAGAAAGGTAAAAGAAAACCCTCTGGGAGAGATTAGCATACCAGCTACTCTCACAGACAACAGATTCCAAACACAGAGGATGTTCCCCTGGGCAAACCCTTAGTTACACAAAAAAAAAATACCCCAAAATACCCAATTTGACTATTCCTCTAATTGCACAAGACAGGTTACAAAGAAATAAACCTAAACCTATTTATTTCCTTCACTAATACTCACTACTTAATAAGAGGCTGAATTCTGGAGCTTTCCCACTCCGGTCCAAAGTGAAACTTTTTTGACAAAGGGAACTTTCCTCCTTCCCTTTGAACCATCTGGTCCTCCCATTGGTTCCTCTGGTCAGGTGTCAGCTAGGCTAGGTGAACTTCTTAACCCTTTACAGGTAAAAGAGGCATTAACCCTTAACTATCTGTTTATGACACAGCTCTACACTTATTAATGGTTACACTTCCTATTTTATAAAGTAAATTTTCTCCCAAGGATTCAGTCGTTGACAAAGCTGCTGGTTTTCAGTCAAAACCAGGATCCAAGTTTTCAGGAATATTCCTACACCCTACAGGGAGTTTCCTCAGTAAATGGATACCACAATGGCTTTCAGCTTTTTTTTATATTTCCAAAAATTCATTGTTTTGACCTCAGAATAAAGATGCCCCCCTGTTGTTTGTTCTTTGGTGTGCTGGCTCCAGGTTGTCTTCACATCCTCTTGTTGACTTGACATGCAAGTGTAGCTCCCATTTTGTTTGATTTACAATGCTTATTCTCCATATGAACCTAGGCAGACAGGAATATACTTTGCTGTATCTGGCAAAATCAATTCTTTACCTTTTTGGGGGGTGGGAAGCTACTCCTTGATACAAACTATATTAATAACCAGCATGATCCTGGCTTTCATTTAAGATCCCACATGATATTCTTTATAGATAAATACTAGGACAGCAACCTATTTGGTGTAGTGAGTTTGTCAGGCCTCATAGAAGTTGCTGTTGCAGAACAACAAACCCTTTGCCAGTTGGCATCAATGGAGTCTTGATTGAAATAATTGCAGATTTTCTGTAATTCTCTGCTTTTCTTGTGAGAGCAAATGTTAGTAAAGGATAACGTTTTGTCATGTCTATCCCAAAACAAACCAGAAAAAGCAAAACACATTTTGCCGACAGATCTTACTATGATGCTAAAAACCCCTCTCCCCGCTCCCCCCACCCCCAAATTTGTGGAACTAACAATGTTTGCAAACCTCTCCTGTTCACCCCAATTGTGTATTATATCGAGTGATGTAGTGCTACAATTTCATAATTCCCGCAGAAATCTCAAGTTGGTAATTCTGTCATGCGTGAGAGTGTCTCCAAAAACCATCTTGTGTGTGTGACATCACTGTAAGATAAAGCACCCATATTCAAAACCTAAGTAATATTTTACCAATTTTATCTAATTCAAAATCTGTGAACAGTAATTATGAGAGTTCACACATTAGTAATAAATACTCATATTGTATCAATGACACTATGATTTATATTTGCCCCTTGGGCACATGTCAATTAAAAGATCCATTCTTATCAAGTTCTCAGTTTTACTTGATTTCAGAGGGGGATTTATATTTAAAGCCTCTTTCAAACGCCAACCATATTGGAATGGGAGCTGGCCTCCCTGTTTAAGTGAGAAATTACCAAATCCTTTTACCTAAACTGTATAACTATAGCTGGTTGCCATCCACAGTCAGATACCTTTTCAGGTGAGGATGATGCTGAATTTCCTCTTGGAACTCACTGCTACCAGTTTTTTTCACATCTTATAAATTTCTCTATATCAGTATCTTTCTGCTGGCTCCTATGCCAGTCTATTGACCCACTGACCTTTTCTGTATCTCTGAGCATTACAAACTTGATTGACATTCCCCACCCCACCCTTAGAGAATGGCACACCTCCACCTCCGGTTCATTTTCTCCTAAATCAGGCCTCCAGGACAAGGCATCGGAATTCTGGTGTTGCTTCCCTGGGCAATGTACAATCTGGGAGTCAAACTGAGCCAGCTCTTCCAACCACTTGGAGTAAAGCGTGCGAGCCTGCACCTATTCCTCTCCAGGTTGGGCATTTGCACCCTTAGCTGACATGGGTATGGGAGCTCCTGAGATATAACCCAGTTACACAGAGTTTGTAACCATTTATATAAAAGAATATGAGGCAAGGGAATAAGTTCAGACCAAAGGGCTGCAATAGGGATGGGAAACTAAGGGAATACAATAAGAACAGTGAGACCGTGAACCAGTAGCACAATTCCTTCCCCCACCTCCAGAGGTGCCCAAAACCTTTATCCCCAACCTGAGGCCTTTAATGCCACCAGATGTACACATAAAACGGTGCTGCCCTAGGCTGCTGAAGTTCATTGCTCCTTTGGTGACTGCTCATTCTGGACCTCCAGCCTGGTGGGGTGCTGTTCCTCAGCTTCTTGGCCTTCACCTGCCCTTGGGACACATGCAATCCTCAGATCGAAGTGCTTACCACAAGTCCCAGGCTAGCAGTGTTCATCACAGCCCTTTTCCCTGGGCTCACGCACACCCGCACTCAGGGAAAAACAGTCTTTCTTCTTTCCACAGAGGTCCCATGTGTGCGCACACACTCCTGCCCCCTGGTTCCTCCTGGCTGTCATGGAATCCTCCGGCTTCTTGCCCCTCTAGGCTGTTGATCCTCCAGGACTTGGCTGCTTGCATTTAGGTGCCATCTGCTGGCTTTTTACAATATTTAAAACTTCTTTGAAATTCAATCCATACTGGCCTCCTTATTCTTAAAGTGAGAAATTATCTTTTTAACTAAACTGTTTAATTATAGCTGGTTGCCATACATTTACAATGCTCCAGTGGTTTCCAATAAAAAGTAAACATTTGGCAACAGAAACCAGACGTATAGTATGTGAAACACATGCCATGTAAAATTATAAAAGCACCTTAGAAATACCATTCATAGTTTACACTACTTGAAAGCTTAATTGGTGGTGGATAGTGCTTAGTTGAGATTGAAGGGCCACAATTTTACTAGCAAAAGGTATTTTATTTAACTAGCAGAATAGACAAGTCATAACAAGGCCTCACCTGACACAAGGGGGTTGTGTTCATTTGACCTATCTCATCCCAGTCCAAATGTTAACAGCTTAGCCCCATTGCCTCTTCCTTCATAGGTGGGCCCAGGTTTAAGCAGAAAACTGCTTCTCTTGCCTGCTAAAAGTCACAGACTCATCAATTGAGGAGGAATGCATTCATTATATATGCAGCAAATCTACCAAGTAGACACTGACCCTATATTCCACAACTATAAATCCACTATGCTATTTAAAGGAGACCAGGATAGACAAAGAAGGGCTTTGGTGGTTTCATGCTGAAGAAGGGGTAAACTATTAATGCTATTCTATATGCAATGGATCTTTTTATACTGTATTTAAATTTCTACAGAAAGAAAATGTTCTGTAGGTGCAAGTTTACATACCTTATTTGTTTTTTCATGTATTACTGAATGCTGCTGTTTATATGGAAGGCAATTTCTATAGAAACACATGAAGAGATGGGAAAGGGAAGGCCGTGTACTTCTTCTTTTTTGCAAGAAACAACATTGTCCAATAATTGGCCCTCTGCCACAGATGCTATAGGGAATGGGTTTGATGTTTTATAGGAAGAAGCATATAAAATGCTACTAAGTAGTGTTTTGAATAGCATAGTTTCTGCCCCATCATTCAGACCATATCACCCTTTTTTAAAATCCCTTCACAGGCTTCTACTTATACACCACATTAAATACAAGCTCAACGGGTAGTGATCAATGGCTCCATGTCTAGTTGGCAGCCAGTTTCAAGCGGAGTGCCCCAAGGGTCGGTCCTGGGGCCGGTTTTGTTTAATATCTTTATTAATGATCTGGAGGATGGTGTGGACTGCACTCTCAGCAAGTTTGCCGATGACACTAAACTAGGAGGCATGGTAGATACACTAGAGGGTAGGGATCGGATACAGAGGGACCTAGACAAATTAGAGGATTGGGCCAAAAGAAACCTCATGAGGTTCAACAAGGACAAGTGCAGAGTCCTGCACTTAGGACGGAAGAATCCCATGCACTGCTACAGACTAGGGACTGAATGGCTAGGTAGCAGTTCTGCAGAAAAGGACCTAGGGGTCACAGTGGACGAGAAGCTGGATATGAGTCAACAGTGTGCTCTTGTTGCCAAGAAGGCTAACGGCATTTTGGGCTGTATAAGTAGGGGCATTGCCAGCAGATCGAGGGACGTGATCGTTCCCCTTTATTCGACATTGGTGAGGCCTCATCTGGAGTACTGTGTCCAGTTTTGGGCCCCACACTACAAGAAGGATGTGGAAAAATTGGAAAGAGTCCAGCAGAGAGCAACAAAAATGATTAGGGGTCTGGAGCGCATGACTTATGAGGAGAGGCTGAGCGAACTGGGATTGTTTAGTCTCCAGAAGAGAAGAATGAGGGGGGATTTGATAGCAGCCTTCAACTACCTGAAGGGGGGTTTCAAAGAGGATGGAACTCGGCTGTTCTCAATGGTAGCAGATGACAGAACAAGGAGCAATGGTCTCAAGTTGCAGTGGGGGAGGTCTAGGTTGGATATTAGGAAACACTATTTCACTAGGAGGGTGGTGAAGCACTGGAATGCGTTACCTAGGGAGGTGGTTGAGTCTCCTTCCTTGGAGGTTTTTAAGGCCCGGCTTGACAAAGCCCTGGCTGGGATGATTTAGTTGGGAATTGGTCCTGCTTTGAGCAGGGGGTTGGACTAGATGACCTCCTGAGGTCCCTTCCAACCCTGATATTCTATGATCCTTACCTTCAAGGCCCTTTATAGCATAGTCCTGTCCTTTTCTGCTTTCAGTCTACTCTATCAGTGATGCTGTCCTCCAATGCTTACTTGTGTGCGTCTCCTAACAGAACCTTTATGCTTTCTTTGGGCTGGTCTACACTGGGGGGGGGATCAATCCAAGATACGCAACTTCAGCTACGCGAATAGCGTAGCTGAAGTCGAAGTATCTTGGATCGAATTACCTGGGGTCCAGACGGCGCGGGATCGACGGCCGCGGCTCCCCCGTCGACTGCGCTACTGCCGCTCGCTCTGGTGGAGTTCCGGAGTCAACGGTGAGCGTGTTTGGGGATCGATATATCGTGTCTTAACGAGATGCGATATATCGATCCCGGATAAATCAATTGCTACCCGCTGATACGGCGGGTAGTGAAGACGTACCCTTTGACACGGAATACCTCTCAGAACTTGTAGCACGGTGGAGCACTCACCGGTGCGGTGCCTCCTGCTGGTTGGTATGGGAATTAGCTCTTCCAGCTTCTGAGCGCCTCCTGCTGAGCGCCTCCTGCTGGCCAGTGTCTCCCTTGCTGCCACCTGCTTCTCCCTTTTTCTAGTACCACTTTTTTAGTTCAGGCCACACATCCGTCCTGGCCCGCGGTGCCCTTCTCTGGGGTACTGCCCCACAGCAGTGTCCCCACACTATGGGATCCTCCCCTCCCTGGGGAACCCCAATTCCCCAAAGCCCACCTTGCCTCAGTGACCGACTGCCAGTCTTCATCTAGCCCTTTTTCTCAGGGGCAAACTGTAGTCTGAAATGGCCGCTCATCATTGGCAAGGGGGTTTGGACCTGCTGCATTTTCCTGGCCTGGCTGCACCGCTGCAGCCTCAGTACCACCACGGGCCCTTTTAGCCTGGCGACTTGCCTGACCAGAGCTCCCCAGCTCTGCCTGTCCTTTCCCAGCACTACTCTGTTTGAGATATCCTTCTCTAGCCAGCAGCCAGGTCCTTCCCACTCCACCTCTGGAGTGAGACTCCCTCTGCCTAGCTCCCAGCCCTTTTATCAGGGCCAGCTGGACCCTAATTGGGTGTGGCCACACCTGCAGCTGCCTACCCAATCAGCCTCCCTTGGCTGCTTTCAACCCCAGCCCTCTCCAAGAGCCGGCTTTTAACCCTTTCCTAGCCAGAGCGGGGCGACTGCCCTGCTACAGAACTGGTCAATGAAACTGTGTTAGGGTTTTCTGTGCATGACCTAGTGGCTAGATCGCTGGTCTTTCAGCTGGTAGGCCAGAAGGGATGATGGGGGACCCGGGCCCTCCCTCTCCACTGGGTCCCAGCCCAGGGCCCTGTGTAGGTCAGGGGGAGATGGGTCTCCCTCCCAGCAGGGGGGATCAAGACCGGCTTTCCTGTGGCTACTTCCTACAAGTCTCTTTAGTTTGGGGTGTGGCCCCACTTGTCCAGTTACCCTATAGCTAGGCATTTGTTTCCATTTTCCTTACTGTCTCTTGAATCATTGATAATAAACTTATTGTTGTTTTCACTATAAATATATCTCAGTGCTGTGGTGTTATACAAGGAGCGGATCCTGAGTTCATTCAAACAAACTGGGGACAGGAAACCTGGTATTTCTGTGAGTGTTCAGTAGATAAAGGCCTGGACACTATAGGGGAACATTTCAAACGGGAAATGGGACTGGGGTCAACCTATGCTTAACCTGTAAGGCAGTGTGAGGGCTGGCAGAGCCCTGAGGAGAGTGTTTGGGTGGCTAACTGGCTGGTAGTGTCAGGAATAATAATAATAATAATAATTAATAATTAATGGAGATATCCCATCTCCTAGAACTGGAAGGGACCTTGAAAGGTCATCGAGTCCAGCCCCCTGCCTTCACTAGCAGGACCAAGTACTGATTTTTGCCCCAGATCCCTAAGTGGCCCCCTCAAGGATTGAACTCACAACCCTGGGTTTAGCAGGCCAATGCTCAAACCACTGAGCTATCCCTCCCCCCAAGCTGACACCCAGTTAATCACAAGCGGCCCCCCCTCTCATTGGAGGCAGGGGGGTAACAAAGTGACTCACAGTAAGAACCGTCACAGGAATCAAGCCCCAGATCTTTATATCTGAACTGGTCTACCCCTCCCTTTCTTCCCCACACCCAGCCCTGCTTCCCCTACCGCCCTGGAGGGGGATGCCTTTTCCACCCTACACCTTACTCCTCTCTGTTGGCTCAAGCCCTGCCCCCTCCCTTTCTACCCCACATCCAGCCCTGTTCCCTCTCCTTCCCTCCTCCGCCACCCCTGCCAGTCCCCAGAAGAGAGTTACCTCTGCATTCCTTACCTCTCACCCCAATGAAAGATTTTCTCTAAAAAGGGGTGGTAGATCCAGGAGCCATTTCACTGTCCTATGATCAGGCGGGCTAGTGTATCGCCTATGAGCTCCTGTTGCTTAGGTACAATAATTGTCCGCCCTAAATCTTCATATGTCAGTCACTACAAAATAAGAAAATGAATAATTTAGGAGTGCGCTGAAGACAGTAGAGAGGAAAACAAACATGAAGACCATAAAAAAACAGCTCATACTACAACGAACTGCCCCCATCAACTTTACAAACATGGTCAGACAGTGTGACACTAATTGCAACCCAAGGCCAGTCAGCAATAGGCTCCCTAGTATCTAACAGTGAGTTTCAGATGACCTGACCAATGTACCCCTACTCATTGGTACCATGATCTGTATCTAAAGGGCGCCTGGTAATATCATTGGAAAACTGATGACACATTGGTGATCAATATCTAAATTTACCCTAATATTTTTGTGCACACAATGTTTGTTATCATAAGCAGAATTTTGAGCAATGACTCTCAGAAATTTTGCACCATTGATTAAGGAAATGAGATGTAGATGTAGAAGGTCTGTTGTTCTCACTTGCAACTGATTGTGCATTAATTTAGATGTTTTTGTTTAAGGCTAATAACATAACATGTCAACACTTGAGATTCTTATGGCATCTCAGATCTGAAGTGCTTCTCGTGAGGATAATTTTTCCATAAATATGTCAATTTTAGGGCTGTCAAGTGATTAAAAAAATTAATTATGCGATTAATTGCAGTGTTAATAATAGAATACCATTTATTTAAATATTTTTGGATGTTTTCTACATTTTGAAATATATTGATTTCAATTACAACACAGAATACAAAGAGTACAGTGCTCACTTTATATTTATTTTTGTTTACAAGTATTTGCACTGTAAAAAAACCCAAAAGAAATAGTATTTTTTCAGTTCACCTCATACAAGTACTGTAGTGCAATCTCTTTATCATGAAAGTTGAACTTACAAATATAGAATTATGTACAAAAAAATTACATTTAAAAATAAAACAATGTAAAACTTTAGAGCCTACAAGTCCACTTAGTCCTATTTCTTGTTCAGCCAATCACTCAGACAAACAAGTTTGTTTACAATTTGCAGGAGACAATGCTGGCCGCTTCTTGTTCACAATGTCACCTGAAATTGAGAACAGGTGTTCTCTTGGCACTGTTGTAGCTGGCATTGCAAGATATTTACATGCCAGATGCGCTAAAGATTCATATGTCCCTTTATGCTTCAACCACCATTCCAGAGGACATGTGTCCATGCTGATGACGGGTTCTGCTTGATAACAATCCAAAGCAGTGCGGACCGACACATGTTAATTTTCATCATCTGAGTCAGGTGCCACCAGCAGAAGGTCGATTTTCCTTCTTGGTGGTTTGGGTTCTGTAGTTTCTGCATCAGACTGTTGCTCTTTTAAGACTTCTGAAAGCATGCTCTACACCTCGTCCCTCTCAGATTTTGGAAGGCACTTCAGATTCTTAAACCTTGGGTCAAGTGCTGTAGCTGTCTTTAGAAATCTCATTTATGTTTTGTCAAATCTGCAGCAAAAGCGTTCTTAAAACAAACAATATGTGCTGAGTCATCATCTGAGACTGCTATAACATGAAATATATGGCAGAATGCGGGTATAACAGAGCCGGAGAAATACAATTGTCCCCCAAGGAGTTCAGTCACAACTTTAATTAACACATTATTTTTGAATGAGCGTCATCAGCATGGAAGCATGTCCTCTGGATTGGTGGGTGAAGCCTGAAGGGACATACATATGTTTAGCATATGTGGCATGTAAATACCTGGCTACAAAAGTCCCATGTGAACGCCTGTTCTCACTTTATGCTGATATTGTAAATAAGAAGTGGGCAACATTATCTCCTGCAAATGTAAACAAACTTGTTTGTCTTAGCAATTGGCTGAACAAGAAGTAGGACTGAGTGGGCTTGTTTTGTTTTTGAGTGCAGTTATGTAACAAAAAACCTACATTTGTAAGTTGCACTTTCACAACAGAGAAATTGCACTACAGTACTTGTATGAGGTGAACTGAAAAATACTATTTCTTTTATCATTTTTACAATGCAAATATTTGTAAAAAAATAATAATATAAAGTGAGCACTGTACACTTTGTATTCTGTGTTGTAATTGAATATATTTGAAAATGTAGAAAAACATCCAAAATGTTTAATAAATTTCAATTGGTATTCTATTGCTTATCAGTGCCATTAAAACTGCGATTAATCGCAATTCATTTTTTTTGAGTTAATCGCGTGATTTAACTGCGATTAATCGACAGCCCAAGTCAATTTATTTATATTTTGTGTAAATGAAAGCCAAAACTATGCACAACATTAAAGGGTACTATTTCTAGTTCAATGCTGTGGATTTTCTTTCTTTCTTTCCCCCCCCCAACAAAAGTGTTAACTGTGTAACAATATAGTGGGTAATAATGCTGATATATAATCGCCTTAATGTTCGGCATTTTATTATGAGGATGACTATTAAAAAGGGACTTTTTGTATCCTCTCATATCTGTCTCAGTAGAAATGAGTATTTCTAAATAGCCAATACCATAGCTGTAAGTTGCTTACTTACATGATACTGCTGGGTTTTTGCATTCATTTATTTTAAGAAAGCATAATAAATAGGACATAAGCTTAGCATTTTTTTAAATTAAAGCTTCTTGGTTAGTCTAATGTACAATACCTCCTCTTTCGTTAGACTCTGTAGAATCCAACACTTTAATGTGAATCCCAAGTCAGTATGTTGCCAAAGAAAACATGCTGGTAATGTTCTCTGAGTCAGCAATGCCGAACCTAAAATACTGTAGAAGGATATATGTTTTTTATTCTGTGATATTGTTTTTCATAATAAAAAAAGCATTTTGACTTTAGGTGATGAGGAAATGAGATGTGCCAAACCATGTTTGTGGACTGATCTAAGATACGGTAGGAAACAGATGGGGGAAAAACACTACTGTAAATGACAATTCACTCTTTATGTTTATCTGTGTTAGCATAAAGTTCTGGAGTACCCTGAAATTTGCATCTAAGTCAAATGTGCCCACTTTTTGGTTGGAAGCATGCACAGAAAAGGCTTGTTGTTTTTATAGTTCAAGTAAGAATGAAAAAAAAGAAAAGAAAAACAAAACAAAACAAAAAACTCAGCTGCAGACCTTATAGTGCCTGGGATGAAAAGGGTTGCTTAGGAGAGAAGCTGAATTGTTAGCTTTGTTGGGAGCCCAATCCTACTCCCACTGAAGTCAATGAGAGAGTTCCTTTGTTGTCAGTGGGAACTGGATTGGGCCCTTACATGATAAACTGCTGTACCTATTTTTGGGAGTACTACATGAATATAAAAAGAAAGAAAAGGCTGTCGCTTCTTGAGAACTCAAGCTAGGAAGAATATCCTTTTAAAGGTTTTGCAGATCTACTCAGGATTGTTTATCTATATGGGTTTTTATACTATGCTCATCGCCATAGTATCTGGGTGTATAACATATATGATGTGATAGGACAAAGATGCACTATCTTAAATACAACACAACCCATTATCTGCTAATAGGTGCCTTGGTCACTGTTGGAAGCATGTATTATCCAAAGTTTTGATATTGGAATATTATCCTAGTAGAAAGTTATTTTTTTATTTCGTTGTAGTTTTGTTTTTAAACTAACTTCCTCTTTCCATAACTTCAACCACCCAAATTATCTGAAATTTAAAATAGGCTTAAACATTTTGTGGGCTGTGGAGTGCTTAAACTAGAGTACTAGTTTAGCTTACTATAGAAAGCCAGCAAATGTTGAATAAAGCATTTCAAGCCAAAAATAATGATTTAAAAAGCTATTTTTGCTTTTATTGCTGCTGCTTGATGGTATTTGGTTAAGTGATAGAGTCAGACAGATTAGTGGTGGGTGACTCCTCAAAATTGCAGATAGGCATCCACAAGTTCAGATGCTAATGTGAATGTATTCAGGAATCCATGGTCTAGATGTGCCCACAGAATAGGATTTTCACTGTTTCAGCCTGAAAATAGAAACAGGCTTCTTCTTCAAGTGCTTGCTCATGTTGATTCCATTCTAGGTGTGCGCGCCTACGTGCATAGTCGTTGGAGATTTCTGCCTTAGCGATATCTGTAGTGCCGGCAGTGGTGCCCTCTGGAGTGCCGCGCTCATCCATCAGTATATTAGGCGCCGCAAGCCCTACACCCTCTCAGTTCCTTCTTACCGCCCTTGAGGGTTGGTCGGAGTGCCTTATCTTGCCTTGCAAGAGTGTTAGCAGTTTTTCTAACAGCCCATTGACTGTCTTCTTTGTATATAGTTCTCAGATATAGTTCTCAGTCATTAAGTGTTACGTGTTAGGTATTAGTTTAGTAATTAGAGTCCTGGCAGGGACTTTGCCCTGGGGCAGGGCATGCCCCGTTCCCCAGGCTTCAAACTGTGTTAGTCATGCAACAGGCCTTTGCCTGTTAGTGACCCCCATAGTACCTATTTGAAGTGCTTGGGAGAGTCCCACAAAGGAGAAGTGCAGGATTTGTTGTAAGAACTTTCGTCCGAGAACCCAGGAAGAGCGGGACATCTGCCTGAAAGCCCTCCTCATGGAGGCTGCACTTCATCCGGCGTCAGAACCTTCTCAATCGGTCTTCATGCCCAGCACCTCGGTGTCGGGGCAGAGCGCCCCACTGGCACCGGGTTCCCCCTGGCACTGTTCCCCCTTGACGGTGACCAAAAATCAGACAAAGAAACAAAGAAGCTCCCCGGCGCCATCCAAAAAGGGGAAGAGAGCTCTGGGCAAAAGACCCAGTTCAGACCAGGTGCCTATAGGAGCTGCAAGGGGGTGCCGCTTCGGTCAGACCCCCAGCCCAACCAGGGATCTGCCTTCAACTCTTGGGAGCAGTAGGGGACCCCGGCTCCTACTGGGGCCTTTGATGCCTGAGGCTGCCCAGATGGCTAAAGGCCTGCTGGTGCTGCATATTCCGCGCCTGGCGCTGGATGTGGCTAAGGCCCTGCAACGCAAGGGCAAGCCGGCTATGGGGCCACCCCAAAGGGCGGTGGATCATTGCCGGTCTCCAGAACACAGGTGTAATTCCACATCCTCATGACCTAGGACCCTGTCCTTGCAACCTCGGTCACCGGCCAGACTACCCAGGTCTCTGGCACCATGCTCGCGATTTCCCTCTCTGCGGCATGGGACACCGGAATCGACGCACTGGTCTCTGCATTCCCAGTACTGACCAGCCTCTTGCCAGTGATCACCCCGGTGCAGGTCCCTATAATCTAGATGATCCTCCATGCATTGGTCCCCACTGGTGCAAGACCGTTCACCATCATGGGCACCGGTCTTCATTGTCCCAGTACCGCTCTGTGCAAAGGCGCCGGTACCCACCCTCCAGGCATCAGTCTCTGGTGCTAAGAGTAAGCCGGCAGACACACAGGGCTGGTCTACACTGGGGGGGGGGGGGGAATCGATCCAAGATACGCAACTTCAGCTATGCGAATAGCGTAGCTGAAGTCGAAGTATCTTGGATCGAATTACCTGGGGTCCAGACGGCGCGGGATCGATGGTCGTGGCTCCCCCGTTGACTGCGCTACCGCCGCTCACTCTGGTGGAGTTCCGGAGTCGACGGTGAGCGTGTTTGGGGATCGATATATCGCGTTTTAACGAGACGCGATATATCGATCCCGGATAAATCAATTGCTACCTGCCAATATGGCGGGTAGTGAAGACGTACCCGCAGGCTTCCATGGTCCCACTCTGGTCCCCGGAAAGTGACTGGTCCGAGTTCAGCCTTTTGTCAAGGAAGCATAGATCTCTGGCGGCTCTGGAGACCGGCATGTCACCTATGGCAGCCGGGCCAGTGGCCGGCACAATGGCCTTGTTGGAACCCTTGGGGCATGCCCAGGATGCCAGTGCCATACTCTCACCACTCCTCCCTGGCCGCCTTGGACAAACCATCCCCACCAGGCTTGGAGCACGGTGCGGAATCTGACACGGGTAGCACAGCAGGTGCTGACGCCAAGGGAGCCATCCTCAGAAGGAGAAGGTGAACCAACCCCTCCCTTTGTGATGCCCTCATTGTCTTTGGTGCTGGATGAAGCGGTGGCAGGCCCTTCCCAGACTAGCAGCTCTCCTGATGACTTTACGCAGCACCAGGCTCTCCTCAAGAGGGTGGCTTCCAATCTAAACTCGGAGGATAAAGTGTTGGCAGAGCAGTCGGATGACCTTTTTAATGTAATATCGGCTGCTACTCCAGCTTGGGTCGCGCTGCCAGTCCACCCAGGGGCCCTCAAAATCGCTAAAGTGTTGTGGCAGACCCCCTCATCCATTCTGCCCAATTCTAAACGGGTGGAAAGGAAGTATTATGTCCCTGTAAAAGGGCTTGAGTATCTCTACACTCACTCACCAGCTGGGTCGCTGGTTGTGTCCGCAGCCAATGAAAGGGATAGGCAGGGCCAAGTGAGCAACATGCCTAAGAATAAAGAAGACAAATTTGGCAGGAACTGTAGGGTGGAAAATTTTTGGCAGGAAAATTTACTCAGTGCCCAGTCTACAGTTACTTATGTCCAACCACCAGGCCTTGTTGGGCAGGTACAATTTCAATCTGTGGGACTCCCTTGGCAAGTTCAAGGAGGTCCTCTCCCAGGACCTCTCCCAAGAATTTGCCACGATCCTGGAGGAGGGCAAAGCAGTAGCAAGGGGCGCCCTACAGATGGCCTGGGATGCTACAGACTCGGCTGTCAGAATTGTTGCCTTGGTGGTGCTAATGAGGTGCAGCTCTTGGCTGCAAACCTTGGGTTTATCCCAAGAGATACAGTCCACCATTCAGGACCTCCCATTTGAGGGCACGGGGCTCTTCTCTGAGCTGACATACGCAAGGCTGCATGGCCTTAAAGACTCTCATGCCACCCTACACTTACTGGGCATCCACATTCAGCAGTAGGCCAGAAAGCAGTTCCGGCCTTCTCCTACTCCTAGATCCTGGGGGCCTCTTCGGCAAGGTGCCTACAGGAGAAAGGACAGAGACAAAGGGTATAAATGACGATGCTTCTCGTCCTCTCACTCATGTGTTCAACCCGGCCCTTCGAGACACCATGAGGGCCAGAGGCAGGCATTTTGAGAGTGCGCTCGAGGATGGCACCCCAGTCAGATTACAGGATCCACCCTCCTATTCTTTCCTCAACTGCCTGTGCCCCTTTCAACCGGCATGGTGCTCCTGTGGTTGGGGGCTCTGTTGTATGCCATCCCACTAGTGCCATTAATCCACAGAGTCCTCATGAAAATCAAACAGGATAGGGCGAAGGTAATCCTCATAGCTCCAGCTTGGCTGCACCAGCACTGGTTTGGCACACTGCTGGACCTCTTGGTGGCTGCCCTGCCACAGCTGCCACTGTGGCTGGACCTGCTGTCCCAGAACCACAGCAGTCTTCTGCACCCCAACTTGGCAGCGCTGCACCTGACAGCTTAGCTGCTGCATGTTTAAATGCGGAGGAGCAGGAATGCTCGGCTTCTGTCCAACAAGTCCTGTTGGGCAGCAGAAAATCCTCCACCAGGGTGACCTATCTTGCCAAATGGAAGTGGTTCATGTGCTGGGCATCGGACCAAGATATTTAGCCCGAGCAGGCCTCGCTGCAATCGATCCTGAACTACCTTCTGCATCTCAAGCTCCAAGGTCTGTCTCTTTCATCTATCAAGGTCCACTTGGCCGCTATTTCGGCCTTCCATCCTCCATTCCAGGGTAGGTCAGTCTTCGATCATGACACGATGGTCCGATTTCTAAAAGGTCTGGGGCAACTCGACCCTCACGTCCATGACAAAGTCCCTCCATGGGTCTTAAATCTCGTACTGTCAAGGCTCCCCGGCTCCCCCTTCGAATAATTGGCGTCCTGTTCTCTCCTTCTACTCTTGTGGAAGGTCTCGTTCCTGGTAGCAATAACATCTGCCTGGAGGATTTCTGAGATTAGGGCACTTATCTCGGAGCCATCCTACACAGTGTTCTACAAGGACAAGGTCCAGCTGCAGCTGCACTTGGCCTTTCTGCCTAAGGTAGTTTCACAGTTTCATGCCAGCCAGGACATACTCTTACTGGTCTTCGTTCTGAAATCTCCTAAATCAGATGAGAAGTGTAGATTGCACTCTCTGGATGTCAGGAGAGCGTTAGCCTTCTGCCTCAAAAGAACTAAGGCATTCCATTAGTCGACGCAGCTGTTCATTGCGGTGGCAAAGAGATTGAAGGGCTGTCCGATATCTGCCCAAAGAATTTCATAATGGATCACCGCCTGCATCTGTTTCTGCTATGAAGAGGCAAAGGTGCCTCCACTGGGGATTGTCACCACCCATTCTACTAGGGTGCAAGCCTCATCTGCAGCTTTCCTGGTCCAGGTGCTGATCCAGGATATCTGCAGGGCCGCTCCCTGGTAATCTGTCCACACTTTCACGTCCCACTACATGATTACCCAGCAGGCCTGGGATGATGCTGGCTTCGGCGGAGCAGTATTGAAAGCTGCACGACCGTGAACTGAACTCCAAGCCTACCTCCAAGGATACTGCTTGTGGAGTTACCTAGAATGGAATTGACATGAGCAAGCACTCAGAGAAGAAAAAATGGTTACCTACCTTTCGTAACTGTTGTTCTTCAAGATATGTTGCTCATGTACATTCCTTTACCCGTCCTAATGCCCTCTGTCGTAGTTGCCGGCAAGAAGGAACTGAGAGGGTTTAGGGCCGGCGGCACCTAATATACCGATGCATGAGCGAGGCACTCCAGATGGCGACACTGCCGGCCCTATGGATACCGCTAAGGCCACATTAGAAACACTGCACCAGCAACTACACAACATACAACAAAAACACTGACCCAGGAACCAAACCCTGCAACAAATCCCAGTGCCAACTCTGTCCACATATCTATTCAAGGGACACCATCATAGGACCTAACCACATCAGCCACACTATCAGGGGCACATCTACCAATGTGATATATGCCATCATGTGCCAGCAATGCCCCTCTGCCATGTACATTGGCCAAACTGGACAGTCTCTACGCAAAAGAATAAATGGACACAAATCTGACATCAGGAATTATAACATTCACAAACCAGTAGGAGAACACTTCAGTCTCCCTGGTCACTCAATAACAGACTTAAAAGTGGCAATTCTTCAACAAAAAAATTCAAAAACAGACTCCAGCGTGAAACTGCAGAACTGGAATTAATTTGCAAACTGGACACCATCAAATTAGGCCTGAATAAAGCCTGGGAGTGGATGGGTCATTACAAAAACTAATTTCCCCATACTAATTTCCCCCTACTGTTACTCACACCTTCTTATTAACTGTTTGAAATGGGCCACCCTCATTACCACTACAAAAGTGATTTTTCCTCCCTTGGTATTCTACTGTTAATTGAATTGTCTCGTTAGACTGACACCCCACTTGGTAAGGCAACTCCCATCTTTTCATGTTTGTATGTGTATGTGTATATATATGTGTATATATACCTGCTACTGTATTTTCCACTCCATGTATCTGATGAAGTGGGTTCTAGCGCACGAAAGCTTATGCCCAAATAAATTTGTTAGTTTCTAAGGTGCCACAAGGACTTCTCGTTTTTTTTCTGCTTGAATAGCCTTTCTTAGGTTAGGAGAGCTTAGAACCACACTGCCAGTTCTGGGTTTGAAACACTGTCCTGGCTGAAACCATGATGTGCAGAGGTGTAAGAACGTGAAGACAAAGACAACAGAGATCAACCAGACTTCTTAGAACCTCTCAAAGATTCAGTCAGAGTTGTGAGTAATGGTTCAGTTCCAGTTTTGTCCTTTCCCTTTAAGATTAAAACAAGATATCTAAAGTGGCACAAGATAGTAGACACAGGCCAGGGCCTGCAAAGTGCTGAGTGCTTCTACAAAGTGTTAAGTACTCTCTTTCCATTATCCTGTGGAGGATGTCCAGCACCTCTTATGGTCAGGCCTCTAATGGGGTGGTGATTGGTTTTTGTTCATTAATCTGTGGAAAAATCCAAAATGTGATAGGTGTTTTTCAAACACAGCACTGTCTAAACAAGGGGAAAAAAAGATATACACCTCTACCCTGATATAACGCTGTCCTCGGGAGCCAAAAAATCTTACCGTGTTATAGGTGAAACCGCGTTATATCGAACTTGCTTTGATCCGCCGGAGTGCGCAGCCCCGCCCCCCTGGAGCGCTGCTTTACCGCGTTATATCCGAATTCGTGTTATATCTGGTCGCGTTATATCGGGGTAGAGGTGTATTTTAAAAATGTGTTAAATAATATATTTTAAGGAACACACATTTAAACACCACTTACGGCTTGTCTATGCTGCACCACCTTGTGGACTATGGGGTGTGAATTGCAGAGCCCACCAAAGTGTTGTGAGCTAACTGCCCTGTGTGAACGCTGTTGGCACAAACTTAAGTTCGTGTTAACGTGGTCCTATTTGAAAGAACACTTACAAAAGTGATTGTTGTTTGCAGTGTTTTTGTAGCCATGTTGGTCCCAGGATATGAGAGAGACAAGGTGCGTAAGGCAATATCCCTTAGTGTACCAACTTCTGCTGGTGAATGAGACAAGCTTTCGAGCTGCACAGAGCTGTTCTTCAGGTGATTGTAGTTACTCAAATGTCTCATGTTTAAGGAGGCTGTGCGTGTGCACACATGCTTTTTTTTTTTTTTTTTTAAAAGCACTTTCCAGTCTTAGAGTTTGAAATGTGCCTGTCATTAACTTAAATGCTGCCCTTGAGCATGTGTTGTGTCTGTTTCTTAAATTCTCATTCCTGTCATAGGCCCCTGTCCTCATTAGTCTACCAATTATCGTGACCTATGATGAAGGAACAGTCTGTTGCTATTTTTCACCCTGCTATGTAGATGCTATGCATGCATATGGGTATGTGACCTAGTATGGGGTTACTGTGTGGGAAAAGAGAGCTATTTTCATCATCAAATATTAGACATTTTCCTATGACGTGACTCTTTTATGTTGTACGTCCATATTGCTGCTTTTGAAATCTATTCCCATCTTTGATCATGTATTTTTGGTTAGGGGATCTTCATGCTGTTCTTGTTAAATACGCTGGATTTTTACTGATGCCGTGTTTTCAGTTATTTTTATATTAGGCAGTTGGGTTAAGGTAATCAGTAATGTATTTGAACATTTAGCTAAATGTGAGTTTAGACTCTGTTTGTATTTCCTTTCTCATTTGTGCATCAGAGACCCGATCTCTCCATGTTCAAATTCCATTTTTTATGTACCCACAAACAGAAAAAATATAACAATAATTAATAAACTGCTTTCTCTGAGTCTCTCAGTGTGTCCTAACTTACCTATTTTTATGCGTAGGATTCTTTGTGTAGGTTTATTCATATTTTAACCAGTACAACCACCCCCTTCTTTGCTGCTGCAGATAAAAATTCTGCATATCAATTTAATCACCATGGATATGTGACCCATGACCATTAGATGGGCTACCAGACACTTTTCTTTTGCCTTCGGCACTTTCTGATTGTCCACTTGGCCTTAATAGTAATGTCCTTAATGTTCTCTTATTGATCAGAATTTTGCCACTGAGGAGGCACATCTGCATTTTAGTTACAGATTGGTTTTTATTTTGGAATATTTATAAATATTGCACTTTTTTGCAACTGTAGCATAAATGTAATTATGATCCATTTTACTGGATCCTGTTGTGTTCATGCTTGTGTACTCACATACACACATGGAGAAGTGGGAGCTATGAGCAGCACAGAAGCTGTGTTCATCAGGGGAGGTTTTTATTGAAACATTGGACTAGGAATCATGGGATCTGTGTTCAGTTCCTGACTGCCAGGTTTCCTCTATGGCCTTGTGCAAGGAACGCCCTATAGGCTTCAGTGTTCTCATTCGTAAAATGCAATAGGGCTAATACTTGCCTGTTTTACAGGCTCATTGTAACTAATTCTATAAATGCTCTAAAGGGTTTTCAGTTCTACTGATGGCAGGTGCTGTATTAAGTATTAGAGATTTTTAATTGTTATAACATTCCTGCTGTCTGTTGTCAGCAGGTGTTTTGGGTGACAATGAGAGAAATATTGTTTCCAAGAAATCTATAGTAGAGCCTTCGCTCAATCATTAATGGAATGAACAATGTTTCCTTGGTATTGTTTACAAGATGTTGTTGAGTAACAAAGTTCAACGGAGAAAAGTTGTTTTCTCTTGCCACAGAGGGCAGGACAAGAGGCAATGGGTTCAAATTACAGCATAGCAGATTTAGATAAAATCTCAGGAAAAACTTTCTAATTGTAAGAACAGTAGGACAATGAAACAGATTGCCTCAGGAGGTCATGGAAGCCCTCACTGGAGGTTTTCAAAAAGAGGGTGGATAGCTATCAGTCTTGGATGGTTTAGACACAACAAATCCTGCATCTTGGCAGGGGGGTAGACTAGATGACCCCTGCCGTCCCTTCTAACCCTATAGTTTTACGATTCTATGAAAACTAGTCCTCACTTCTAACTGATATGTTGAAAGAATGTGTGTGAAAGAGCTGCATACAGCCTCATTCATGTAAGTGTGGAGCGAGAGGAAAATACAAGTGGTTATTTTTTCCTTACTAAATAAGTATCATCTGACCCCCATTCTTAGCAATATTTTTTAAAAGACAAATTTGTTCCACATAAAGCCTGAGATTAACCATATCTTCCCACAACAGGTCACATTTTAACCTTGACCTCTATTTCCTGTGACAATGGTGCTTAGAAATGTAAGGTTCTATCAGTTTGACATAGCCCTGTATTACTGGCTGTTATCCAGAAATATTTTTTTCCCCCCAAAATAACCAGCTTTTGAGGTTTTTTCCACATAGAGATATGACAGTACAGTCCAGCTCAGGCTGGAATCAGTCTGCTGAATAAGTTGAACTCACATTATCATCATTACTGTAATAATGGAGCTGTGTTCTGTTGCGTTGTGAACTAATTAGGTTTCTTTGTTTTTATCCGTTAACATTTATCATATAAACTTTTGGAAGAGACTCCTGATAGTCAAGCTTTTCATGATGTTAAAAATGCAAAGTTTTAGATTTAATCTTAAATTGAACACTGTTAAACACTAATACATGACATTCACAATCCTTTTGGTTGCCCCTTTGGAAATGTTGTATGGTGCCCTTTAAATTGTCTATATTCTGTCTACAAAAGTTCACTTCCCACCACCGAGTAGATTATAGAGCCTTGGCAGTCAGAAATCTTAAGGGAAAAACACTGTTCAGAAAATGCTGCTGAATTGAGAATACTAGGACTTGTTCTAAAAATAAACTTACTTGAAAAGGTTTGTTTTGTTTACTAATGTGGTTTACATCACTGTTTTAATATTTAAATAGCCGAATGTTGTAACCCAGAGTACAAGAATACTTTTTATGTGCAGAACTCCCACCAGAATCTTGGAAACCTTACATGAAACATTATGTTTATTTTGCCACTGGCAATTTTCTTGGTTTAATGTTACAAAAGAGGATGAAACTGTGTACTTCAGAAATGAAAAACAGATGATAAGTGGGTTAAAAAATTTAATGAATTTTGCCAAGTAGTTATGCTTAGTCAGGAATGATATTTTATTTGCAAATGATATTATTCATGAGACTCTATCAAAACAATCTGTTAAGGCAATATATTTTTGAGGTCCTGATTTTCAGAAGCATGGTGTTAGCCTAGTTCATCTCTTTGTGCCTGTAGTTTTGTAGGCATAAATAACTGCATACATAGTTTTTGCTCACTCTTACATTTATTGGCAAAAAGGAAACCTGGGGTTGAGGAATCTGGCCCTAAATCTATTCTATGTGTATTCTTAAATTTTACATTAGAGCATATTTTAATTTTTAATTAACAAAGGAAACCAATTATATCCGTAGTAAATAAAGATTAATAAAATTGTAATATTTTTTTGATTAGCCTCTGCCACAACAGCCCCTTCGAGCCCCAAACAAAGCTGAACCCTATATAATGTGTTACAGCCAAATTTCCCCTCACACGTAGTTTTTTTGTGTAGAGGGAACAGGAAGATAAAGAATTTCCATTGCAGTTTCCTTTAAATTTTTCTGTTTTTGAGGGAAGAGGGGTTACATTTTCCTCTCCCTCTTCCCTTCCCAAGCCCCACTGAAATGGAAGGGGATTCATCCTAGAGAACCCACATCTCCCCTGAGAGTTATAGGAGGCCAAGGCAGTGATGTGCTGTTGGTATTTTAGCAGCAAGTACTCACAAAAACTTTCCCTGTCCTATGTGTTTGCAGAGAGGAGGTGGGAAGGGATTGAGGCACCTACTAATTAGTTTTCCTATTTGAAAACAAATACTTTTTCATAAGCATAACCAAAGAAGGAGGCAATGCCACTTGTCAAACAAACTTACATTGGGTACAACCAGAAACCCTGGTCTGGATAATAAAACTGACAACTCAGTTACTTATTGGCTGATGAACAAGTTGTGGATGTGCACTTAAAAATCTCGGGTCATTGACTAAGCAACTTCTCTGATACAAGTCTAAAATTGAAAAAAAAGCCTCTTGTTTTCTTTGTGGATGCACAAAAGAGGCTTTTTTTTTTTTCCTTTCAATTTTAGACTTGTATCAGATAAGTTGCTTAGTAATGGAGTAATGGAGGTTTTTTGCAGTCTGCCACTATACTAACTTTCACCTCTGGCCCTGTGTTACCCATGGAGAAGAATGCATGGGGCTAATTATGTGCTCAGCCTTTCCAAAGGCTTTACCACTGTTTGGTGGTATTTGTAAAGAAACTAAGATGGGAGGCTGTTTTTTATTTTCAACCTCAATTTGGATTCATCAGTTCATCAATGTACCCAGGTGCTGACTCCCAAGAAGCCAGAGGCAGTATATTTTTGTCAGACAACCTTGTTGTAAATCAGTACCGTATTTGGTTTTCTTTGGACAAGTTTCTTTTATATTTAAAAGACAAACAAAAAATCCTACCCTGCTTGCAGTTCACCTTTAATTAAGGAATATTGAACAAACCCTATTACCATGATAGGAAATGTACTGAATTTGGCTTGAGAGACAAGCTGAAATGTATGTGAATTGTAGTTATATGTTGAAGTTAGGTATAAATTACTTAGCTTTATATTTATTTCCAAATTCCATAATTGTCCCTGTAAAGTGCTTTTCATTAGTTTGACTTGAAGTAGGTTTATTGGAGAACAGTAACTTAACATTTTCATTGGCAACTGAAAGCTAAAGGCAAGCTGATTTTTTTTCAATGACCCACCGTGGTTGGGTGAATGTGTATTGATTTTCTTTTCTTTTCTTTTTTAGTGTCCTCACTTAACCTTCAAGGATGATTGAAGGCTGTGTTAATTATAGACGTGCTTATGACAAAAATAGATTCTCTTTTAAAGAATGAAATGAATCCAGGTTTTATTTAACACAGTCATGAACAGCCAAGAAGTGAACAAGTTTGTAATTAGGTATGCTTGATCCTGAAAAAATGTGTGTGGATGTGCTAAGCAACATGGGTGCAGCCAGTGACCAGAATACTCTATCTTTGTTGTTTAGTTCTGTAGTGACAGTGAAGCAGGAAGGGAAGAAGGGGTGGCCTTACCCCAGTTATTACTTTGTGGGTGTGGAAATATATTGCTTTTACTAATAACTGAACATCATTGTTACCTATAAAGTTCCTATTTGTTAATGAACATCTCCTAATTCAGAGTTAAAGACTAGAGATTTTCTTTTAAAGAATTTTGTGTCTAAATGGAATGATAAAAACAGAGTAAAATTGGCAAGGTAAAAAGGGTTGATTAATGCCAAAGGAAATACCAGTAACATCCGTTACATCAGGGGTCGGCAACCTCTGGCATGCGGCTCGCCAGGGTAAGCACCCTGGCAGGCCGGGCCAGTTTGTTTACCTGTCGCGTCGGCAGGTCCGGCCGATTGCGGCTCCCACTGACCGCGGTTCGCCGTCCCAGGCCAATGGGGCGTCAGGAAGCCGCAGCCAGCACATCCCTTGCCCGCGCTGCTTCCTGTAGCCCCTATTGGCCTGGGACGGCGAACCGCGGCCAGTGGGAGCCGCGATCGGCCGAACCTGCCGACGCGGCAGGTAAACAAACCGGCCCAGACTGCCAGGGTGCTTACCCTGGCGAGCCGCGTGCCAAAGGTTGCCGACCCCTGCGTTACAGGTTTAAAACTAACTCATCATTACATGCGATTAAATGAAATGTTTGGAGGCCCCATGTATTCATTACAGTTTTAGTCATGGATTTTTGCCTCTTCTATTTAAAGTGATGTTGACTGTGGTTCTAAAGATGAAACTTTAATGGGTTTATTCTCTCATCACCCTTCAACTGTAATTCCATTCATGCTAGTGGAAGTGGCACACGTTTACAGACGGGGAGCCGAGATGTTTTTATAGTCTTGTCAGTCGTCTTATGACGCTAAAGTTTCTAACTGCTGAGAAGAAAAGTGATGAAACTGAACCTCTCCTACATTGTGTGACTTCATAACATTTGAAGGGTTTAAATGAGTTTAAAAATCTAATTTCCAGTTTTCCAGCAGCCAAATATTTTAGCACATAACGTAGGTAATATGATCTACCAGCAGATGGAGACAGGAAGCAAACTAAAACTTGGTGAGGTCAATTTTCAGTCCTTTTCCATTCTCAGCTGTGAGGGTTGCAGATGGGCAGAGCTAGGGTTTTAATTTGACTCATTTGTCAGATACTTTATAATCCTTTACTGTGGTAAGATTACTTAGCTAGACTAGGCGCTCCATTGTGAGAGGTTAGTACTGCTATTCTCTTTCTCTCTTTGCTGTCCTCGATTTTTCCACTTTCTTTTTAAAAGAAAGAACTGTTTGTGCTGGAACTTTCTAGGTCTTTTCCCCCATCCACTCCTTTCTCCAAATGTCCTTTCACTCAACCTTTGATAAAACAGACTGGACTCTTTGTGTGTGATCCATAGATCCCTATATGTCCCACATGGCTTGCTTGTACTTTGAATTATCAGCTGAAAACTTTCTACCCAGAGCCTATTGCCTTATTTGGTTTTGCTGTGAACATACCAATTACATAAGAAGATAAGTCCCATTGTGAGGAGCTGTTCTTTTGGCATGATATGCTGCTCTTTTGTTGGTCAGATCTCATCTAGAAAGGGAAGATGCTGAAATTGGTACTGTTCCAAGATCCCAAGCTATATGCATGTCATTACTGAACACATATACCAGGTACCGTTTTTTCCCCATAGTTAACAAAATAGGAAGTGATTCCACTGGCTGTTCACTTTTGTATGTATGAGAGCCTGTATGTTTTTGCATTTAGGTATAAATATTTAAAACTACCAGGATTTCTGTAGGAAGTAATTCATAATACTCATTTTACAAAAGGGTTTACATTTCAAAAGTACTGTTACATTTTAATTAATCCCATAAAATGCATCTGTTGTATAGAGAGATTATTTTTAAAGCAACATACTTTGGAACCAACTTGTGACAGTTTTGGCTAATTTTTAAAAAATCTGAACTGAAAGATATGCCTAAAATTGTGATCAACGTTTAGAGCATATCAGCTGACAACTCCACTTTTAGTATTTTGCTGATTTAATATAGTTCATGTTTCAAAAGTAGTAGGGCAAAATATTTACAGTAAAATATTTTTTGTCAGGATTTGACTTCATAATTCTGATCAAATTAGAGCAATATTCTGAAATTTCAGAAAATTTCAACTCACTTTTATACTAATGTTTGTTTGCTGCTTAGAGAACTGAAAATTCAGTGGCAGATTTGTTTGCATTGCATTAAAATAGTTCAAACTGGAATGATTGGTTGTGACCTGTCAAATCACATAAGATTGATTCTAGTTTTCTGATAGGCTAAGTTTATCCTGTGCAGTGAAGAAGGTTGGGAGAAGTTATTCTTACTGCGAGAGAGTGGCTGCAACTCTGAACTAGAGAGAAGAAAAATTGTTAGTAACAGTGGGAGGTGGCTTTGTACTGCTCCTTGTGGAGTTTGGAGGAGCAGACCTACTTATATCAATCCATCACCTGCTCTCAAAGACTATCTAAATTTAGCTGGGCTATTGGTTGTGCCTGGCATCCTCACAAAGAGCTTGTGGCTAATGGAGACTCATTGGCTGAATTGAAATGCACTGGTTGGGAATTGGTAGTTGCAAACAGCAGGACATGTGCATATTTATTTATTAGCTATTTATCTTTTCTCTCTTTCCTAAACCTGAGAGGGTGAATAGATTTATGGGCAGTCTATTTTGCATTACAGTGTGATTTTAATAGGCACCCAGAGTACAGGATGATTGCCTAAAGTTGCATTTTAGAACTCTGAAAGCAAGCAAGCAAGAAAGAATATGCTGCAGAGAGATAGTACACAGAGCTTCAGATACAAGTCATATAGACATCAAGAGGTTGTGATTGCTTAAACATGTACGTTGTTATGTGGTGGTAACTGTATCCTTGGCTAAGGCTATGTAGAGGCCAAGGGAATCGTCGTTATGACTGAGTTAGCACAGAGCATCTCCAAGAAGCTGGTATATTTCAATATGCTGTTGTTCCTTCTTACTCTTTTCCCTGTCTCTTCCTCCATGACTGCTCCTCTCAGTCCTATATGCTGCTTACTCAGGATTATCCCCCACACCCCACAAGTAAATTACTTGCTTAAAATAAATTAAAAGCTTCCCTTCTCTCCTTTTTTCTGAATGTGAACTGTGAGGGTACCGCTCCCTTCCCTTGTTCCTTACCTGCCAGTCAACACTGCTCTTACTTACAATAAAGAAAGATGAGGAGCTTTAAAAATAAATACAAATAATTATTAAAAATTACTCTTTGAAGAGTTGATTTAGCTTTCATCAAAAGCAAGAAGCAACACAAGTAGGTAGGATTAGGAAGAGCCGGGCTATATGGAGTGACTGATGCTGGGGAGGGAGATCAAACTGATGCATCCATATTTGTTGTGGACATCTGAGGGCAGTAAACAGCACAGTGAATTTTCATACAGCATTGTTAGAGAAATAGCCAAACGTCAATGCAAATTGCTGTGCTGTGAGTAAGTGTCATTAGCATCTTTACTGGGATTATTGAGAAATAATAGTGCAAATCAAACTTCCTCAGTCAGTCAAAGCACAGGGATTTTATGTAAGTAAGATCATCAATGACTGTACTACATCTCTAAATTCTGCTGAGATCACTGCACTTCAGAATAAACAATTATAAAATGTTTTGTGATCAGAACTTCAGTGCTTCTATGCTTCGGTCAGAGTTTGTGCTTTCCAGTGTGAACAATGCCAGCTTTGAGCACATTCGTTCATTAATATATTGGATTCAGAATGCCCATTGTGAATGCTGTGATAGTTGAGGGTCTCAAACGTTTAGTTAAAGGATAACCCGCTAAATGTCATTTGTCAGAGTATGCAGTGTAGTTATATCCATGTCAGTCCCAGGATACTAGAGAGACAAGGTGGGTGAAGTAATAACTTTTATTTGATCAACTTCTGTTGGTGAGAGAGAACATCACCTCAACCACCTTGTCCCTCTAAATTGATCAGAATAGAGTTATTTTGAGGGAATTAAGTCTACGCTTAGAGGTCAACTCCGTTACATTGCTGTAATGTCAGGTTTTTATATTGGCTCCAATTAAGCAAAACGTAACTTTTCTGGCTGAGTGAGGCTTTGTGGACATCTTTTTATATCAATTACAGTATGTATTATATGAAAATACACACACGAACCCTTTAGGATGTTTGGTTATACATTTGATGGTATTTTTACTGCCTGGAGCTATACTATTTTGCACATCCATAGCATGTTCTGTCTGAAGAACTCAAAATGTTTGACATACACTAGTGAATTACATCCTCACCTCTTTTGTGCATTAGGTATTATCCCCATTTTATAGCTTAGGAAAATGGTACACAGAAAGATTTTTCCAAGGTTGTACAGTAAACCAGAGGGAGAGAACATGTGTTAGAATGCTCTCAACTGTTAGTTCTGTGGTTTAATTAGCAATCCTTTTTATTCCTGAGTGAAATACCCGGATATGTGAATTTTAAGACTTGCATCAAAGTCACACCACTTATGCCAGCAAAATAATACACAGATCAGCATTCACATTAATGCTTAAATGGCATTTTGTGTTTGGGTTATTTTAAAATTCAATCAGACTTCTATTTGCCAAAGGATGAGAGCACATTCAGGCAACCTTATTACAAAATTTAATCTTTAATGCAACTAAACATCTGCTCAGTTTCCAAAGAGATATTCTTTATAGTTTAGTAGATCTACTTGCAGTTGTGTTGTTTGTTTCTGTTTGTTACATTTTGGTATCTACTTTGAATGTATTTTCCTGTGGTCTATATGTCAGAGGACATCATGAAAAGATGAAGTCAGTGATATGATATTACTGAGTTGGTTTTCCTTCCTCAAATTAATTATATTGGACTTGTGAAAGATGTGTGGAGAGTTGCTATTTGAACTGTTTGGGTGCAAATTCATTTTTAAGTTTAGATATCAACATGAATTAGTTAAAACCCATCAATCTGTTATCTTTAAAACTGTGCAGTGGTTGGAGGAAATAATCAGATCATCTTTTTCATACAGATAAATGAAATTTCAGGGCTAGATCCTCCTAGCTGGAATTCTGAGACTCCTGTGGGATTTGGTATAGGTGGGAAATCTTGCAGAATTCATTCAACAAACTTTTGCACATCTGCTTGGAGGTACAGGGCCAGATCTACACTAGAACCTTTAGCCAATATAATAATGTCAGGGGGTTTTATGGCATTTTTATAGTGGCAAAAGCCTGAATGTAGATGCAGTTATACTGGCAAAAGCACACTTTTGCTGGTAGTAGCTGCCTCTATACTAGAAGAGTTTGCTGGTATAGCTATGCCAGCAAACATTTCTACAGTATCTCAAATGGGAACACTCCTTGTAATTTTACTTTGTGTCTTGGTGGGTCAGTGACTGTCAGTTTCCTGTTCCTGCTCCCTTCTTTATCTCAGTGTTCCTTGTCCTCTGGGTTTTCCTGCATGCTGGAGTCCATTCTTTCCAGACATCACCAGAAGTGGACCTGTGATGGTGCTTAGCCGCTATGTGCTCATACTCTAACACTTTGCATCTTCAAAGTCTTTTGCAACTGTAACTCATAACATCATATAACATTCTGCTGAGGTAGGTCGTTTAAGCAGTTTTAAACCTTTGGGTTATTACCCCTAAGAGAGTTGACATGAGTAGCATTAGAGAAGGGAAATGGGTGTGGGATGGGGTGGGGAAGGTGAATGGAGTGTCTCATAACTACTCATATTCCTCAGGACTATTTCACTTAATTGGATTTGGATAGCTACACTCAACCTAGATCTTAGACATGAATAGTGTACCACATTTGCATCAATGTATTTGAATATCTGTTGGGTCCAGGACAAGGGATTCTGGGAAACATCTGAGAAGACACTGATTGCTAGAGGCCAAGTGTAGTGGTTTGGAGAAAGTTGCCTTAGTTAAGGAAACCCTGTGGCTCTTTGAGGAATTTGTTTTAAATACCCATTAAATATTTAAGGTGCTTATCTAACTCTTGAATATTGAGATTGCATTTATTTTATAGATTCATAGATTCATAGATTCTAGGACTGGAAGGGACCTCGAGAGGTCATCGAGTCCAGTCCCCTGCCCGCATGGCAGGACCAAATACTGTCTAGACCATCCCTGATAGACATTTATCTAACCTACTCTTAAATATCTCCAGAGATGGAGATTCCACAACCTCCCTAGGCAATTTATTCCAGTGTTTAATCACCCTGACAGTTAGGAACTTTTTCCTAATGTCCAACCCAGACCTCCCTTGCTGCAGTTTAAGCCCATTGCTTCTTGTTCTATCCTTAGAGGCCAAGGTGAACACGTTTTCTCCCTCCTCCGTATGACACCCTTTTAGATACCTGAAAACTGCTATCATGTCCCCTCTCAGTCTTCTCTTTTCCAAACTAAACAAACCCAATTCTTTCAGCCTTCCTTCATAGGTCATGTTCTCAAGACCTTTAATGATTCTTGTTGCTCTTCTCTGGACCCTTTCCAATTTCTCCACATCTTTCTTGAAATGCGGTGCCCAGAACTGGACACAGTACTCCAGCTGAGGCCTAACCAGAGCAGAGTAGAGCGGAAGAATGACTTCTCGTGTCTTGCTCACAACACACCTGTTAATACATCCCAGAATCATGTTTGCTTTTTTTGCAACAGCATCACACTGTTGACTCATATTTAGCTTGTGGTCCACTCTAACCCCTAGATCCCTTTCTGCCGTACTCCTTCCTAGACAGTCTCTTCCCATTCTGTATGTGTGAAACTGATTTTTTCTTCCTAAGTGGAGCACTTTGCATTTGTCTTTGTTAAACTTCATCCTGTTTAACTCAGACCATTTCTCCAATTTGTCCAGATCATTTTGAATTATGACCCTGTCCTCCAAAGCAGTTGCAATCCCTCCCAGTTTGGTATCATCCGCAAACTTAATAAGCGTACTTTCTATGCCAATATCTAAGTCGTTAATGAAGATATTGAACAGAGCCGGTCCCAAAACAGACCCCTGCGGAACCCCACTCGTTATGCCTTTCCAGCAGGATTGGGAACCATTAATAACAACTCTCTGAGTACGGTTATCCAGCCAGTTATGCACCCACCTTATAGTAGCCCCATCTAAATTGTATTTGCCTAGTTTATTGATCAGAATATCATGCGAGACCGTATCAAATGCCTTACTAAAGTCTAGGTATACCACATCCACAGCGACTCGTTATCCTATCAAAGAAAGCTATCAGATTGGTTTGACATGATTTGTTCTTTACAAATCCATGCTGGCTGTTCCGTATCACCTTACCACCTTCCAAGTGTTTGCAGATGATTTCCTTAATTACTTGCTCCATTATCTTCCCTGGCACAGAAGTTAAACTAACTGGTCTGTAGTTTCCTGGGTTGTTTTTATTTCCCTTTTTATAGATGGGCACTATATTTGCCCTTTTCCAGTCTTCTGGAATCTCTCCCGTCTCCCATGATTTTCCAAAGATAATAGCTAGAGGCTCAGATACCTCCTCTATTAGCTCCTTGAGTATTCTAGGATGCATTTCATCAGGCCCTGGTGACTTGCAGGCATCTAACTTTTCTAAGTGATTTTTAACTTGTTCTTTTTTTATTTTATCTGCTAAACCTACCCCCTTCCCATTAGCATTCACTATGTTAGGCATTCCTTCAGACTTCTCGGTGAAGACCGAAACAAAGAAGTCATTAAGCATCTCTGCCATTTCCAAGTTTCCTGTTACTGTTTCTCCCTCTTTACTAAGCAGTGGGCCTACCCTGTCTTTGGTCTTCCTCTTGCTTCTAATGTATTGATAAAAAGTCTTCTTGTTTCCCTTTATTCCCGTAGCTAGTTTGAGCTCATTTTGTGCCTTTGCCTTTCTAATGTTGCCCCTGCATTCCTGTGTTGTTTGCCTATATTCATCCTTTGTAATCTGTCCTAGTTTCCATTTTTTATGTGACTCCTTTTTATTTTTTAGATCATGCAAGATCTCGTGGTTAAGCCAAGGTGGTCTTTTGCCACATTTTCTATCTTTCCTAACCAGCGGAATAGCTTGCTTTTGGGCCCTTAATAGTGTCCCTTTGAAAAACTGCCAACTCTCCTCAGTTGTTTTTCCCATCAGTCTTGATTCCCATGGGACCTTACCTATCAGCTCTCTGAGCTTACCAAAATCCGCCTTCCTGAAATCCATTGTCTCTATTTTGCTGTTCTCCCTTCTACCCTTCCTTAGAATTGCAAACTCTATGATTTCATGATCACTTTCACCCAAGCTGCCTTCTACTTTCAAATTCTCAACGAGTTCCTCCCTATTTGTTAAAATCAAGTCTAGAACAGCTTCCCCCCTAGTAGCTTTTTCAACCTTCTGAAATAAAAAGTTGTCTGCAATGCAGTCCAAGAATTTGCTGGATAGTCTGTGCCCTGCTGTGTTATTTTCATTGTTTTGTTTTCATTTGTTTTGTTTTCCAAAACATTATCCCAGCTTTGTGCGTCCATTGACCCTCCCCCCCAATAATTTTTATTTACTATTTGTATTATCATAGTGCCTAGGAGTCCTAGTAATGGACCAGGACCCCACTGTGCTAGGTGCTGTACAAACAAAGATCAAAAAGATGGTCCCTGCCCCAAGAGGCTTACAATCTAGGTATAAGACAAGAGACAACGGATGGGTACAGAAAGGTGGAGGAAATACAAGGGAACAATGAGACAATGTTGGTCAGCATGATAGACATCTATTTTGCACAGTGTACGCTTAGCCACAGAGTATCCCCCCTTTTTAAAATCTAATGCTCATGTTCAGACCTTACACTTTGTGTAGAGGAAATGAGTTATTTTTTTCTGACAAATGAATATGCAGCTAATCTAAGTCACTGGAACGCTATGAAACTTTGGTCCTGGAAATTTGAAGAGTCCCCTACAAAGTCTGCTTTGCATCTGCTGTGATAGCACCATCTTGGCTTTGATGAATGTTGTCAGTTAACCAGCATCATGTATGACTTGATCTCTGATTAAATACCTGACCTTGCTTGCATTAATAAGACCTGTTTGGATAACAGTTTACCTAATACTTGGCACACTTGTTGCAGCAAGCATAGCACAAATCTAACCAAAGAAAGCGGGAAGGATTGGCCATATTTTTTCATATCCAGCCTGATGAACAGGAAGATGTGCAGGTTATTGAGCTTTCACAGAAAAGATCAAGTGTAACTATGACAATCTCTCCAACTTCCTATGAAGTGCTAGAGCTGAAAGTGGTCCAGCTAAGTTTAGGTCTGACTTTAAAGCACCGATGCTGAAACTATTGAAGGAAGTCTTCGCCACTTATATTTAATTTTGGCCTTTTCATAGCAATTGAAAGCTAGGTAAGAATAACGAGGACAATTGCTACCTGTCCCCTCAGAGAGGGCATAATGTTAACAATCCTAAAACATCCAGTGATCAGATCTAACCTCAAGAAAACTGCACTTGCTGCCAATTACTGTGAAGTCTCCCCTTCTTGGGTAAGATTATTGGGAAGGTGGTGACTAGACAAATTCAGCAGCATCTCACTTGCTATGACAGAATGGTCCTTTCCAATCTGACTTTGGCTCTAAAATCAGGTTTGGCACTAAGATTATAGTAATAGGGCAAATGGCTATCCTTGTCTGGATTATGCGTGTGCTGTAGCAGGAGTTAAAAAAAAAAAAAAAAATCCCTAACCTAGCCTTAACTTCTTCCCAGAGAAGAGATTGCAGAGAATCATAGAATCGTAGGACTGAAACGGATGAGAGAAGTATTTAATAAGTTACACACAAGTTAATTTTCCGGATTCAGATGAGAGAAGGGAATGTTGTCTAGTGTTTAGAGCAGAGGAGTGAGAGTTGGGATTCATAGTTCTGCTACTGCTGACCCACTGAGACCTTAGTTACGCAAGTCACTTTACCATTTCTATGTCTCAGCCACTCAGTCTAAAAGGAGGCATTATATTTAACTTCTAGTAGTGTCTGAAATTTGATGCTTCAGATTAAAGAGAGGTCAACATTCAAGTCCAGTCAATTAAAAAAAAAGTTTCAGGTACCATTCATTTCCCTGTAACTCCTTATGGTTTTTTTTAAAGGAAATTGTCCCTTAAAAATAAGTGTGTAGAATATTGAATACTATGTTTATGGAAGGAATAATCAACCACTGACGTGTTACCAACTTGAGTCAGCAAAAATTTATCCAGCCTCAGGCCATTTAGTACTTCAGAAATGTTAAATAGAGGTCTACTTGCGTGGCACTCGAGTTCAGGGCATTAGGCTCTGTTTCCTAGATTAATGAAAGTTCAGTGCAATCATATGGTCAGGAAAAACTTGCTGATAATTAGGGCCCTACCAAATTCACCGCCATGAAAAACACATCATGGACTGTGAAATCTGGTCTCCCCCCTGTGAAATCTGGTCTTTTGTGTGCTTTTACTCTATACTATACATATTTCACGGGGGAGGCCAGTGTTTCTCAAACTGGGTGTCCTGACCCAAAAGAGAGTTGCAGGGGGTCATGGTATTGCTGCCCTTACTTCTGCGTTGACTTCAAAGCTGGGTGGCCAGAGAGCAGCGGCTGTTGGCCGGGCGCCCGGCTCTGATGGCAGTGCCCGCACCAGCAGAAATGCAGAAGTAAGGGGAGCAATACCATAGCATGCCACCCTTACTTCTGCACTGCTGCCTTCAGAGTTGGGCGGCCGGAGAGTGGCGGCTGCTGACTGAGGGCCCAGCTCTGCAGGCAGCAGCGCAGAAGTAAGGGTGGCAATACCATACCATGCCATCCTTATTTCTGTGCTGCTGCTGGGGGCAGCTCTGCCTTCGGAGCCGCTCCCCAGCTGCTCAGCTCTGAAGGCAGCCCTCCTCCAGCAGCAGTGCAGAAGTAAGGGTAGCAATACCTCAACCCCCCCTACAATAGCCTTGCAACCCTCCCACAACTCCTTTTTGGGTCAGGACCCCTACAATTACAACACCATGAAATTTCAGATTTAAATAGCTGAATTAATGAAATTTATGATTTTTTAAATCCTATGATTGTGAAATTGACCAAAATGGACCATGAATTTGATAGGGCCATAAATCACTACAAGAAATTATTCAGACCTTTTCTGGCTAAATGTTAATTTGTGACTGTTTTGTTTTTCACAACAAACTGTTCACAGACAGCAGAGACTGTTATATTACTCCTTTTTGCTCCCCCCCCTCCATATTTTAGGACCTTACCCTGCAGTTAACTGCATGTAGGTGCAGGGGGTAGAAGTAAATGTAGCATCACGCAGGCCCATGGGTGTGCCCCTCCACAGTCTACTGCAGAAATGGGGCCACAGATGTTTTGTTGAATGACAGTGTACGCAGCAGTCACTGTAGAACGCTAAGCATAAGGCACTGCATGTATTTGAGCATTACCATAACACCACTACCACCTTGTGGTAACTGGCTATAATTGAATTTTATACAAGTAACAACAAATCCTTATTGTTCATGTGAAGGATGATATGGCTAGATCGCATACATAAATATCTTTCCTACTTAAAAATAAAGGAAATTGTAGTTTCTCATAAAGAGGTTACCAGTTTGGCATTTTTGTTATCATTTTAGAATTTGATTGAGATGTTAGATATATCGAATTAAGAATGACTTCTCTACCGGCACACTTTTCCTGGTACAGATAAATCTGGTGTAATGTATACATTATTTGTATGCAAAAATATATTATCTAGCAAGTAGGCATGAGAACTAGTTATTGCCAACAGCTTTTTTTCTGGGCTGCAAAGAATGATGTCTGGGAACTTAGGCCCAAAATCTGGACTGTGTTTTACAAAAATTGCTAAACAGAATATTAATAAAATGTAAAATAAAATTTTAGATTTACAGATTTAAATTATCCCAATCTTTTTTTTATCGTTGTCCGCTTCAGTAAATTTAATTGATGAACTAGCTTATATTATGAGTCATCATAACAATTTTCAGTCTCCTAGTGACTCATTTCAGACCTTTAAGAAGCTTATACTGCATTCATGTTGTTTAATATTAGAAACATTCTTGTTCATTTAAAGTCAGAACTACCGTTGTATTATCAAAATACAGCTTCAGGCCTTGTTATGATGAGTACCAAATAGGCAATGGGACCGGCCTTATGACTTCCACTTTTGTCCCCTTGTCTCAAAGCTTGGACTCATGTTAGATATTTGGAATCCATAGTCTTGGGCAACATGACTGAAGATTAAAAAAAAAAACCCAACCTTGGATCTTTTAATTTTTTTTATCATTGACAAAGGTGTTAAATTGGAAGGTGTGGGTGTCACAGAAGTGCACACTTCTTTCATAAAACAAAAAAACAAATATTCAGTGACCCTTCAAGTCCATCTAAAATGCAGCTGCCAGATTGCCTGCCTTGACATCTATGTGACTATATCACCCCATCCACTGGGATCACTCAGACTCCCACTGTCAACCCATCAAGTTTAAATTTCTTCTCGCTTTCAAGGCCCTATATAACTCCATTGCATCTTGCATCCTCCTAGCCTCATGTTGTATACTTCTCTGGCAATGATGCCATACTTAGCCAGTCTCCTCTCAGTACTTCTTTCTATGTCATTACCTCTGTAAGGATCCCCCGTCACTTCCTGTTTGCCATGCCACTGCTCTGTATACATTAAAATTCCTGTTAAAGACTTATTTCTTCCACAGTGCCTGGAAGAAGTGAATCAATAATAATATCATCCTGCCATTGCCTCTAAAAGAATAATGAAGTTATTCCTTCCTCTGGGCTTCCCGGTGCATCCTGTTGTCTTCGTACATGGCTTGTTTAGACTGCAGCCTTCTTGAGGTGGGACCTCTTTGTTTAGTACCCTGGACAATGCTAAGTACATTTTCAGTACCTACAAATATAATACAGGCCACCACTCGCAAACCTGCCACCAGCTTGAAGTAGATATTTGGTGACTAGTACAGAAAAAAAAGTTATTTGCCAAGAGGAGACTTTCCCCCAAATTCACTTTGTTTTCCATTTAGATCAGAATTTTGTGTGAAGTCTGTTTTTAGTTATGTTTATCATTTATAAACAAACAAAAACTCAAGCAGAGCTCTGAAACAAAGTGAAATATAATAAGATTGTGAATGAGACTTCAACTAAAGCAGCCTCTACTGCAAATGGAACAATATAGAAAAACATATTTACATTGCAACCATGAGTGGCCAAATTACTTAAATATATAAAACTAATATCGCCACTTAACTCATCATAAACAAAATATGTTAAAAGCAATTAAAGTAACTGCTCACCCCCTCAGTTATAACACAGCCAGTCTCCAGGACAGAAAAAACACACATTCCTGGTGCCTGTTATTCCTAGCTGAGTCCACTAATTAAATAACCCTGTTTTGATTGGTTCCACTGTCCAGAAAGGGATTGGGGAGGAGATGTATTAGGTGATTAGACTGCAATAATCAGTGCATCTCAGGCCTCCTGCCATTCTCATCATGTATTAATTTGTCAATGGTTGTCCTAATTTTTTTCTATGGAACCCCCATGTGAATCCAGACCTGCATTAACTTACAGGTATATACATTCAAACCTGACTTTCAGTGTAGCATAAACAGGTTTAAGAATATAGCCCTGCTACTGCCCCACATGCTTATATTTAGAAAGCACATTAATTCTTACGATGCCAATTAATGAAAGGGGGAGATAACTCCAACTCTTTAAAACTTCCTCTGCCTGCACATGTTCAGAGGAAGTCTTTGAGGGACCCACCAGCTACCAGAGCTACCTTTCTTTGATTTACAGGTTAGAGGGGAAAGTTCACTTCGTACTAACAACGATGTTTTCTCAAGAGTCGTTAAGGAATTTCAAGTTTGTAACCAGAACAGGTGGTCTGCTTTTTCAGTGTTGCCATATCGGACATGGAAAAAGAAGCTCAAAGTGTGTGACAAAATAGTTTAGAAATAACAACTATGGGTTAGATTAGATCAGTGTTTCCCAAATTTGGGACACCGCTTGTTTAGGGAAAGCCTGTGGTGGGCCGGGCCGGTTTGTTTATCTGCCACGTCCGCAGGTCCGGCCGATCGCGGCTCCCACTGGCCACAGTTCGCCGCTCCAGGCCAATGGGAGCTGCTGGAAGTGGCGCGGGCCGAGGGACATACTGGCCGCCGCTTCCAGCAGCTCCCATTGGCCTGGAGCAGTGAACTGCGGCCACTGGGAGCTGCTATCAGCCGGACCTGCGGATGCAACAGGTAAAAAAACCAGCCCGGCCTGCCAGGGGCTTTCCCTAAACAAGCGGCGTCCTAAATTTGGGAAACACTGGATTAGATTAACCATCCTGTCAGTAACTCAGGCAACCTTCAAGTGAATGTGCAAACTTAAGGTAACACTGAAGCTGGGAGCAAGCCTCCCAGCCCAGGTAGGCAGACTTGCACTAACTCAGCTCAAGCTAGTGTGCTAAAAATAGCAGTGTGGACGTTGCGGCTCTAGTGTAGGCTCAAGCTTAGCCACTTGAGCTTGGTCCCATCTGACTCCCTGGGTCTGACCTCAGGTGGCCAGCCCAAGCCTCTGCTGATGCTGTGATGTCCACACTGCTATTTTTACAGGGCCGGCTCTAGGATTTTTGCCGCCCAAGGCAAAAACAATTTTGGCCGCCCCCCCCCCCCGTTTTTTAATTACCCCCACCCCCGGCCCCGCCTCAACTCCGCCCCTTCCCCAAATCCCCAGCCCTGCCTCCTCCCCCCAGGCTCTCAAGCCTGGGAGGGAGGGAGAGCAGCGGCTGTTTCGCGCGAAACGGCCGCTCGGGATCTCCCCCTCCCTCCCAGGTTTGAGAGCCAGGGAGGGGGAGACTCCGAGTGGCCGCGGCGCGGGCACCGCTTCTCCCCCTCCCTCCCAGGCTTGAGAGCCTGGGAGGTAGGGGGAGCAGCGGCGCGCGAAATGGCCGCTCGGGATCTCTCCCTCCCAGGTTTGAGAGCCTGGGAGGGAGGGGGAGACTCCGAGTGGCCGCGGCGCGGGCGCCGCTTCTCCCCCTCCCTCCCAGGCCCTCAAGTCTGGGAGGGAGGGGGAGCAGCGGCGTGCGAAACGGCCGCTCGGGATCTCCCCCTCCCTCCCAGGTTTGAGAGCCTGGGAGGGAGGGGGAGACTCCGAGTGGCCGCGGCGCGGGCGCCGCTTCTCCCCCTCCCTCCCAGGCTCTCAAGTCTGGGAGGGAGGGGGAGCAGCGGCGCGCGAAACAGCTGTTTCGCGCGCCGCGGCCGCTCGGGATCTCCCCCTCCCTCCCAGGTTTGAGAGCCAGGGAGGGGGAGACTCCGAGTGGCCGCGGCGCGCGAGCGGCAGCAGCAGCGGAGGTGAGCTAGGGCGGCCAGGGCACATTTTTAGGGGCGGCATTCTGGCGCCGGCCATGCCGCCCCTAAAAATGTGCCGCCCCAAGCACCAGCTTGTTTAGCTGGTGCCTAGAGCCGGCCCTGTATTTTTAGCATACTAGCTCAAGCTGAGTTAGTCTGAGTCTGTCTTCCCCAGGCTGAGAGTCACGCCCCCAGCTGCAGCATAGACATACCTTATAGGCTACAGCTGCAGTGAAGTTGGCTCAATTGCCTCCTGAAATACTCTGGCTGCTTTTAGCTAATTCCATTGTCCTGTGGTTCTGATTAGTCAATATTTCAGTTTACAGCCTAAAAGTCTTCTGTCTTTATAAAAGGAAAAATATGCCACAGCGACCGTATCTGCAGCTCATGGGATAATCTACTGCAAACAACATGCCTGATTTTTAACTTGTCTCAGGTCGTGGGAAAGGGCCTGTCCTGGCAGTACTAGCTGCCATGTGTCCAGTTGCTGATGGTGTTCAAGATTCCAGTGCAGAAAGATAAAGCCAGCTTCTCATCCGTATGGAGGGGGAAGTGTCTTTTGTTTATGCTTCTCAAATGTAATTCCTCAGACAATCTGATTCTTTCTGATGGTAGCTGCCAAACACTGGGGACACTGATGGGACCAACCTATTGTGGTGAAAAAAATAAATAAAGACAGTTATCTGTTGATATACGCTTATGCCGTCATGGTATTATTAATTGTCTTGGTCCAGTTGCATCATATCTGCTCAAAATTCATGTTGTAAAATCTGACAAGGAATCAATACTATGTGACAAAAATAACCAATCAAACAAAAAGCCTTCACCCTGTCAATATCCCTATTTCCAAACTCTGTTTCTTCTCTTGCCACAGAAATCACATTCAGGAGCGCAATGATATTGTTTGAGAAAGATCTTTTCAATAAAAAATCTTCCTGAGATAGGATTAATCACTCTTGTTCTCCTCTCTTGTCTTGTTGCTAGTGATTGACTATATTAAAAATCTGTTTAAACAAGTGAGATTGGATGAGACTAGTTGTCTTTCTAATAGGTACAAAGGCTTTCAGTTCATTGTCACCTTCCTCTCCCATGTAATATACTTCCCAGGTCCTGGCTTAGAGCCTAAAATCTAGGCCTGGTCTACACCTACAAATTAGATCACGCTAGCTACATCAAGAGCTGTGAAAAAAGTCACACCTTGTGCAATGTAGTTAGGTTGACCTACCCCCACTGGATGCAGTTAGGTCAATGGTAGAATTCTTCCATCTAGCTAGCTTCTGCCTCTCCAAGGGGTATATTTACTACAATGACAGAAAAATCGCTTCTCTCTCTGTAGCAAGTGTCTGCGCTACGGATGTCTACGCTACGGAGCATAGCTGCAGCAATGTCACTGCAGCGCACGTGGCGTAGACATACTCCTAGAATCAGAGCATGAATTAATAGCACCCATATGCAAATGAGACATTGTTGTAAGCTTATGCTGTTTCCTTAGCTTAAACTGTGTTCTTCCATAGTCGTTTTTTTTTTTTTTTTTTTTGATAAATGAAGTACAGTACAAGTGGACAGAGAATAGAGGATTTCAACCAAAACCATCAGATAGAATTAACACTCTGCTAAACTCTTCTGCTCCCCCCAACTGAGCAGGGTGGGATGGTTTGGATGACTAGTCAGAACAAATGATTGAAGGGAAAGGGGCTCATGTCTGGACTCTCTTAGAAGCAAATGGCCTCAATTTATTCAGCTTTATAGCGCACCCCCTGGTAGCTGGACGATTGAGATTAGCAATCAAAAAGCTGACCAAGAATTTTAAGAGGAAATCTGATAAAACAAGTTTGAGGCACTTTTAATGCTCTGTGCCTCCTCCTTTTGTGTGAAAACTTTTTTGTAAAGCAGTTCATTTTGAATGCTTTCTGGCAATGAAAGGATTCTGAAAGCATTCTTCTTATAACACTGACTTATTGAATTGCTGTTGAAGACTATACCAGTTTACTGAGATTATATATAAATATCCTACCACTTCCCAGGAGTGATCTGGTAGAGGTATTAAGTGGAAAGAAAATATCAATCAAATGAAATTGCGTGAGAAATACAGATACTTTCAAGTTAGCATGATTGTACTTTTCTGTCCCTTATGTTAGATTTTTAAATTATTTTGAAAGTTTATTTAAAACTTTATAGTAAAGTGCCCTAACTGCCAGAAGTTAGACAAACAGACGTGGTCCCTGCCCCATGATGGTTCTAGCAAGCACGTGTTTGGCATGGGGAAGGGGAAGAGACATAGATAAGTGATTGAGTGGCGATGGCTTGAATGCCAGTTGTAGTTACACATAGTTTTAAAAATCTGCAAAGAAGCTTAAAAATACAGTTGGGTTACAAAATGGTGTGATGTGAATAGTAAGATTTTATTTCCTTTTGCGTTCTTTGGTTTTTACAAATGCTAGCAATAGTAGTTGTAATAACTTTTTTGTCTTCTCCTTCTTGTCCCCTAAACACAGCTCTTTAATTTATTTGAACTTAAATTTCTCCAAAAAAAAAAAAAAACCCTCAACCAAATAAACTAGATTAAAAAAAAAATAATAATAAAAACAACCAAAAACAAAGGCAGGAAAATTGTAATTTTAGGAATATACTTTGAAGTGTAAGTTCTGCATTTCTTTGCTACTGAACTTATTCTCTGGGTACTAGCTTTTGTTCCCAAGTGCTACTATGCAAACCAATTCTTTCTGCATGAGACTATTTGATGGAAATGTTTCACATTTACTATATTCTGCTGCCAGGTGTGCATATCAAATTCAGGTCATGCTGCTTGAAAGAATCATGGATCAGTTTTATTAATCATATACCTGGCAATGCTATGGTACGTAGGCTGGAAGTACCAAATGCCCTTCATTACTACTAACTGGAATGATCTTGTGTGAGGGCCCTTCGGAAGCCAATACATCATTCTCTCATGAGCTATCAGAACCCTGCAATGTTGGCAGTTGCGTCTTCCATGCTAGGATGTTAAAAACTTGTGTCTTCTTCACAAGGCCTATTATAAAATCGTAACACACAATTCTCATCTTATTGCATCTCATGCAACTGGGCATTCAACACAGCCCCTAGGCCACATGCACAAAGAAGATGGTTCAGTACTGTCTCCAAAGGTCTCCTCACTACTTTCATGCTCTCAATAGGACAGAACTAATCTCTCTTCAGACAATCCTGAAGCGATCACCTAGAGATTGACACAAAGCTAAACTCCTCAGAAACAGGTAAACGGTTATGAGGAAAAAATTGTATTATCTTCTGGTTTGTTATTGTAGAAGACAAGCAAATACCAAAGAAACACATTGACCTGTTTTCATATATGACACTTCATTGAGAGGTGTCAGAAAACAACTTTACCTATCTTTAATGTATATACTAAGTTTAACACTAGTATGAACTAGGTTCAGGAATTTTTAAAGAGTCCCTAGATTTCTTCAGTGGCTGAAAATTTGGCATACGACATCTTTACTCAGGATAATTTTTTCTCTTCAAACAATGTACAGTAGAACCTCAGAGTTACGAAAACCAGAGTTACGAACTGACCAGTCAACCACACATCTCATTAGGAACTAGAAGTATACAATCAGGCAGCAGAGATTTAAAAAAAAAAAAAAAAAAAAGGCAAATACAGTACAGTAGTATATTAAACATAAACTACTAAAAATAAAGGGAAAGCAGCATTTTTTCCTGCATAGTAAAGTTTCAAAGCTGTATTAAGTCAATGTTCAGTTGAAAACTTGAGAAAGAACAACTATAACGTTTTGTTCAGAGTTACAAACAACCTGCATTCCCAAGGTGTTTGTAACTCTGAGGTTCTACTGTAATTTAATAGAAATTGATTAGGTCAGTGTAACAGGGTGGCCTGCCCCAGGGACTGGAGAGCCTGGGGCTAAGACAGTTGTGATTTCTGCCTGAGCCCCACCTGTCAGATGATCCAAGTATAAAAGAAGCAGGAAGTTGCAGTGAAGGGGGCAAGACTCAGGAAACTGTGGCAGAGTCTGCAGAGAGCAAGGAAAACTCTCCAGGCAAGGAGCTTGGGTGAGACCCTGTCCAAGCAGAGGAGAGACTGCAAAGGCCCCAGGCAGAAAGACCTGGGAGGAGGAGAGAAACCTTGTGTCATGTGGTTTATGAATGGAGTTTATTTGGGATTTTGAGTTTTATTTGCAGTTTTTTTTATTAATAAACCCAGTCTGCCCAAGGAGGGGTATTTTTGACAAAGAAAATGAAGTTTGATTTGAACACACCCAGAGAGAAATGAGCTGCCTGTAGCGTGACCCTGGCCCACAAGGGGGCGCAAAGGAGGCGGTCAGATTAAAAAAATCCTAAAACCTGTGTAATAAATAAGTGAAGGATAATGAGACAGTGTTACAGTATATTTACATATGAAGTTTGTGATCTAAACAAAAGAAAGTCAAGTAATTCTAAGTTATGGCTGATGCTAGGGGGAGGAGAACTGCATGGTGTGGAGTTTCTTCTCTCTCAATGGTGAGAGCTAAGAATGGACTTGAGTTTTCACTTTAAAATTTCGTGCTTGTTGTAGATCTGTATCATAAGTATAATGCTGGCATGCACAGAAGTATTTTGCCTCTGAATAGGGAGTATAGGCATTATGTTACATTGAGAATTTAAAAAACACATTACAAATAAGGTGATCAAATGTTTGCAGTTTTTATAAAGTGGAGATAAGCCTGCCTGTCAAGGTTCCCTCCCCACTCTTAACTCTAGGGTACAGATGTGGGGACCCGCATTAAAGCCCCCTAAGCTTAGGTTAACAATAAGCTGCCACCACCAAGTGTGTTCCAAATCTTAGGGAAGAGCCACTTGGAACTCTCCCTTTCCCCAAATATTTCCCAAGTCTCTAACCCCCTGCTTTCCTGGGCAGATTTGAGACTAATTTCTCCCCCCAACAAGTCCTTACACCCCTTTTCCTGGGTGAAAGGAAAGGCTTGAGAGTATACCTTCACCAATTAATCCTGGTGAACACAGATCCAAAACCCTTGGATCTTAAAACAATGAAAAAATCAATCAGGTTCTTAAAAGAAGAATTTTAATTAAAGAAAAGGTAAAAATCATCTCTGTAAAATCAGGATGGAAAATAACTTTACAGGGTAATCGGATTCAAAGAGCCCAGAGGAACCCCCTCTAGCCTTAGGTTCAAAGTTACAGCAAACAGCGGTAAACCCTCTAGCAAAAGGAACATTTACAAGTTGAGAAAACAAAGATAAAACTAACACGCCTTGCCTGGCTGCTACTTACAAGTTTGAAATATGAGAGACTTGTGCAGAAAGATTTGGAGAACATGGATTGATGTCCGGTCCCTCTTAGTCCCAAGAGCGAATACACCCAAAACAAAGAGCACAAACAAATGCCTTCTTCCCACCAAGATTTGAAAATATCTTGTCCCCTTATTGGTCCTGTGGGTCAGGTGTCAGCCAGGTTACCTGAGCTTCTTAACCCTTTACAGATACAAGGATTTTGGTGTCTCTGGCCAGGAGGGATTTTATAGTATTGTACACAGGAACCGGTTCCACACTGATTTCTTCCTGGAGCTCTAGGAGAAAACAGAGTTAATAAGACACATGCACCTTTAGACATACTACTGATTATATAAAAACTAACAATATGTCCCACATTCCAAGAACAATTTTTAACCAGTTGATTCTGGGAAACTTTCACGGGAGAGTGCATCAGCCACTTTGTTAGAAACTTCTGAAATGTGTTGTATTTCAAAATCAAAATTTTGGAGAGCTAAACTCCACTGAAGAAGTTCTTTGTTATTTCCCTTGGAGATATGAAGCCACTTTAGCGCAGCATGGTCGGTTTATAGTTGGAAACGCCGTCCCCAAACGTATGGGTGTAGCTTTTCCAGCGCGTATACAATGGGGTAGCATTCCCTTTCGCTGATTGACCAGTGGCTTTCTCTCTCAGACAGTTTCTTGCTGAGAAACACGACAGGATGGGTCCTTCCTGCATTAAAACTGCTCCCACACCACGCTCGGACGCATCTGTGATTACTAGGAATGGTTTGTCAAAGTCTGGGGCCCTTAGCACAGGGTCAGACATGAGTGTCGCCTTAAGCTGGTTAAAAGCCTTCTGACACTCATCAGTCCACTGAACTGCACTTGGCTGTTTCTTTTTGGTTAGGTCTGTCAGTGGGGTGGCAATTTGGCTGTAGTGTGGTACAAATCATCTATAATATCTGGCCAAGCCTAAGAAGGATTGGACCTGTTTCTTTGACTTTGGGACAGGCCACTTTTGGATAGCATCCACTTTGGCCTGTAGGGGGTTTATAGTCCTTGACCCACCTGGTGTCCAAGGTAAGTCACTCTGTTTAGGCCTATTTGACACTTTTTAGCCTTAACAATTAGTCCTGCCTGCCTTATGCGCTCAAAGACTTTTTCCAGGTGCTCCAGGTGTTCTGCCCATGAATCAGAAAAAATGGCCACATCATCAAATTAGGCAACTGCAGATTCTCCCAATCCCTCTAGGAGACCATCTACAAGTCTCTGGAAGGTGGCGGGTGCATTTCGCAGTCCTAAAGGAAGCACATTAAATTCATGCACCCCTGCATGGGTGATGAAGGCTGACCTTTCCTTGGCGGGTTCATCTAGCGGTACTTGCCAGTACCCCTTGGTTAAGTCTAAGGTAGAGATGAACTGGGCACATCCCAGTTTCTCCAATAGCTCATCTGTGCGTGGCATTGGATAGTTGTCGGGACGAGTTACAGCATTTAGCTTACGGTAGTCCACGCAAAAGCGTATTTCCCCATCTGGTTTGGGAACTAGAACCACTGGAGATGCCCATGCACTGTTAGAGGGGCGGATTACACCCATCTGTAGCATGACCTGGATCTCCCGTTCTATAGCAGTTTTGGCGTGAGGAGACACCCGGTATGGTGGGGTTCTAATTGGGTGAGCATTACCTGTGTCAATGGAGTGGTATGCCCGTTCAGTCTGTCCTGGGGTGGCTGAGAACATTGGCGCGAAACTAATGCACAGCTCCTTGATCTGCGGTCACTGCATACGTCCCAGGGTTGTGGAGAGGTTCACCTCTTCCACACCACCATTACTTTTCCCTTCATAGTAGACACCTTCAGGCCACTCCGTGTCATCTGTTCCCTGGGCTGTAAACTGGAAAACCTTTAATTCTCTGGAATAAAAGGGCTTTAGAGAATTAACATGGTATACCTTAGGCTTTATTTTTGAGGTGGGGGATGCGATGAGATAGTTAACAGCTCCCAGGCGCTTTTGGACCGTGAATGGCCCTTCCCACGACGCTTCCATTTTATGGGCCTGGAGCGCCTTTAAGACCATGACTTGGTCTCCTACTTTGAAGGACCGTTCTCTGGAATGTTTATCATACCAGGCCTTTTGCTCTTCCTGAGCATCCTTTAGGTTTTCTTTAGCAAGGGCTAAAGAGTTTCAGAGGGTGCTTTGTAGGTTGCTTACAAAGTCTAGAATGTTAGTTCCTGGAGAAGGCGTAAACCCCTCCCATTGCTGCTTCACCAACTGTAATGGCCCCTTAACCTCGCGGCCATACACAAGTTCAAATGGTGAAAACCCTAAACTGGGATGTGGTACAGCCCTGTAGGCAAAAAGCAACTGCTGCAACACTAGGTCCCAATCATTGGAGTGCTCATTTACGAATTTATGTATCATGGCCCCCAAAGTTCCATTAAACCTCTCCACCAGGCCATTTGTTTGATGGTGGTAAGGGATGGCCACCAAGTGGTTCACCCCATGAGCTTCCCACAGGTTTTTCATGGTCTCTGCCGGGAAATTAGTTCCCGAATCCGTAAGGATGTTGGAGGGCCAACCTATCCTGGCAAAAATGTCTGTTAGTGCCTGGCACACACTTTTAGCCCTGGTGTTGCTTAGAGCTACTGCTTCCGGCCATCGGTAGCAAAATCCATGAAAGTCATTATGTACTGCTTTCCTCTGGGTGTCTTAGCTGGGAAAGGATCCAGAATATCCACAGCTACTCGCTGAAATGTTCATTTTAAAGCATTTTTTATTTTTATCAACATACATTTTCACAGTTGCAGGAATTATGGAGGCGGGTCTGACAGTAATTATTTAATGGCATTAGATGCTGAGATTCACAAAGTTAACACTTTATAACTGTTAGAACACAAATTGTCAACATCAGATGTCAAAATATACTCAGTAAGTATTCTTAAACTCTACGTTCTCAGGCAGCATTTGTCTTAGTTTGCTTATCTGGATGATTATCCATGGAAATAGCTTTTTGTCAGTTTGTATGTGTATGCTGAAATCGACATTTACTGACATTTACCAATAAAAATCTAATCCTTCCAAGCCTATCTATAAAGTCTCAAAGATACCCAGCACTTTAATGTGTCAACTAACAGGAGTTTGATAAACTAGAGTTATGATATGAGCTGCAGTTTGTTATAACACCTGTCGTTGTCTTATACAGACTTAAAGCTATTAAAATATCAGAAACAATATGGTATAATGACAGATCATTTTGTAACCAAAATAGTTTGGAAAGCCTTTACTAATGGAGGGGTATAGTACTGATGCATGTTTAGGTTCTTTAGAAAAGTCAATAAATATTAAGATTCTGGGAACACTCTCCTATCACTTCATAGGTCTTCACAACATTTATATTGTCTGAAAGTTGAGTATTTTCACAAATGTTGATAACATTTAGTGGATTTGATAGCCAGAAATAATAGGCTGCTTTCTACTGAGTACAACTCCTTAGAGTTGTGTCTTAATCAATGGAATTTTAGTGTTCTTAAAGGGAGAAAACCAACAGAGTAATTAATATAAATGAAAAATTGAATATTTGTCGAGACAGACCTAAATATAAGATTGATTGTATTGTAATTTTTGTTTATATTTTCTTTCAAAGAATGATTTGAATTGAAAGTGTGCTGCAGTGTTAATATGCCTCTCTGCGGCAATGCTATTGTTACATCCTTTAGTAAGGGATGATTGCTGCTGTTTACATTTTAAATGTGTTAGACCATTACCCTAGAACCACAGAAACTATTTACTCTTCCCTGTGGAATTGTAATGGGATTTTTGCATTTTGCTTGTGGGAGGCATCTTCTCTTGAGTAGTTTTAGTAGTTTGTGTTATTTTATAGTTACACCTACATGTACTTTATGGAACAACAAAATCTTTGAGTGCCTACCCTGCAGCCATTGAAGACAATAGCAACACTCCCATAGACTTCACTCGGTACAGGATCAAGTCCAGCATGACTAAATTAGCCTAATCAGCAGTGTAATTTGATTGTCTCTCTGGAAAAAGTCATATACATTTCTATAATTTTGCGATTTTGATTTTCTGACGTATGTGGTATTTACATTCCACTCTTCTGCCTGGAAAGAGTCATTTTACCCATTTTAAACCTTTTAACTCAGAACTAGTGAAACTAAAATGAACAGTACTTGATATTCCAAGTAGTAGCTGTAAATTAGTGTTCTAAGACAGAAGTTAGCTCAATTGGGAATAATACCCAAGTGACCTTAAGTCTTCGGAACTAAATCACAACCTTGTAAGTGATCTGTCCTTGTGCAATATTTTACAGCTGTTCTATTCCCCTTGTTAATAAGAACAGTCTGTTCTTTCAGTTAATTGTCTTTCATTTACATAGTATTTTCCATTTTCAGAACTTTACAAACATGAACTAATGAGATAAATGTTTTGTAGATGGGGAAACTGAAGCAGAAAGGATAATTACTCAGGGCCACAGAGAGAGTAAGGGCTTGGTTATAGGAACATTTCATTCATGCTAAGTTGGATATGAATCTATCTCACGCTAGCCTGCCGCATGCTAACTGTCCATGCAGACCCTGCTGACACGTACTAATAGTTCCTTAGTGCACTATGATCTAGTCCTGTTTCAAAGCAAAATAGATCAAATCACACTAAGGAATTGTTGGAATTTTAGTTGTGGCCAGAGGTGATTTACCAGCCGAACAAGGAGAAAAATCTGTAGACGTACAGGTCACAGAAGTACAATTGGTTATGATACCACAAAAAATTGCTGCATAAAGATAATTTACATTGGGTTTCTAGTTTTTGTTGGTGTTTATTTTTATCTTTAGATACATATTGAAACTGTTAGTCTTTTTTATTACATTAAATTACTTACACCTTTTCTATCAATTTTTTTCTGTTAATTTCTTTAACTGTACCCATTCATAGCCCTGGCATAGCTATTTTTAAAGGTCACCCTTTTGTCTTTTTTGGTGTCACAAGAAACCCTCAATAAAAATGTACTCTTACATTGAACAATTGGGTGAAGATTTTGTTCTCTGTAGATACAATTTATTTTTATTTTGAAACGATTAATACAGAGCTGTCAGCGTAAGTGGCAGTAATGAAACTACTGTTTTGAGGTTGGCAACAAAGCATAGACTTGCAATCCAAGATCCCATCTTGATCAAAATTCAAGACTTTGATTGAAAAAGACATATTATTAAAAATGTAATGATCTGCAGAAGACTTGGAAAGTTAAGGGAGTATGAGTTAATGAGAGCCATGAGATTTTCTTTTTCTGTAATGTGCTTAGAATTGTGCTTGCTTCAGACCATAACTGTGTGCCCTGTGAACATGTAGAAATCTCACAGCAATACAGAAATATTGTTGATCTGTTTTGGTATTCAAATTTAGGAAGGTAAATCAATAGGCAGTGTCTCTGGAGCAGGGCTGGCTCTGGCTTTTTTGCCGCCCCAGGCAAAAAAGCCTCCGCCCGCCCCCCTTGTCCCCTGACTGCTCTGACCCCTATCCAAACCCCCGCCCTTTGACAGGCCCCCTGGGACCCCACGCCCATCCAACCCCCCCTGTTCCCCATCCCCTGACTCCTATCCATACCTCTACCCCCTTGACAGGCCCCCCCGGGACTCCCACTCTTATACAATCCCCCCATCCCCTGACTGCCCCCCAGAACCTCCACCCCATCCAACCACCCCCTCTCCCTGTCCCTTGACTGCCCCCTGGGACCCTCCGCCCCTTATCCAACCCCCCGGTTCCGGCCCCCTTACCATGCCGCTCAGTGCAGCATGTCTGGCAGGTGCGCCGCCCAGCCGGAGCTAGACACACCGCCGCGCTGCTTCGCAGGAGCATGTAACCCCGCCGCCCAGAGCACTGCCCGCATGGCGGCATAGCTGCGGGGGAGGGGGGACAGCGGGGAGGGCCAGGGCCTAGCCTCTCCGGCCGGGATCTCAAGGGCAGGATGGTCCCGCAGGCCGTAGGTTGCCCACCTCTGCATTAATTTCAGTTTGCTGAGTGTACAGCCAAGTTCATTGATAACTAAAGGAAAATTGCATTGTACTGGCTATTTTATTCATGAGTGTTTGCTCTGTCCCTAAATTTTTAGTTTTCAGTTTGTGTGCAGATTTTTACAGTTACTGTGTATAATCGGATTCACAAGCGGTCATGGGGGAAGCTGGAGGTTTTAGCAGTTGAATGGGAGACAGAGCTTTTGGAAAGCATCGCAGTGCGGGCTTGTGAGATGCACCCATTAACTGGATGCTTCTGCCAAATTACAGCAGTGAAGTAGTTAACAATATTGACAATTGTTTCCATTATGCTTCAGAGTTAATATTCTGCTGAGGTGAATGGGTCAGTTCATGGCTCTTTGATTTTTCTTGTCTGAAGACTCAGGGAGACATTATTACTGCTTTGGTGTCTGCTCCATTTGTAACTGAAGGTTTTCCTCTCAACCCTGGGGGTTAGAAATGTGATCTATATATGACCCAAGGACCTCTGGATGCCAGCCGGCAGATGGGTTAGTAGGGGGTTCATCAAAAGAATGTCATGTAAGGTCTCTAATGAAAGCCTGTATCACACTGGTCATCATAATCATTGCAAAGCATATGGAGTTATGTATATACTCTGAAAATTATGTTCTTAAGGTCTGTGACTACAGACTGGTCACCAGAACGGTGGAAAGCAGGTTTTCTTTCAGGCAAGAAATGTGTGTCTATTTGTCTGTTTAGGTGTAAATTAAGGACCGTATGGTTCAAAATGGGCATCTATTCACAGTGTGAGCCAAATGCTATGAAGGATTGTGAAATCTTCAAAGAGAGGAAATTTAGAGGAAGAAGTGAACCAGTAAGGACAATGAACTTTTGGGGAAATAACTAAGAGGTATGGAGGTATACCCTTATTCCTTTAATCTGTGAGGCTAAGCTGCCAGCGGGCTTGATTTTATGAAAAGGGATCTCAGCCAAATTGGTTGAAAATGCTGGGGAAAGTACTTGGGGTAATCTATATTGTAGGAAATTGGGCAGTGCCTTTTAATTAAGTTTAGGTTCTAGAAAGCATGTTATGATTTTGTTTTGTGTATAACCATTTGTTTCCAATATTCTTACTTTCTATCATTTGAATGAGTATTCTTTGATGATAAACTATGGGCTTGTCTACACTTACTAGTGAAGACGCTACCTACACTGACGAGAGAGCTTCTCCCATCGGCGTAGATACTCCACCTCCCCAAGAGGTGTATCCTGAGCTGAATCTTGTAAACAGAGGAGTGCTGTTCCTTTGGAAGTAGTGTATCAGAGTTCTGTGTGTGTTCAATGGAATGGGCTGAGCAGTCCAGAGGGACCCTCAGAGGACTCAGTGGTTGGTGCGTACCTATTGCTAACCTTTGCAGAGAGAATTAGGCCTGTGAAGGCCTGGAAAGTCAGGCTTGTCTTGCCAGAGGCTGGTGGTTTCAGAGAGCTGATCCACAGCAGGCACAGACAAGACTTCCTGACGCTAAGGGCAGGTGGTGGGGAGGTGCCTCACAACCCCAGGAAGTGTCACACTATAAAGGTTAGATTTTTGGGACCAAAGTAGGGGCACAATCGGAATTTTCCTGAGGAGGGGGCCCAGGTAATCTGCCAAGTACCAGAGATCACTACCAAAAATGTATGGGGATAAAAGTCTGCATTTGTACATGTTACATGGAGCACGTGACTTGTGAGGAGAGGCTGAGGAAACTGGGATTGTTCAGTCTGCAGAAGAGAAGAATGAGGGGGGATTTGATAGCTGCTTTCAACTACCTGAAAGGGGGTTCCAAAGAGGATGGATCTAGACTGTTCTCAGTGGTACCAGATGACAGAACAAGGAGTAATGGTCTCAAGTTGCAGTGGGGGAGGTTTAGGTTGGATATTAGGAAAAACTTTTTCACTAGGAGGATGGTGAAGCACTGGAATGGGTTACCTAGGGAGCTGGTGGAATCTCCTTTGTTAGAGGTTTTTAAGGTCAGGCTTGACAAAGCCCTGGCTGGGATGATTTAGTTGGGAATTGGTCCTGCTTTGAGCAGGCGGTTGGACTAGATGACCTCGTGAGGTCCCTTCCAACCCTGATATTCTATGATTCTATGATTCTACACAAAATATTAAAGCCCATGTGTTCCAGGATTGCACCACACTGACCTGTGGGACTCGCTAATCAACATACAACATACAACCAAGAGCTGCACACCTCTGTGAATTCAATGCTCCCAATTTCCTTTTCAGCAGCATCCCATTTTGAGCATGCATTGGGTTCCAGGAGGCACCCACATATGTATGTTGTTTCCCCCTTCGCATTGCTGCACAGCACATATATGTCCTTGCCAAGCCACCATCTCTTCTTCTGGAGCATGCCTGGAAGCAGAAGAGATTGAAGAGGTAGCTTGAAGAGAGGGCAGCCCAGTGTTCTGGAAAACAGGGAACTAGGGTTGGGGGCTGGAGCCACAGGAAAAGCTGCTGCCCTCTCTCCAGGCCATGCTGTTTGCTGACAGCTTCAATCACTACTTCCTCCTCATCTCCCAGGACTGGTCCCAGGTGAGAGAGACCAGCCAAGACCTCTCCATCTCCTTCCATAGTGACCTATCATTAAGGCTAAGATTTTGTCACAGATATTTTTAATAAAAATCACGGACAAGTCATGGACAATAATGAAAAATTCACGGAAGCGCGTGACCTGTCCCTGACTTTTACTAAAAATATCCATGAGAAAATGGGGAGCCTGGGTAGCGGTGGGCAGGCTTGAAGCTCCAGGGACCCCCTCCGCTGGTGGTTCAGAACTACGGGGCTTCCCCTTGCTGCCTGTGGTAGCCGGGAGCGGTGGGGGGCTCCTGCTGCCTGGGGCGGCGAGGGTACCCTACAGCTCCCTGGCTCCGCAGGCAGCAGGGGACCCTGCAGCTCCCAGCCGGCACTGGCTGAAGTCACGGAAGTCTTTGCCGTCCATGACTAAATTGTAGCTTTACGTATCATCTGTTGCCAAGCAAGTGAAGGTCTGGTCTTATTGCATCCCTGGAGCAAAGTTCTGTAGCAAGGGTTGGATTCTGTACCAGTGGAACTGGATGATGCAAGTGCTCTGCTCTCAGTAGAGTATGTCTGTTGATGAAAGCATTTACACTGTACACAAATGAATGAAAGTACATTACCTGACTATTTTAAATTAATAAGAATATTTATTATCAGGATCTGTTGTAATAGCTTTATATGAAAAAAATATGCTGTAGTGGTTAAATGCTTTTTCACCTCCAACTTTAGAAGGGTTTTTTTTTGTTGAGAAAACAACTTTCTCAAAGTTAAAATGGGAGTTTAAAAGATTTGTCATAGAGTTTTGATTAATAAGCCGTTTACGATTCCAGAGCCATTTAATGGACAACACAATCCCCTGGTTACATTAAACATGTTGGAGTGTTTGTGCGATATTATTAGTGCTCTAAAAAGGAGAGAGAAAGCCGTGATAATGCCTGTTTTTGTAGAAATGGCATTAAGGAATTAATTTAATCTTCAGGAAAACAGTGTGTTTTTTAAAGTCTAGAAAAATAAATAGGCCAACAGATTTATGTTCTTTCTATAGATTTTAAATTCATGTATCTCCTTCATGAAAAAGGGTTTTAATGTACATTCTGATCTTCCGTAACGTATGCCATTTATATCATAACATACATTTAGATATTTCCACTTTCAGGATAATATTAAGATAAGTGCCAATGCCCATTATGTATTTGAAGAGGGAATTAGGACTATTGGATACAGAGGTTATATTGTATGGAACTGATTTCTGTATTATTCTCACTTTTGAATTGTGTTACATATACATAAATCATATGCACGTAATTCATGTGCACCATGAAAATTTCAAAGAGGGGTACAAAACACAAGTACAGTATGGCTATAACAAACAAAACCAAAACTGCTGTGTGTGCCTATGACTACTGTTGACTGAATTGTTAACAAATTAAATCCATTACATCACGTGAAAATATTTTATCTTTGTTAGGTATATTTTGGGGCATTTTATTAGAAAAAAACACTAAAGAATTTAGTACAGTAGCCATCCTATGGATATATTTAATAATTATTTCACATTCATAAATGGGAAATAGTGGAACAAAAAGGTATATTTTCCTTTTTTCTGTGAATGTATTATGTTAAAGTTAAGAATTTGACATCCATTGAAAGAAGAATATGTCAGATGTCCTTTGATTAAGCTTATAAGTGGTCCAGATCAACTTGTAAGTGACCTTTGCATCATGTTGTCTAGAAATTGCACTGTACTATGACATCTGCATCATGACATAATACAAAATGGAAATACCATGCTTCAGAGACCACTTTAGAGCAGAGAATCCAGATCCATATGTATCTTCGTTTCCCTTTTAATAGTGTACTTCAAAAGAGAAATTTGGGTATTTAAGACTCTCAGTGATATAGGCCACTGTGCACAACTATATTATACCATTGAGTTATAAAAACGCCTCCTATGAAATTTACAGGGAGAGTGCTTAAAAATCAATGGTGTCATGAGGCCACAAATATTACCAAAACATTTCTAAACACATTAATTTATTGTGCTCTTGACACTATTCTTCCAAGTTTCAGTTGCTGTCTTCTTTTCCATTTTAATAGTTAGAAGAAAGGGGTAACAAGAGTACAGATGCCACAGAGTAGGATCTGTATGCGCTTATATGGCATAGATAGCTAATATTTTTTTTTAGAATTGTGCAACTGCCAATCATTGCTCACTACAGTATTGTGGTTTTGGAATTATAGAAGTAATACAATTAAATAGCAATTTAATCTCCAGAATAGTTATTTGCATTTTCAGTGTATATCTCCACTGCTTTTTGAATGCGTACACAAAATTAACATTTTGCCAGTATTCGCATTGTTAAAAATAATTGTGCATAGTTTGATTGTCAAATGATAGAATCAATCATAATCTCATATACATGAATACAAATAAAAATAATGAATATCTTTATACAGAACAGAAAATTGTTTACAAGGGTCTAAGAATTTTTTTATATAGTATATTTAGATACTTGGATATTTTTACCAGGTCTGATGTATTTAAATATTTTTTTCTTGTTTTCAGACAAGTATAAAGGAAGGGCTACTATTGAAGCAAACAAGTTCTTTTCAGAGGTGGAAAAAACGTTATTTCAAACTTCGAGGCCGTACCCTTTACTATGCCAAGGATTCAAAGGTAAGGATGTAAGAGACTGCCTTATGGGAACGAATGCCTTATGCTTGTAGCACCAATTGTTTCTTAGGTTTATTAAAATTAGAACATCGATTTAAAATAACACTGATTGTTTTCACAACCAATTTGCTATTTATAAAAATTAGTATACAAAATTAACTTGCAAAAGAAGACAGGTTACATACACCTCTGAGTTTTCGGTATGGTGGTTTGTTTCTGTTCTTTTACCCTTTTTAAACAAATTAGTCAAATAATGTTAATAAGCTGATTTCTGTTTTTTCACTTAGGAAAATAAATTTTAAAAAGGAAAAAAACATTGGAGGGATATTGTTCAAATGTTAAACCTTAAAGTTCAAGCTATTGTTGTCTGAAGGGCACTGTCCTGAAAGATACTTAAATGATTATGCTAAAATAGTGCTAGTCAGGAGTTATCCCTTGAAATGAATTTTCAATGGAAAATTAAGTTCTGAAAAACTGAAATTTTCAGTGGGAAAATTTCATTTTCAGAAATTACTCTCCTTTCTGTTAGGGAAAATCTAAATGAAATATTTCGTTTCAGGTCAGTTTGGTCCAAATGGAAATGTTTCAGTTTGTTGAACTGAACTGAAACATTTAATTTCAAGTCAGTTTATCATTAAGCTGCTTCTGCGTGAGCCCCCATGGTGCCTTCTGGGTGTGGTAGTTCAGGTGCTTCAGGCCCTCATTTGCTCCTATTGATTGGCCTCCTTGACCCCACTACATTTCCCATGATGCACTACAATCTCCTCTGCGACTGAGCTGCATGGTGCATCAAAGGAGTCACATAGGTAAGAATGAGGGCATGAGTCACCCAAGCTAGGCACAGTTGTACAGTCGCTGCCCTGAAGAACTGACAACCTTAATTAACAAGCCAGACAAGGGGTGGGAAAATGGCAGGATCATTCACATATTACAGATGGGAAACTGAGGCAGATCTGGGAATTAAATCCAGATCCCCTGCCGTCCCAGTCATACCTGCCTCAACTGCAGGACCATCCTTAGTTTAGACTCCCTGCCATGAGTTGAATGTGTGTGTGTGGGGGAAGAAGGGGAACTTTCTTTTTTACTCTCTTTTGCCCACAGCACAGGAAGGGAGGAGAGACACATGACTGGAATTGTTTTACTGGTCACCAGTGAGCCAGCAGAACCGATAACCCTTTCTCAGCAGACTTAACGCTGGCTAATAGGCTGCGATGTTTAAAGTAGACTCTGCCAGACTGTTTTATGTATCTGTCTTCTTTGACTCTATTATGGCATGCTTAAGTGGCACTCCAAGGCTGAATATAATATTGTAAATTTTCTCAAAGGTGTTTTTGAAATGAAGATTACTTTTTTGACTGGGATAAAATTCATTTTCAGCCCGCTTATGTTTTTGAATTTTCCTACTGATCACTTTGTTACATGGCTCCCCCTGAAAGGTGAAATTAGAAAGATTTATCTGCTTAGTAAATTTTCTACTTTTTTCATTTGATTCCTAAAACAATAATGTGGAAGTGAAAGTGCAGTAGGGTAAGTGTGCTTAAAAGTGGTATTTAATGTGTTTGTGTTTATTTTCCGTTCACAGTCTCTAATATTTGATGAAGTTGACCTGTCAGATGCCAGTGTAGCTGAATCGAGCACAAAAAACGTCAACAACAGCTTCACGGTATGGTGCCTTTATCATAACTGTAGCCTTGAAAGCTATAAAAAGACTGTAACTAAGACAATCAAGAATGCTCTCAATAAAGTTGTTTCTCATTTTTCTTTATATGGAAGTGTATTAATGAAATAGCCTGTAGTGTCATGACAACATTATATTAACTGTTGATAATTCTGAACCCAGTTTCATGCACATCTTTTATCAGCTTTTAGTATATTTAATATTTGTTTCATAAAATGCTGATACAGAACATTAAAAAAATAGTGAAGGTGAATATCAACTGTCCTTATTTTCAGTCATCTTTATTTTATGCTGTAGTTTATCTTTTAATGTGTCATATTCTTTTAAGTTAAATTTCCTGGATGATTATCACTAAGTGTGATTTTAATTCCCTATTCTTAAATTGATCATTCTGATCCTCAACTGTATTAAAATAATTGGGTTTTTTGCTAACCATATTATTCTTAGTTGGTTTCAACCTCGCTGTCTTTGTAGTTATACCTTATTTATACAGTGGCATATGAGTGAGGGCATTACAAGTTTATATAAATCCATATCGTAGTTTTACACAAAAACCTAGAATGTTGTCTTCTTTTCACGCTTCTAAGGGAAGGCTGAATGTTTTGTAATTGTTTTAAATTATTTCATTATGGGAAATAAGTGATAAAGATCAGTCTGTCAAGGACTAGCTGCCAAGAAGACTCTGGGTGAAATCCTGCTCCATGAAATCAATGGAAATTCTACCATTGACTTCAGTGGTACTAGGATTTCATCATCTTATCTGCAACTCCCACCACTCTCAATCTAACTATTAACATTTTCATTTTTCCTGAGGATTTTAGCTGTCCCAGGTGATCTTGGTCACATAGTAAGAGTCAATTTCTGAGGAGGTCCCGTGCCTGCCTGATGAAAGCTTTGCTGATGAAGATTCCAGAGGCTCGCTCATTCTGGTGTTCGATGAGTAGCTAATGTGATCAGAGCAAGCGTGCTTTTATCAGCCTAGGTTGGAGGTCAGGTTGTTGCACTGACTAAAGTTTCTTTAGCATTTATAATTCCTTCCCAGATACAGTGATTTTCAATAACAAAGTCTGGAGGACCAAATCCACATCTGGCAAGATAGTATGATATCTTTTGGCTAGGGGAAGGTAGAAAAAGGCCGTTTTTTTTTTTTTTTTTTTTGGCGCTTTTGCTGTTTGGGTGTCTGTTGTCAGTGAAGAGTCCAGAAAGCCCTCTTGGCTGCATGCCACTCTGATGACAATGGGGCAGATGCCCTCTATGAGGGTGATGGAATGTTAGCTATTTTTTCATAGTGGTTTTCATTACCTATTTGAAATTCTACTTCCATCTTGCCTGGTTTTAGCTTTAGACAAGAACTATTTATCATTCCAGCATTGGGATAGCTGAGGAATGATGAAGAAGTGTATTCTACCTGTGTGAGCAGAGGTTCAAAGTTTCTTTGGCTATCTTTCATCAGTAGAGGAAAGGCATGGGTGTGTCTCTCAGTTACTGGCCCAAATTTCTTTCAGTGTATCTAAGAATTCCTGTGAGATGAATAGAGAGGGTTGGTTTTTGTTTTTGTTTTTGTTTGAAAAAAGGATGTAATACTGGTTTTTCTGTTCTTGGCCTTCATATCTTGAACTCCAGAGAGTCCATCTTTGATGTCTTCTATGTGCTTTTCTTTTGGATTTCCGTACAGAGGTTGGTGCTGGATTCTGGAATAGGTTGGAGAATTCTGAAGGATATTTTGTTTTTTTTACTTCATTTTTCACGGCTTTTTTGAGAACCATGGAGATTAGCGAAGAAGGTACTGGGGAAGATGTCTTTGGAGCCACAGTGTTGACAGCTGTGGATAGTGTATTATTTTCATATCTTACTAGGTCTTCCAGCCTGGGCAGAGCTTTCTCTAAGAAGTTTTATTTATTTATTTATTTAAATTATATCTTGGTCTGTAATTCTTCCGGAGTGGACTATATACTGGCCCTTGCCATTTGTTACCAGCTCTCATCTCCTTCTTGGTCTTTTGTTTTCTCCCCTTGAGTTTGTGTGACATAGTCTGACAGCAACAAAGCTCAGTGGGATAGTACATCTCTGTCCTTGCCCCTTGACCAATACTGAGGGTAGAGGTTCCAGAAACTCTTTGCCTTTCAGCACTTCTCCTTGGGGAGTACTGAGAGTTCTCTTTTCTCTTCTTTCTTTAAGAAATACACCTCTACCGCAATATAACGCTGTCCTCGGGAGCCAAAAAATCTTACTGCGTTATAGGTGAAACCGCGTTATATCAAACTTGCTTTGATCCGCCGGAGTGCACAGCCCCGCCCCCGGAGCACTGCTTTACCACGTTATATCCGAATTTGTGTTATATCGGATCGCGTTATATCGGGGTAGAGGTGTAATGTATCCCAAACCAGTTTCATTATCTGCTTCTTTGGGTTATCTTCAGCTTTCCCCTGTAAGCATTTTGTTCATTAAAAATCTGTCAAGAAAGAAATAGATGATGTGGTTAACATGCTGTTGATTCTCCGTCCTAATGTGTGACACCCATTATTAACGTAGGTTTATTTTGGATGGAATAACCTCCGTCCTAATGGGTGTCACTGTGCTGCTGTCCAGTAATGATTGGGATGGGGTAACTCTTTCCTGCCTCTTGGGAGAGGGAAATACACCTTCATGAATATTTAGTAGTTTCATTGAAATAGTAATTTAGTTTTATTTTTTTTTAAATCCATTCTTATTTTAGATTTCAGACTTGCCATTTCACTTAAAAAAAATCAGCTTTCCATGGAAAGCTTTATATTCTCTCCCCTTCACCCCTTCTAGTCTTACATCTTTTTGGAGATAGAAAGGTGCATGTTGAGATTTTTAATACACTATAAGCACTATCCTTGGGAAGAACCCACATCCTAAAATTAGACACAACACAGCATTAAGGTTGGATTTATCTGAAATGTGCATATATTTGTCGAATATTTTATGTGACTAAATGTTATGCTTATTCACCAGAAATACTTTCTCACCGAAACGAAGTGGGAGGAAAGGGAAGAGATTTGAAGGAAAATAAAATAAAATAAAAAGAAGCCAGCTAATAAAGCATGTAACATAACATCTATTTCAGTTTGTTCTTTATAATTATTTCTACCCATGAATATCTCAACCCCCAGACAAACCTCCTTTCTGACAAATAGTGCCTAGTGGACAGGTTTGTACTGATGAGCAGTGCAGACCTCTGCTTTTTCAGTCTCTGAGGACCTGATGCAAAATCCACTGAAGTAAAGGAAAGTATTCCTAGTGACTTCAGCAGGGTTTGAATCAGGTCCTAAGTGCCTATGTTGCTCCCTAAGTAGTCTGCTAAGCTTGTTTGAGTCCCCTCCCCCCAACACAGTGTACAACCTCTGCCTCAGTGAGCTGTTTAGAAATGTGGGTGTCTTATACTCAGCAATTCAATAGCAATATTAGATTTCTACTTTGGAATACTACTTATTGTAGAGAATCTGTGCGCCCATCTACACTGAGAGTATAACTGTGTCAGTACATGGCTGTCTGATAAAATAAGAAACACCCATATTTTAGTACCATTTTCTGTTTTTAGTGTGCATGGAACAGTGTGGTTCTATAGCCATTTTAGGGACTGGTCTTACAGCCTAGTTCATAATCATAACATAATATGGTCCTGTTCCTCAGCTCCATTCTATACTTGTGTTATCTTGTTCTACAAACAAAAAACAGTCACAATGTGGATATCCATAATTGTGCTGACATGGTTTGATAGTAGGGTAATGCATGAGCAAGCTGGAATTGTTTCTCCATCGCCCTGCACAGTGTGTAATCATTTGTGCCAGAGCAAAGTGTGTGCAAAACACTACCAGATCACAATGGTGCAACGTTTCACACCTGCTTTGAACTGGTCTAAATGCCTACATGAGCTGCAGGGCAAAAGAAAACTAGTCCTGTTGGACTTAAAGGACATATCAAATATTAAATAATCAAAGGGGGAAAGGTGGGGTTGAGAAACATCTCCTTGGACGTTTTAAAATTTAAAAAATATTTTCAGGGCTTCCATTTTCCTGGTCCATCTGTCTAATGTTAGTAAAGGTAATGAAAGGAAGTGCAGGAACCCCCCCTCTCCCAACCATGGTGGAATGGAACACCCAATAAGGCATTACCAAAAGTCTGGAAATGCCTTTATTGGGTAAAGAGGCATCTCTGGTTGTCATTTCAATACAAGCTGAGGAATGTAAAAGCACAAGCTGTTCCTTTTGTGGGGAGGGCATTAGGGTAAATCAGACTCCTAAAACCATAGCCAAACTGGAGATGGAACAGTGTCCAATTTCGCCTTTCTTTCCTTTGTATCCTAACTCTTCTTGGATTTTTGAACAGGGAGAAATGAAGGTGCCTCACTCATATCATACCTTTATTCAGGAAAATTACTTTATTATTGTGCAAATGACTCTTAATTCTGTTAGATATGGAGGAGTTTTTCCAAGATGTGACAGTGGGATTCTAATCAGTTGGAGCATTTGAGGGGTCTTGTGCTGGAATTATTTTCCATTGGCTCAGGTGGATATACTTAGTAGGAATCTTTCTACATTTAATTATTATGGTTCTAGGACAGGCAGGTCCAAATTAATATGAAGCTTCTCAGGACAACAAATATAACTGCTAAAAGGGATCTTTTAAAAGTTTTGACAATGTAGCTTTTATGTTCAGTGTCTATCACTGTCTTGCTTTTTCATTAAAAAAAAGTACATTAAATAACTTCAAAACATTTTAAAAATGCACATAAATATTAACCACATTTATTTTCAGTCATTGATCTACAGGTGTATGTAAAATGCTATGGTTACTGCAAATCCACCTGGCTTAGTGCAATCATATGAAATGCACAGGCACCAGGTGGTATAGCACCTATTTTAAATCCTAATTGATGTTTGGAAAATTTTAGTTCCGATATCACCGGCCATAACAGGTGTGACTGAGAGATGGTTAACAGTAGGGTATGAATTTTATCTCTGAGCTGTTAAGTTGTACTTCTAACCCTTCCTGCAAATGCCCACAAAACCATAAATGCTCACTTCCTTTATCTCTTCTAAATCATCGAGTAATGGGAAAAACTTCAGTGGTTTAGTTCTGCTGGCTAGTGACTAGTAATAAAGGAAATAATGAAACCATATTTTGGGCCAGTCTCTGCTAGGAACATATGAATTGCCACACTAGATCAGACCTATGGTCCAGTATCCTGCCTCTGACAGTGGCCATCACCAGATGCTTCAAAGGAAGGTGCAAGAAACTTTACAGTAGGTAGATATGGGATAATCGTCTCCTCCTGGAAGTCTTGTCCTTACCCTACATCGTTAGAAATTTGCTTGAGTCCTGAAGCAAGAGGTTTTATATCCCTTATAATTTGTTTTGTTGTTTATTTTTCTAGATATTTTGTTATCCAAATAGGTGTCTAATCTCTTTGAATTTTGCTAGTTTTTGGCTTCAATGACATTCTGTGGCAAGGAGTTCCATAGTCTAATACTGTGTGAAAAAGTATTTCCTTTTATCAGTTTTGAATTTGCTGGTTTTCAGTTTAATTGAACAGACCCTTCTTCCAGTGTTAGAAAACAGGGAAAACAGAAGCTTCCAATCTACTTTCCCTAACTGGACCACTTATTATTTTCTATATTTCTGTCACCTCCCCTCTCATTTACATACTTTCTAAGATAAACATTGCCAGTCTTTCTTTCAGATGAGAGGTTTTCCATGCCCCTGTGCATTCTCACCCGTCATCTCTGACCCCTTCAAATTCTGCAATATAATTTTTGAGGAGGGGTAACCACTACTGCACATAGTACTCCAGATGAGGGGAAACCACTGATTTATATAATGGGTGGTTTTATTTATTTATATAATAATATTTTCCATATTATTTTCTCTCCCATTCTTTATGCATCCTAACATTCTGTTTGCTTTTTTGACAGCAACTGCACATTATGCAGAGGCCTTCTTTGAACTGTTCAGTGATGCCCCAGGGAGGTCCCTTTCCTGAGTTGATACAGTTAATTTAGATCCCTATAAGGTGTATGAATATTAAAAAATTTCCCTTCAGTGTGCATTATTTTGCATTATCAACAATGTACATCTGTTATCATGTTGTCCATTCACCTAGCTTGTTTAAGTCCCTCGGAAGTTCCTCAGTTTTCTCTGGGCTTGAATACTCAAAATAATTTGTCATCTGAAAATGTAGCCACCTTACTTCTTGATCCACTTTTCAGATTGTTAGCAATGATATTAAACAACACCAACACTAGTACAGAACCTTGAGGCACCCAGCTGTTAACTTTTTGCTGTGATGAAAGCTCACCATTTATTCCTGCTCCTTTGTTTTCTGTCTCTTAGGCAGGTTTTGATCCTTGACAATACTTTGTCTCTTATCTCATGATTACTTAGTTACTTTAGCAGCTTCTTCTGCAAGCCTTTGTCAAAGGCCTTTTGAAAGCTAATAAATTATAGAATCATAGAAGTGTGGGACTGGAAGGGACCTTAATAGGTCATGTAGTCCAGTCCCCTGCACTCAAGGCAGAACTACGTAATAACGAGACCATTCCTGACAGGTATTTGTCTAACTTGTTCTTAAAAACCTCCAATGATGGAGATTCCACAACATCCCTAGCCAACTTGTTCTAGTGCTTAACTACTCTGACAGTTAGGAAGTTTTTTCTAATGTCCAATCTGAATGTTCCTTGCTGCAATTTAAGCCCTTTGCTTTTTGCCCTATCCTCAGAGGTTAAGGAGAACAATTTTTCACCTTCCTCCTTGTAAAAACTTTGTATGCACTTGAAACTGTTATCATATCCCCCCCCCTCAGTCTTCTCTTCTTCAGGCTAAACAAATCCATTTTTTTCAGTCTGTCCTCATAGGTCATGTTTTCTAGACCTTTAAACATTTTTGTTGCTCTCCTCTGGACTTTTTCCAATTTGTCCACATCTTTTCTGAAATGTGGCGCCCAGAACTGGATGCAATACTCCACCTGAGTAGAGTGGAAGAATAACTTCATATGTCTAATATCAGGGGGTAGCCGTGTTAGTCTGTATCTACAAAAACAACAAGGAGTCTGGTGGCACCTTAAAGACTAACAGATTTATTTGGGCATAAGCTTTATCTGAAGAAGTGAGGTTTTTACCTATGAAAGCGTATGCCCAAATATATCTGTTAGTCTTTAAGGTGCCACCAGACTCCTTGTTGTTTTCATATGTCTGGCTTACAATATTCCTGCTATTATCTTTCCCCCGTCATTGAGTAAGGGCCTACCCTGTCCTTGGTGTTCCTCTTGCTTCTAATGTATTTGTAGAATGTTTTCTTGTTATCTTTTATGTCTCTTGCTAGTTTACTTTCGTTTTGTACCTTGGCCTTTCTAATTTTGTCCCTACATGCTTGTGTTGTTTGTTTATATTAATCCTTCATAATTTGACCTAGTTTCCACTTTTTTCAGGACTCTTTTTTTCAGTTTCAGATCATTGAAGATCTCCAGGTTAAGCCAGCGTGCTCTCTTGCCATACTTCCAATCTTTCCTATGCAGTGGGGATAGTTTGTTCTTGTGCCCTTAATAATGTCTCTTTGAAAAGCTGCCAACTGTCTCAAACTGTTTTTCCCCTTAAATTGCCCCCATGGGATCTTACCTACCAACTCCCTGAGTTTGCTAAAGTCTGCCTTCTTGAAATCCATGATCTTTATGCTGCTGCTTCCCCTTCTACCATTCCTTAGAATCATGAACTCTATCATTTCATCATCACTTTCACCCTAGCTGCCTTCCACTTTCAAATTTTCAACCAGTTCCTCCCTATTTGTCAAAAATCAAATCTAGAACAGCCTCTCTCCTAGTTGCTTCCTCTACCTTCTGAAATAAAAAATTGTCTCCAATGTATTCCAAGAACTTGTTGGATAATCTGTCAACTGGTTTCTCTTTTATCCAACAGTTTGACATGTTCAAAGAATTCTAATAGGTTAGTGAGGTGTGATATTCTTTTGCAGAAGCTGTGCTGGTTAGATCCTTTCGTATTATGATCTTTAAGGTGTTTTGTTATTCTATTTTTAATCATCATTTCATCCTATTTACCTGGTATAAATGTAAAGCTTACTGATGTGTAATTCCCTTGATCATCCACACAGCCTTCTTTACAATATAGGTTCAACATTTGTTCTCATATCCTCTGGTACAGTAGCTATTTTTAATGAGATTGCTTATCCAGCACCTCTTTTTCTGACACCCCAATCAATTCTTAGAGTCAGCTGTTTTGCTGTATTCTTTCTCCCAACTCCTGATAGTCACTAAAGGCTAAAAGCATAGTGCTTTGTGGGATTGCTCTGTCTATAATATGTTTTGATGGACAGGATGAATTCCTTAGATTCTTGAACTACTTTCACTTCCATTCTTGTTGTCCAAATTGTTCTAAGCTTTTGTCAAGGTTAAAAAGAGAGAGAATGAGAGAGAGAGATCATAAGAAACGGTCATACTGGGTCAGACCAAAGGTCCATCTAGCCCAATGTCTTGTCTTCCAACAGTGGCCAATGCCAGTTGCTTCAGAGGAAATGAACAGAAAGAACAGGTAGTCATCAAGTGATCCATCTCCTGTAGTCCACTCGGTATAACTGAGTGCAAGAGTTACTAAACTATCTTTTCCCTGCCAACAGCAGGAAATTAGAAGTTTTTTTCTCTGGAGAAATTAGAAGCATTTAATCACTTCTTTACTTTTGGGTACTACAGGCGTCATGTAAGATTTTAAAATAATTTTTTGTCGTAGAGCCACTTAAATAAATTTAACAACAACAAACATCAATCTGCCAACCACCGGCACTCCACAGTTTCTGGAGTCAGATGGATTACATTGCTTGCAATGCTAATTGAAAAGACTAATTTTTAAGAATTTGAGTAACCTTTCTATTTCCTTTTCCCATGAGTTACCTATAAACTTTTTCTTTTGAATTCTGTCCTCTGCCATTATCAAAAAGGGCAATGAGTAGTGTCTCTTTAAGATTTAAAACTGGCCCATCTAAACACTTCCAAATTATGTTTATTTTTTGTTCCAATGCAATGCTAACAAATGGTCCCAGGGTGATTATCTGCAGACTGAAGCACTTTCTTTATGAAAACAAGGTAGAGCATGGGTAGCAACAGTTCAAGCTTCTGTGCACACATACCTCAACAGTATGACTCACCCAGGAACAGATAGTTCAGTCTCCATGTCCATTTAGTTCTCGGCATTTCTGCAGAGACTGCTGTCAAGGGTGTTAATTAATATCCTTTGCGATTGTAGTCTACTAGTAACTGAGACCTGGTTGTGGTCTACTAGTAATTTAGGTTGTCTGCTCTTTGAGAGATTATTAAATAGCCCATGGCTAATAACGAGTTTTGACTGCTATTGATCTGAGCGATAGTCACACTACTGAATTAGTGGGAGAAGTGCTTTGTATGGAGTCAGTCCTGTATGGAGTCTTTCTCATATTCATGCTGTTTTAAAAACAAACCAAACTGAAATAGCAAATTAATTATGTTGCAGCAAAGAATGGGAGCTACAGAAACAATTAGTGTTAGAGTCTTATGAAGTATTTAAATTTTTTACTCCATTTAACACGTATACTTTTTTCCCTGATAATGATTAAAAAAATGTAATGAAACTGGAAGCTCTCCAGAGTAATGCACCATTTTATACTATCTATGGATGCTTTGATAGGTCTGGGTGTGACTCTTAAGATTAAGCATTTTTAGGTCAGACATGGCACACTGGCTGTCTCCTTCCCTAGTGTGCCCGGAGACAGTGAAGCTCCGAGTTTAATTATGAAATAGCAATAAAGCATTTGAGTGGTGAGGCTATAATCCATGGATAAACTCCATGGGAATGGGGCTATTACAATAAAAGCTTAGTACTTCAGAAGAGAAAAAAATAATTAGCAGATTTTTAAGACACTGGCTACACAAATAGTCTTGTTTTAGTAATATTTTCATGGATCTTGTTTTCTACAGTTATTTGGCTTAAGCAGGTCACAGGTAACTTAATAATTTTAGGGGCAAAAAGGGAATTACATAGCTTATTTAATTTGCAGAATTTGAAAAAAAAATGTCAAAAAGACTTAAAGATAACTACATCAGTAAAGAGATTAATATAGATTAAATATATGTTTTATTTCCTTGTCTTGTCTCATTTTATGTTACTCTGTAAAGGCAGTGAGTACAAGTGACAGTGATAGTTGTTGTGCATTAATTTATAAAACATTTATCAAATTTCATTATTTGGAAACTTTTGCTTTTAAATTGTCCCACCCACTCCGCTTCAGATCCATACACTAAAATGGATTATAACTATGAACAAAAACATTGATAAAAATGCCAGTAAAAATCTTGCAAAATACTTCTAGAACAATTTCAGCATGCAAAATAGTTTTTGTTAACAATGCCTTGGATGTAAAGGACAAATATATTTACTGTTTGATAAACAGTGATCTCTAAATTCAGGCACATGTGTTATTTTTATCCAGGTATATTACTGTTTCAAAAAGAAAAATGGTTGGTGCTTGATTTCAATATACTGTGTGTTGTTTTGCATACCAATTCAACAAGATACATAAGAGAGTGCCTTCCTTTAAATATGCAAATCTTCCAATGTGACAGTTAGGGTACATCTACAGTGAATGGGAGCTCATGTACGCTAGATAGCTCGCTAAAAATAGCGGAGATGATGCCACAACATGGGGCTCAGCGCAGGCTGTACAAGCTCATTGGTATTAATGTGTGCAGCCAGTGCTGAAACTCACATTATAACTAGCAGAGTACAGCTAGGGCAGGTGCAACTATGCAAGCTGCCACTCATGCCCCCAGTTGCAGTGTAAGACATACCTTTAGACATATGCTTAAATACATTGCCATATCTTTCACAACAGTCTCATACATGGAGAAGGTAGTTGCTGTACATTGCTATGCATTGAGACCCCGATTCAGCAATCTCCTGCAATAACCTTGGAAGACTTTATCGTATTAAGATGGGCTGGAATTGCATATAGCTTCCTTAGTGGGGAGATATGCCACCTGTGAGACCTGAGAAGTGTATGGGAGTTTGAAAGACTATATTGAAAATGTGCCAGACAAGTATGGACTTTTGGGATAATTAAAGTGGATTTTCTGGGGAATCCCTTGCGGGATGTTATTACAAATTCCCCTAGTTTTTGAAGCAACTCCCTGAGGAGAGGGTCATTGCCTGCTGATTGCCTGTTACAGAAGGCCAAGATCAAAGGCCTGAGCTATATAAATAAATGGCAGATTTGCCCAGCCTATATTCTGGTTGTGAATCTAAGATAGATAACTTGTAATCATGGAGAAAACCCAGTTCTGCGTTTTGAAGGACTAAAACCTACCAGAGCCCTAGGTTGGAGTTGGGGGTAACCTTTGGTAAGATGTTTAGTATAGATGTAGGTTCTTTTATTGTTTTAATGTGTTTTCTCTGTAATGCTTTTATCTTCAGAATAAATATGCTTGCTTAGAAGGAGCTGCATGGTAACTTATAACTGCGGACAATATACTGATCATAACCTTCAGAGAGAAAACAAAGCACAGATGCTGGCCTTTTTTTTAGGCTGTCTTTCTGGCTGGGAATATCACAGTGTAATCCAGGGAGTTATGCAGCCTTAAAATTCCCAGTCAGGAGGGGAGAGATGTGGGTCTTTGCCCAAGAGAGCTGGAAGACAGAAGCCTGTAATTCTGTGACAAGTACATCACTTTTAAAAGGATGGGCAGGAATAAGATCAGAAATAGCAGCTTTAGACCTGAACATAGTAGATGTTCAAGGAACAAGATGATATCCAGAAAATTGCTGGTTTGTGACAGATGTAAATAGTGGCTCAGGGTAAATCTCTCTCTCCTTCTGTCTCATACTTTGTGTCATAAACTCAATCCCAGTTCATATCAAGAAGAAATCTCCCTTCCTTGTAAATCACATAGTTAGGTTCATTATCAGGCTTTCATCCTTTCATCTGAAGGAATTATTTTCTCATTTTAGCCGTTGGACTTTGCTAGAGACAGGATGTTGGATTAGAGGGTCTATTCTATTTGTACATTTTTAGCAGGGCAATTCCTATGTCATTTTTATTTTGCTTGTTCTTGACTGTAAATAAGGCCCTGACCCTGCAAAGGGATTCACTAAGGCAGACCCTCATAGCACTACATTGATCCTTTTGCAGGATGGTAAATAATACAGCAAGATCAGAAAGTGGACCTGCACTATTGCTTTTACTGCATATTCGAGTCTCATAAAAATCTGACACAGCCACAAAATTGCATGTATTCTTTTATGAATCAACAACTAATACAAACTACATTCTTCCTCTCAAATGAAATAGGCTGGTAATCATCCGTTTACAATGCATAAATTTGTTTAATGGTCTAAAGTGTTTCCTTAAAAAAGAGAGACACAGTTTCTTCTTTTTTAATACATTTATAACTTATTTGTAAAGTTTTCTGTCTATAAAGTATCAGACACATGTTATGGCATTATAGAAATAATTATATCTTAAAAAATACAATACAATATGATCTATAACATCTAATGTGTGTATAACGTATACGAAGAAAATAAATCTTTGTAGGAAGGAGGTAGTTTTTTTCCTACCTGTATTTACTGATTGCATTTTTGAAGTGACCCTTTTATAACTGTGTTTCAAAAAGTGACTTTAATAAGACATTCCATTGGGACACTTTTTAGTGATTGGTGAAATTCTGTTATCAAGGAAATACATATTCCCAGCCTAGCAACTGTCAAGTGAGTCTGATAGAACTACATGATTTTGCATCATCATTCTACTATATACAGACAGGACACCATCCTGTGAGGAGTTAAGTTTCTCCTAAGTGATGCTGGCTTCACTGGGGATTGAGAGAACTCGATACCTATCATTTTCTTGCCCAGGCTTACAGTGTCTTGAGATGTTTTGTTTTTTGTTTATTGGCTAAGCTGCTGACTCATCAGAGACAGCTTGTATCCCAAATACTAATATGGTGAAGGGTGATGCTATTACTTTATTGAATTCATGACCTGAGTATACTTAACAAAAGATGGGGATAAATACTGTGCCTTTTTGGTATGTGTGCTTTATGTTTTCCTGCCAAGAAATAGGTCATTGAATTAAAGTACATATGAGTCATTTGAAGATGTTGCTTGGTGCAGCAGTTCTGCAGATATTGCTATGAAAAGCTGAATAAATGCACTGCAGTATTACTATTTTCAAAATCATATATTCAGTGCCATACATTGTTACAAACCTAGGTGAGCATTCTTCGACCTGAAGTGTTACAGCCAAAGGGTGTGACTCTGCTCTCATTAAAGGTAATAGAAAATCTCCCATTGACTTCAGTGGGTGCAGGATTTAAGTACTAAATAGTCCAGTCAAATACAAGATGCTAGCCAAAAGTGGGGATTATTGATAATTAAGATGGATTACCAGGTAAAGTGGGTTATATTTGGAGGCGGAGAAATCAGGAGATGGGTAAAGGAAGAGTTTTCAAGGAATGCCTGGCAGAATGATAAAAATTGAATTATTTGTTTTGGAGAATGGGGGCGTGGAGGAGGGAGGAGAACAAGAAAAAAGAGATTGAATGAAATAGGTACAGAAAAGGAATGAATTTAAGCAGTACTTTAGAAAGCATGAAATTATACTTCATAATTCTCAAAGAGCTTCATAATTCCCAAAGAGCTGAGAAACAGATGCGAGACTAGATTGCAAACTTCTGACTAATGTGCATCCCCAGAATTTGGTCTAACAAATATTGTGTTACTGATGATGAAAAATGGTTTTACAAGTGAGATGCTGAAATAAAGAAGAAATGAATATACTGGGAAAAATCTCTTACCAAAGAGGCCTCTCTTTATCTGTCAACACAGAAGGAATCTTCTGGATGCCGAAAACAATCCTATGAATAACTTAGGGCATGTCTACACTGCCCCACAGTTCTAACTACAGGGATTTGAATAGCAGTATGCACCAAAGTGCTGCACTGTAACTACCCCATGTGGACCCTGTAGGCACCAACTAAAAGATGGTTCTTCGAGAAGTATCCCTGTGGGTGCTCCATTTAAGGTAGTCATGCGCCCCTGTGCTTGCAATCAGAGATTTGTAGTAGTGCTTGATTGGGTCGCATATTCGCTGTCTCCGCCTTACGGTGCCTCAGGTGGTTATAAAGCACTGTGCGACCAAACCTCCCTCCTCCCCTCCACCCTCCCAGTTCCTTCTCTACTGCCTTTGGCTTGAGTCGGAGCACTTAGGAGTGCCTCGGTACCCAGCCTAAATAGCATTCAGTTAAAAGTTAATTGTTGATTATCTTATAGTTTCCTTTCCTTCTCTGTTTATTTTACTTCCTTTTTATTAAAAAAATACTCTCATATTATGAAATTAAGTTTCAATTGTTAGTGACCCTTTAGAGTAGAGTAGTTGTTCTCCCTTCTGGGGAAAAAGCCTTCTCTGAGGGGCATGCCCAGCTCCCTGGGTTTTAAACTCTGCCTTACGTGCAGACTCTCTATTCCAGTCTCTGATGGGCACTCGCAGTGTGTCCCTGCCTTGGTGAGTCACACATCCCACAGAAGTGCTCACATTGCCATAACCTGAAAGCCTGCACCAGGAAGACGAGAGACTTGCAGTTGAAACTCCTTATGATGGAGAAATCTCTGCGCCCGGCGTCTGAGCCAAAATCACGGACTCCCCCTGGACAATGGTCTCCTACAGCAGCCTCCTATCCACCCTCCCTCCCCGTCCCTCTGCAAAGACCCCGCTCATGAATATCTGCTATGACAAGAGGTAAACCACCTCATACACCTAGGTGCAGTAGAACCAGTACCAACACAACACAGAGGGAAGGGATTCTATTCAGATTACTTCCTAACCCAGAAAAAAACTGGAGGATGGAGGCCTAGTTTCGACATACAAAAACTCAATGAATTTCTGAAGACCCAGCACTTCAGGATGATCACATGAGCAACTATAATTCCAGCACTGGAAAGAGGGGACTGGTTCTCAGCCCTCGATCTCCATGTCACATATTTTCATATAACAATATATCCCTCACACAGGAGGTTGCTTGGGTTTATTTTAGGAGCAGACCACTTTCAGTACAAAATACTGCCCTTTGGATTCTCCACTGCCCGATGGGTATTTTTGGTGGTGGCAGCTCACCTCCGCAGACAAGGGATCATAATATTCCCCTATTTGAATGATTGTTTACTGAAAGCATTGACTCAACAAGGGGCACTAGGAGCTACTCAAAACACAGTAGCTCTTTTCACATGTCTAGACCTACAAATAAACACAAAAATCAACATTAGCACCTGTGCAGAAAATGGAGTTCATCGAAGCCTGCCTTAGTTTTCTGGCGGCTACAGCCTTTCTGCCCTGACAACAATTCACAACTTTACTCACAACGTTAGACAGTCCGCAGACATTGGCCAGGGCTTGCCTACAACTGTTGGGCCACATGTCCACAACAATGTTCATCATTAAATATGCCAGACTGCACATGCGATGCCGGCAAGCCTGGCTCTGAACAGTCTATGTTCTGCACAGGCACAGCATAAACAAATGTCTTATGATGCCAAACAAAGTAAAAGACTCCTACGGTGGTGGACATGACCAAACAAGGTTTGTGCAGGAGTCCCCTTTTTACAGAACCCTCCAATGGTGATGATCACTAGACACTTCCCTATTAGGTTGGGGAGCACACGTGCAGACTCACACTATCCAAGACTGTTGGTCCCCATCAGAATTCCTCTTACATATAAACCTACTGGAGCTATAGGCGGTTCACAATACATGCTCCCATTTCCTACCTATGATCAAGAACAAAACCAGAAAGATCCTCACAGACAACGATGCTTGCATGTTCTCTATAAATCAGTAACGGGGGGACATGTTCACACTACCTATGAATGGAAGCCGTGCTACTTTGGACCTGGTGAATCAGCCACAACATTGACATCTCAGGATGCCAGAACACCACTGCAGATGCACTATGCAGAAAATTCTCCCAGGATCACGAGTGAGAAATGGACCCTTGAGTACTACTGAATATATTCAGACAGTGGGGGTTCCCAACTGTAGAGCTCCTCAGGACAACACAAAATGCCAACTGTCAACAGTTCTGCTCCAGAGCAGGATTGGGTCCCCATTCTCTGGGCGATGCCTTTCTCATCAAATGGGACGTACCCCTACTGTGCACCTTCCCACTGACCCCTTTTCTATCATGAGTCATACACAAAATCAGAATGGACAATTCCAAAGTCATCTTGATAGCCCTCATGTGGATCTGGCAAACCGTGGTTCCTTTACCTAATAATAATATAATAATAATATAATATATGGAGATATACCTATCTCATAGAACTGGAAGGGACCCTGAAAGGACATGGAGTCTAGCCCCCCCGCCTTCACTAGCAGGACCAAGTACTTATTTTTGCCCCAGATCCCTAGGTGGTCCCCTCAAGGATTGAACTTACAACCCTGAGTTTAGCAGGCCAATGCTCAAACCACTGAGCTATCCCTCCCTCCCCACCTCCTAAAGATGGCTGTGTGCCCATCACACACTTTTCCTCTTCTACCTCATCATTTCTCACAAGATGTGGGCCAGGTTCACTATCTGAACCTGACAAGACTCCACCTCAAGACGTGGCTATTCCATGGCTCTGAGAAGCCGAAATGACCTGCTCAGAGGAAGTAAGAGACATTCTGTTAAACAGTCGTAGACCAACTACTCGACATACCTACCTACACAAATGGAGGTGTGATAAATGAAGGGAGGGGAGTAGCTCTCTTTTATGGACAGCCAGCCAGCCAGTAGCTATAAAATCCCTCTTAGTAGCTGTTCTCTAATTGCTCTACCTGTAAAGGGTTAAAAAGTGTCCCTGCTATGCATAGGTAAACGGAAGCGAGTGGGCACCTGGCCAAAAGAGCCAATGGGAAGGTTAGAACTTTTTAAAATTGAAAAAAAGACTCCCCTTTTGTCTGCCTGTCTGTTGTTCTCCCGGGGAAAGGCGGACAGGGCAGCAGCTTTGCTGTAAGAAGGTTGGGCCAGGTATGAAAAAATCATCAGTATCATACCTAGAAACTACTCATTTAAAACCCCAGATATGTAAGTAGATCGGAAATGTCTAGGAAGATGCAATTAGGTTTATTCCTTTTATTTTGTTACGGCTTATGGATTCCTCTGTGCTAACCCCAGGTGCTTTTGTTTTGCTTGTAACCTTTAAGCTGGACCTCAAGAAAGCTATTCTTGGTGCTTAATCCATGTAGTTGCTCTTTTAAAATCTAGCAATAGCCTGAGTTCCCAGATGTATTTTCTTTCTTTTTTTTAAATTAATACATTTACCTTTTTTAAGAACAGAATTGGATGTCTTAAGAAGTTTGTGCACATGTTGTTTAATTAGCTGGTGGCAACAGCTGATTTCCATTTTTTTTCTCAACTCTTCCCCGGGGGGGTGGGGGAGAGGGAAGGGGGTGAAAGGGCTTGAGGTTACCCCCACAGAAGGAATTCCCAAGTGCGCCTTCCTGGCCTCTCAAAGGGGTTCTTGGGTGGTGGCAGCATCTACCAATCCAAGGTCAGAGAAAAGCTGTAACCTAGGGAGTTTAATACAAGCCTGGAGTGGCCAGTATTAATTTTTAGAATCCTTGTGGGCCCCTGCCTTCTGCACTCGAAGTGCCGGAGTGGGGAATTTGCCCTCACAGGAGACGGTTCACTATATGGGGCCAAAATAAATAAATCACACAGTCTACTCTCCTCTTCTTCTGATACTGGACTATATGTTGGAACATAAGAAATCTGGTCTCTCCAGGAGTTCCCTCAGAGTTCACCTTGCAGCTATCACGGCATTCCACCATAACGTGGATGAGTTATTGATTTTCGCTCACCCAGCCACCAAGCATTTTCTTAAGGGCCTTCGTAATGTCTACCGCAAAATACAAACCCCTACTCCATCATGGGAACTTAATGTACTGTTATAGGGCCATATTGGACCACCGTTTGAACCACTAGTGACATGTTCACTACTTCACCTTTCAATTAAGGTGGCCTTCCTTGTTGCCATCATGTCTGCCAAATTGGTGGAGGAGCTAGGAGCTCTCATGGCATACCTACCATACACAACATTCTTCAAAAATAAAGTTACCTTAAGACCGCATCCCAAGTTTTTAACTAGGTTGCCACCTCATTCCGTCTGAAACAACCCATTCATTTCCCATCGTTCTTCCTGAAACCCCATGGGAATAAACAAGAAGCAGTACTCGAAACCCTGTACGTAAAAAGGACGCTGGTCTTTTACATCGAGAGAACAAAGGCTTTTTTAAAATCACCAAAATTATTCCTCTCTATCACAGCATGCTCAAAAGGAGGCACCATATCTAAACAGAGACTAAATGGATCTCCGGATGCATTGACTTTTGCTGTCATCAACAACGGTTTAAATCCCCAGCGGGGACCCACACACACTCCACCAGAGCTCTAGCTGCTTTGATAACCTTCCTTAACAATGTCCCCATCATGGATGTGATGGGTTCGGTCACAGAGACCCCCTTGGGACTGTCATCTGAAGTGCTGAAATTACTTCTGAGCCCATTTTCCCTGATGGCTTAGGACTTCAGAACCCTGCCTTGTTGAACCAGACACGCTAGTCTGCTGCAACACAGAGTCAGGTCTGAACCATGCCCCCAAAGCTGCAGGCTTTAACCAAAAACTACTCAGCAGGTCACCTCTCTCCAGCACCCAGACACCCAGCTCCCAATAGGATCCAAACCCCAAATAAATCCATTTTACTCTTGTAACTTTAGCACCCTCGTGACCAAGATGGAGTCTGATCTGCAGGCAGCTCTGGCCAATAGACGGCGCGTGCAGGAATGCAGCAGGAAAAATCCCTTCCACCCCGGGGCACCTGTTCAAAACCCACCCACAGGAAAAGTACAATGGATATAACAAAGGGAGATATTTATTTACAGAGGGATGAGAGGAGAAAAACAACAAGGGGAAATATAGGGGGAGCAGTAGAACAGGGTTGCATCCAAACCAAGGCCCCACAGACCCAGTGGTAGCACAGTCTGGAAGGGCAGACGCTGAGCAATGTGTCTGCACACAGAGTTCAGGACTTCAGGAGTCCTGAGCAAAGTTCCAGTCCAGTGGGTGCTCCTGGTCGTCTTCAGCGCCAATGAACTTTCCCCAACAAACCCCTCCAGTGCCCTCTTCTGCCGCTCTCTGCAAAGCCACACAGAGCGACCACCTCCCCACTTCACTAGCTAGCAGCCTCCCTCCTTATTCTCAGTGCAGAGTCAAAAGTCCCCGTACTCACAGCCCCATGCAGCTCTGGCCTGTCCTTCTCGAGCGATTCCTCCCTGGCACAGTGCTCCTCCTGGCTCCTGTCCTGGGGTGTCCCTGATCGGCCTCCCTGTCCTTCCCAGGCTTCAGGAAGGTTCTCTGCTGCTTCACTTTGTGAGGGCCTGCGGGCTGTAGCCCTTTTCTCCTCCAGAGCCACACCCCCGAGTTTACCTCCTTTCTCTCAGTGCTCCCCTTCCCCCCTAGGAAAAAGATTTAAAGGGGCCATGCTCTCTAAACCCCAAAGGGGTTACACTCTGTATAAAGCTTATACAGGGTAAACTCATGAATTGCCCACCCTCTATAACACTGATAGAGAGATATGCACAGCTGTTTGCTCCCCCAGGTATTAATCACTTACTCTGGGTTAATTAATAAACAAAAGTGATTTTATTAAGTACAAAAAGTAGGATTTAAGTGGTTTCAAGTAATACCAGACAGAACAAAGTAAGTTACCAAGCAAAATAAAACAAAACATACAAGTCTAAGCCTAATACATTTAAAAAACTGAATACAGGTAAATCTCACCCTCAGAGATGTTCCAATAAACTTCTTTCACAGACTTGACTCCTCCTTAGTCTGGGCCCAATTCTTTCCCCTGGTATAGTTCTTGTTAGTTCCAGCTCAGGTGGTAACTAGGGGATTTCTCATGACCGCAGCCCCCTTTGTTCTGTTCCACCCCTTTTATATCTTTGGCACAAGGCAGGTATCCTTTGTCTCTCTCTGGGTTCCCACCCTTCCTTCTAAATAGAAAAGCACCAGGTTTAAGATGGATTCCAGTATCATGTGACATGTTCACATGTCCTGTGAGACTTCATTACTCACTGGCTGGCACCCACGTATACAGGAAGGCTTACAAGTAAACAGCCATTTATAACCAATTGTTCCAGTTAATGGGCGCCATCAAGATCCTAAGCCACTATTAATGGCCTAATTGCATAATTACAATAGGACCTCAGAGTAATACTTCATATTTCTAGTTTTAGATACAAGAATGATACATTCATACAAATAGGATGAACACACTCAGTAGATTATAAGCTTTGTAATGATACCTTACAAGAGATCTTTTGCATGAAGCATATTCCAGTTACATCATATTCACACTTATAAACATACTTTCATAAAACAAATTGAGTGCAACATCACAATGGACATCTGCAAAGCACAACCTGGGTGTCAGCTCGTACATTCATACAACATTATGCATTAGAGCTGCATTCATCGTCAGATGCTCCATTTGGACTTACCATCTTATCACCCACCATGACTACAACTTTGAAGCCCATTCCTTCCACTGACAGGCACTGCTGTACACTCACCTAAAGTGGAACACCTACAGGGACACTCCTCGAAGAAGAAGAGATGGTTACTCACCCTGTGCAGTAACTGAGGTTCTTAGTGTGGTTTTTTTGAGCTCTAGGTTCTTTAAAAGGAGTCTGCTTTTGAACATTTTTGTGTGTGTAAGTGTGCTTTTATGTTGTTTGTGAATATAACCAGTTAATAACCAATAAAAGTGTGCTTTTATTGGGTGCTGTATATTGCAGACACTACAAAACTTTTTCTCTAGCCTTTTTATAAAGGACAAACTATTTAAAGATATCCAGGTAGTATAACAACCCTTCCTTTCTCCCTAAAATTCATCCCTATATTTATCAACGTAACCAGAATTACAGAACCAGAATTACAGAATTGCCAGGTGACCACTTACAAAATTTAACAGCAAAGGCTCCGGTACAATAAGGTACTTAACCAGGTATGTGACTTAAAGCATGCAACTTCATGGGATTAATGTTACATATGTGCTTAAGTACCTTGCTGAATCAGAGCCAGAATGCCTTTAACGGTAATATCACCAGTCAAGTGCAGATTTATCCCTCTTCAGACACCCAACCACCCTCCTTCCTGCTGCAGGCAAATTCCCATCCTTGTTAACATGTATCTGAAATGCCAGGTGCCTCTCTGGGTTGTTCCAACTTTCAGTTCAAGTTCCACATGTGCTGCTCACTTGCCTCTCTGTTGTTAGTTGCTGTCTGTTTAAAATATTTGTGACCTATAATATTGCGGAAAGTCTATGGCACTCTGTACCTCAAAGCAACACCCTGGACCACCCCGATATTCACCACTGTCATATAATTATGATGTGTTTTGTACAAAGTATGCCTTGTAAGGTATAATTTTTAAAAGTCTTGATCTGTTGAACATTAATATCCTGTTGGATTGTATGTGCTATCATTATATGTGAAGATATGAAGTTTTACTATATGTGTGTTACTGAAATATGTTGTGAGTTTGGGAACACCCACAACCAGCCTTTCAGGTACAACAATTGAGTAGCCAGATGCGCTGATGGCCCAGTAAAGGGAATCCACACTCCCAGCGACTATGCCAGGATCTGTATACAATGGAGACTTCTCAGAAAGAGCACGTAGACAATGGAGAATGCTTGACCAATGGGCTCATGAGCATAGAGCTTTCCAGCAAGCTGGAAGAAACTATAAAAGAGGGGAGTATCATCACTTAGCCTCATTCCTCCCACAACTCAACACCTAGAAACATGTCTGGAGGACAAAGATTTTGAACTGGGAAGGTGGTCTTGGGCTGAAGGAGAGTTCCAGCCTGTGTATTGAAGATCGGTAACTTGCTTGTACTATCTATCCGGGTGAGACACTGCTTGATTCAAATCCTGTTTAGTTTATAGAACTTAGACTGAATTTATTTTATTTTTTATGTAACCGACTTTCATTTCTATGCTTATTACTTATAATCACTTAAAATCTATCTTTCTGTAATTAATATATCTGTTTTATATTTTACCTAAAACAGTGTGTTTTGGTTGAAGTGCTTAGGAAACCTGCTCAGGTTATAAAGCAGGGGTAGGCAACCTTTCAGAAGTGGTGTGCCAAGTCTTCATTTATTCACTTAAATTTAAGGTTTCGCATGCCGGTAATACATTTTAACGTTTTTAGAAGGTCGCTCTCTATAAGTCTATATTATATAACTAAACTATTGTTGTATGTAAAGTAACCAAGGTTTTCAAAATGTTTAAGAAGCTTCATTTAAAATTAAATTAAAATGCTGATCTTCCGCCGCCAGCCTGCTCAGCCCGCTGCCAGCCTGGGGTTCTGTTCACTGGCCGGGACGCCGGCTGGCAAGGGGCTGACAGCCGGGACCCCAGACCTGGGGGGGGGTTCATTGGTCAGGGCAGAGGGCTGGGGGTGTGTGGGGGGGTGCAGGGCAGAAGGCTGGGTGTGGGGGGGGTTCAGGGGTCAGGGCAGAGGGCTGGGGTGCTCGGCTCGTGGGGGTGCTCCCAGCCCCCTGTCCTGAGCGGCTCATGGCAGGGGGCTGGAAGGGATATGCCCTGTTCCACCCCCTTCCCCAAGGACCCGTCCCTACCTCTTCTCTGCCTCCTCTACGGAGCAGGGAGCATGCTGCCACTCGTTCCCCTCCCCCTCACAAGGGCCATCAGCTGATCGGCGCAGGGAAGGAGAGGAGGAGGGTCAGGAAAGCACCACGCTGGGGGAATAAGCGGGGGAGGGGGGAAGCTTGGCTGCCACAGGACCAAGCTTCTGCCTCCTGCCCCCGCAGGGGAGAGCGGTGGGCGGGGGCGCTGAGTGGGGCTGGGGGCCGGGACCGCGGCAGGCAGCAGCGTGCCACTCAAAATCGGCTTGCATGCCGTGTTTGGCACGCGTGCTGTAGGTTGCCCATCCCTGTTATAAAGGCTGGTGTATGTCCACTTTCCTTTGTAGAAGTGGCAAACTTAATGAACTTACACTGGTCAGGCTTCTGACTAGTGCAAGATGGTACAGTTTTGGGGTGCAAGGCTGGGAAGCTTGGGAGAATTGGCTGGAACTTCTCTATTTAGTTCATTCATGGTTCATGAGAAGCATGTAACTGAGTTAGGTGTGTCCCTGCCTGTGGATGTCTGTGTAAGTACAGTGCCTGACAAAGGTTTGTGGCTTAGCAACAGCGTCACTGTGTGAGAGGGAGCCCAGGTTGGTGGGACAGAGGGCTCAGTGGTCCCACAGTTCAGGTTGCACCCTGGGAACACCTGTCACAATGTCCCAATTCAAATGCAGTATTGCCTACCCAAAAATTACAAGAAATATGAGTCAGACTTCAAAAAATCGAGATGCTTTTAAAAAATGTAACCATGTTTTGTGGTCGCTTTAGATTTTCTTAACTCCCCCTCCCTCGTCTGCCCTCATCCCCTTCCAATATGTGTTAAAATTATAATGTTACCATCACTCACAAATTTATCATGAGTAATGCAATTTGGGGCTCTCATTGGAGAACCCAACTGAGGTCAGGGCAACATTATGCTGCTGTAAAAATGCATAGTATGACAGACTGACAAAATCCTGCAATATCCTAGGCAAACCTTATGGGATTAAGTTAAACCTTATTGAATTAGGTTTAATACCTTTGGTGTCCATTGTATTAAAAATGCAGTTGTGCATTGTGGAATTATATGTTACTCCTCTAGGAGGAGAGGGATGCTAATGTAATTTTTTTGATTATTAGCTCCTTTGAAGCCACCCTGTGGAGAGGTTCACTTATAATAGTTCAAACTGGGTTCTCCAGGCAGACTAAAAGAATTTTTGGATGAATAGCTGGATAAGGGCTGGAAGGGACCTCGAGAAGTCATCAGGTCCAGGCCCCTGCACTGAGACAGGACCAGCTAAACCTAGACCATCCCTGACAGGTGTTTGTCCAACCTGTTCTTAAAAACCTCCAATGACGGGGATCCCACATCCTCCCTTGGAAGCATGTCCCACAGCTTAACTACCCTTATAGTCAGAAAGTTTTTCCTAATATCAAACCTAAATCTCCCTTGATGCTATTGTACAGTCGCTCCTCAACTGGGCATCTGCTAGAGCTGGGTGGGAAATGACTTTCTTGTCCTGCAAGAATTTTCAAGATTTCAAAATTTTTCTCATCCCAAATTGGGACAAAAAAATTCAACTCAAACTTTTGCGGACCCCTCTCCCTCCCACACACACACACACAAAGGGATTGGGTCAATCAAAATGATTTGTTTTAATAATTTCAAAATGTTTTGTTTTCAATTTGACATTTTACATTTAAAAAAACCCTTTTTTTAACCTTTAATAAACTTAAATTTCAAAATGTAGTTTCGAACTGAGAAGGAAACTTTTTGGTAAGAAAATTTCAAAACAGGACATTTTAACAATCTCAAAACTTTTTTTCAATATTTTTTCAAAATGGGAAATTAATTGAAACCAACCATTCCCCTCAAATAGTTTGTTTTGACAAATCATTGTTTTCTGATGGAAAAAAGTTTTGTCTAAAAATTCCGGACCAGCCCTAGCATCAGGATAACTGTTGGTCACCAGAGTTGAATCTGGATGGACAGTCACCCAGAGGAAAGAACAGATAGTTACCCTACAGTATAACTGTGGTTCTTTAAGAGGTGTTGTCCACACAGATTCCACTACCTGCCCTCCTTCCCCACTAAGCAGTGTCCTGCTCCTATGGGATTTTTACTGGCAAAGGAACTGAGTGTGGGTTGTGGCCTCTTTATGGCCTTGTCATGTAAAGTACAGTTACTTACTTTACAATAACTGTGGTTCTTCAAGATGCGTTGTCCACACAGAGTCCACTCATGGTGTGCTTGTGCCCCATGTGTGCAAGTCCAGGTTATTTTGAATAGCAGGGTCAGTTGGGGTCACACCTGCGTCCTCAGTACCCTGTTGCTCTCCATGCCAAGGACATGAAGAGTAGGGCAGCCACAAACCACACTCAGTTTCCTTTGTGGACGGAGTATTGAAAGATCAGATATGGAGTAATTGCTTTGTGAAAGAGTGTCTATCTAAATGGTCACATTTTAAATTTTGTAATGTGCACAGTCAGGCAAATGTACTAGCCATTCATTACTCGGACCTCACTTTTGAATCTTCAGCTCCTTGTATGTGGTAAATAGCCTGTATTTTTGCCTTGCTGGGAACAATTAAAAAAGTATGGACAATTGTCTATACAAGCCACAATACATAATAATAATATATGGAGATATACCTATCTCATAGAACTGGAAGGGACCCTGGAAGGTCATGGAGTCCAGCCCCCTGCCTTCAATAGCAGGACCAAGTACTGATTTTGCCCTAGATCCCTAAGTGACCTTCTCAAGGATTGAGCTCACAACCCTGGGTTTAGCAGGCCAATTCTCAAACCACTGAGCTATCCCTCCCTCTCCACATCTAGCATAACAAAATAGCAACAATTATAATAATAATATTACCATATATTTATTTAGTACCCTTAATCCAAAGAACTCAAATCACGATAGAAAGCTGGCCAAGTGTCTTTATACCCATTTTTATAGATGCAGAAAAAGAGATACAGAGAAGTTAAAGAAGACAATATTGGATCAAATTTAACCAAGCAATTAAATTTTGTAAAAGCACATTTTTACAAAACCTTGGGCCAGTCAAAATATAGCCATGATTTTTAAAAAAATCGAATGCAGCCTTCTTTAAAACTAATAAACATCCCCCCCTGCATTTTTTGCAATTCAGTCATTGTAATATCTTGCTGATATATGAGAACCTGAAAGAAAATTTATTAAACTATTTTTAAATGAAACTCTAATCTATTTTCATTTAGTCAGCTTAGAGAAATGCAAAAAGTAAACTGTGAGAAGTACAGTAAACTAGATTTTTTTATAATTAAACTGTGAGTAACATAGGTAAGGAAAATTATTCATTTAAGGGATATTTTTATACTTATGACTCAGTCTTTAAGGTCATTCAGCAAGTTAGTGAACCCAAGAATCCTCATTTTCAGATCTCCTGCTCTAACCATTAGGCTCCCTGCTTCTCAGTTAAGGCTCCTAAGCTGCTTGGGGCTAATCTTTTAGGAACTTGGGGAAACTTTACCCTAGAGTGGAGAAACAGAGATACAGTTTATTGTAATAGCATTTCCAGTGCCTACTTTTGGCTTTTAATATGTTCCAAGTATTTTTTCCCTGAATTATTGTACCCTAATAAAATGAAAAAGTCAGTGGGATATTTCTGAGCTTTTGTGACTAGCATGGGTACAATCGTTGCTTTTATGTATCCAATACTGTATGCAAACTCTGTACAATGATTTACTTTTACAAATCCAAAAGGGCTGCGTGACTAACTGGAAAAATGTCTGTATTACTTTTTAAAAAATATTATTATGCTTCTGTTTCCCCCTTCAATTTGGTATTGTTACCTGCCTGAGTGCATAGAGTTAAATCAAAGGAGGCTGTAGAGGGGGGTTATCTTATCAAGGAACCCAGGAAAGGTAAAACAATGACCTAGGTAAGAAGCATTCCTTCAAACAATAGCAAAGTTTATAGATGTGAAGAGGGACTCCTTCAGCCGAGACTGTGGCAACAGGGCTGTTTGCCAAGGCTGAGAATCTGGAGATCAAAAACACTGATCTGTTAAAGACAGAGAGGGGGAATTTGGTCAGAGGTTGGCCAGAAAGTGTCAGTGAAAAGGCTGACAGGATGGCTGAGAAACCGAGACAGAGGCAGTGGCGGATTAGCCAGTGGACCTCAGGGGCCCCAGCCAACTGCAGGGACCTGGAAAAAATCCGCTGATGGAGGCAGAAGCCCGGAGCCCCGGCCGCCTGGCAGGTGGGCGGGGGAAGACCCCACATCCCAACCCTGATATGCGGCAGCAGCCGTGGGACGGGGGAAGCTCCTCCAGCAGCTCCTGTCCTTGGCAGTAGTTGTGGGATGGGGAAAGCCACTCTCCCCTCCCTCCCGCCCCTGCAGCATCCATCCCCTTCCCCGACAGAAGCTATGGAGTGGCAGGACAAGCTCCAGCACCCTTCCGTCCCCGGCAGAAGCGTGGGGGGTGATAGGGGAAGCCCCAGCACCCAGACCCCCGCTGCAGCCCTGGACGGGAGGAGCTCTCACTCCCCAATGTGGCCCTGGGGCCATGGTGCAGGGATAGAGCTCCTCGGGTCTTGAGGCTGCAGTGGGGAGCGGGCAAAAAGGAGCAAAAGGGGTTGTGGGCCTGCAGTGGGGGGAGAATTGAGGGGGACCCTGGGTGGAACAGGGGTGGGCCCCGGGGAAGGGGCAGAAAAGGGTGGGGCTGTGAGCAGGGCCACAGGCAGAAGGGATGGAACGGGGGTGGGGGCCACAGGCAGATGGGGTGGGGGGGCCCCCACTTGCTCTGGCTCAGGGCCCCAGGAAACCTTAATTCACCTCTGCAGAGAGGAACCTGGGTGCAAGCAGTGTCTGCTGTTTCTCCCCACTCAAAGATGGGGAATAAGCCAGATCCGCCTGAGCTATGGATGAAAAGGCTAAGCTTAGCTAAGGAAATGTGTGTGTGTAGGAGTCTTTAGTTATTTAAAATCTGTGTTTCTAAGTGCTGTGTACCTTCTGGGCAAAATAAATCATGGCTTTGTTTTGAAGAAGCTGTTTCTGTATTGCTGCAAACATATGCCATAACAGCCTTCCAAAGTGAAATCCTGGCAGGGTCCAGTCCCTGTTGGACCTGCTAACTAAATCACAGTTGGTAACCAGGGGGCTGTAATCCAGGTCCTGATCTGAGGATGGACAAATAGTGGAATTTCATTTCAGGACAATTCCAGAATACATAACGGCTTAAGGCCTCATGCCTGTAGAGGATGCACTCAAAGAGACTCCCAAGAAAGGACAGTGTGCAGCTAGTCCGGTAACAGTGAGCTGAATGATGAATATGTGTTTTCTCCATCTGCCTAGTACAAATAGAAAATATTAAATATAATGGTAACACTTTAAGTATCAATTTAATAATGGACTGCAGCTATATTAGAGTGATAACTATGACAGCCATATAAAGAACAAACAGGCTAATTGTGATCAGTGTGCAACAGTGAATACTAAACAAATTTAAGATTGGCCATGTCAAGTGATAGTAGTGTAATGCCTGCTAGTAGTAATTTAAAGCACTGTAAAGCTTTTCAGTGTAAATATCATGTTCCCGGAAGTTGAGTGTTTTGCCATCTCTATTGTCTCCCCCTCTGAGCTGTATACACTGTTATTTTCTTAATTAGCATATGCTGTGTTTGTGCTTTCTGAATTGGTTTTTCACTTTACCTATGATTGATGATGATATCAGTCAGCGCTGCTGATGTACCTGTTTCAAAACAATGATGGCAGTTCCTAATGGTGGTTTTATGGTATTAGGGTCACTATAAGACAGGATGTGCTGAGACAATAAAAATTAGTTGTGAGTATGATTACAGCAAGGAGGGAAGCTGCAAAGCAGATTCAAAATTCCAGAAGACCTGCAAATGAGTCAGCATTCTCATTGCAATATTGACAATACAATTACAATATCACATATTGTATTTTGTGGAAGTGCATAAATATTCTAGGCAGTGTTTTACATAAATTCCAACGGAAGTATGTAGTGATGTTATCTAGTGCCCCCCAGTCTACCAGAGGCCAAATGAACCGAATAATTTACAGTACATTGACATGGCATACAATCTATGAATTATAAATTATCTACTTTATAAAGGCCTTGGGCTTAGATGAACAGTGACCATTGGGAAACGGATTAATGTCTGCCTTTGTATATACGCGCAAAGTATATAGTTATAGTGATAATCTTACCCCACTGTGGCATTGTGAAACTGAGAGTCCTCATCTACCTGAGGCCTTCGGGAATCTGATGTAACGTTAGCTCCTTGAAGAATTATGCTATATGCTATTTTAAAAAAGCAAATTAAATTAAATTGTAGGGCTCATCTTTGTGTATTTTTTACTTTTACAGTTCTCAGCTTATCTTTTATAGTAGAAACACTTTGGATTGAGGAATGTGCAGAATTTTATGGCCGGATTTAGCCCTGGTGGAAGCAGGTGCAACTCACACTGAATTTAATGGAAGTTTCACCTCCTTACATGTGGGATGAATTTGATCCCAGTTCTCTTAGGTGAAAAATCAAACTGGCAGAACAAAAGCTGATTCTCCAATTTCCAGGGAAATGGACACAAAGTAAATTGCTTGCGTTTGTGTGTGTTTGTTTTAGAGAATAGATCAAAAATCCCAATATCAGTTTGTGTGAAAATCCTCTTTTCTTGCAGCCCTTGCAGAAGGAGGGAGGTAGGGTAAAAAAGGTGACCCTCACCTCATTCTCCTGCCAAATATCCCCTTCTGTTATTCAGAAGTAAAACATGGAGACTGTCACAGTAAAGGGTTGAAGAAAACAGCACTTACTTTTTCATCCCCTTTTATTGTTTTTTAATCCTTCATGTGCAGTCCCCCCTTGGTCCCTAATCTTTCCTGTTCCTCATCCCCAACCACTCTTTGCCCCATGTGGTGCCTTCACTGCTGCCTTAAGAGCCTATTTTGATACCACCGCATGCTTAGGGGAGGAGGCAGAGAAGAGGCGGGGCAGGAGCAGGTATTTGGGGAAGGGGTTGGAATAGGGGCAGGGAGGGGGCGGAGTTGGGGTGGGGACTTTGGGGAAGGGGTTGGAATGGGGGCGGGGTAGGGGTGGGGCCTCATGGAAGGGGTGGAGTGAGGGTGGGACTGGGGGCAGTGGGGGTGGTGGCTTTTGTACCTTTATATGAAAAGGTGTCAGTGATGCGGCCCTCAGGCCAATGTACTAGTCCTCATGTGGCCCTTGTGGTGATTTGAGTTTGAGTTTGACCTAAACGTATACTCTGCCTCCGTTTTCAATAAGGGTAATGAGGAGTTTAGGGGTAGTGGCACGAATGGAAATGAGGATTTGCAAGTAGAAATTATCACATCCGAGGTGGAAGTCAAACTCAAACAGCTTCATGGGACCAAATTGGGGGATCCGGATAATCTCCATCCAAGAATACTAAAGGAACTCTCATATGAAATTGCAAGTCCAATAGCAAGGATTTTTAATGAATACAATAAGTCGGGGGTTGTACCCTATTACTGGAGAATTGCTAATATAGTACCTATTTTTAAGAAAGGGGAAAAAAGTGGTCCAGGAAACAACAGGCCTGTTTGATCTCAATCATATTGAGGTCTTGAAAGAAATTTTTAAAGAGAAAGTTGTTAAGGACCTAGAGGTCAACAGGATTTGGGATAAAATATAACATGGTTTTATAAAACTGGATCATGCCAGATGAACCTGATCTTTTTCTCTGAGAAGATTTTTTTTGACAAAGGAAATGCAGTAGATTTCAGTAAGGCTTTTGATACAGTTCCACACTGGAAATTATTAGTTAAATTGAAGATGATGTGGATTAATATGAAATATGGGTAAGGAACTGGTAAAAGGGGAGATTACAACAGGTCATACTGAAAGTGGAACTGTCAGGCTGGAGGGAGATTACTAGTGGAGTTTCTCAAGGATTGGTTTTAGGACCAATCTTATTTAACATTTTCATTACTGACCTGGGCACAAAAAGTGGTAGTGTGCTAACAAAATTTGTGGATGAGACAAAGTTGGGAGGTATTTCCAATATGAGAAGGACCGGAATATCATTCAGGAAGATCTGGACAATCTTGAAAACTGGAGTAATAGAAATGGGATGAAATTTAATAGTGCAAAGTGGAAAGCCATGAATTTAGGGACTAAAGCACCCACCGGGACAGTGGAAGTTGGCGCCTATAGCCTTCAGTGTAAATGGAGAAGAGAAGGATGGCGTACTGTATGGTACATAAGATCATTCTCAACTCAGGAAACCCCTTAAGGATAGAGAGAACCTGAATTCATAGCTTCATTGCTTCTCTTGGTTGGAGGTCAGAAACTTAATGTTATTCCAGCATAGGTATTTTTATTTCATATAACATCAGGTTGTCTTTTTGTTTTGTATGTCTGGCTCCCTTACAATAACCAGACTGGCTGTTCCTTGAAGCTTGTTGTTGGAAGTGTGTGAAGCAGAAAGAATATAAGTAGATTAGTCTTCATAGCCTTTTACGTCCTGTATCTACAAATATGTGGGGCTCTTCCAACTTTCCAGTGTGTTTATTTTAATAGCTCTAATAATAATTTATCTAACATTCATATGTAGCCATCAATTGTATAACTTAATGACTCTGCTACAGCCTGCTGTAACTTATATGAACAAATATTAAATAAAAACGGTATTGCTATAGGAATATCTGGTATGGTTATACATGAGTTATTTTGACAAAGAGACTTTTTGACTCTTTCACTTAAGGGATTCTATGTGAATGATATTACTAAAGATAAGACATCAGTGATATATGTATTTGATCTGTATTTTTTTGGGAAAGATTATCAAGAGTTTTTCAAGAAGAACTTTAAGGAGCAAAGGTAGTTAAATGTATTTTTGCATTAAATGTGTTTCACTACACTGTCTGTTGGTAGTCAGAAGGAAGGAATTGACATGAAATGCTCTGACCTAGCTGTGTGACTAAGGCAGCCTTGTCCTTCCTTTAAAGCTATAAATGCGTATCTTTATTATGATATCATACAGTATATTGGGAAATAAAGACTGGGGGAAGTATTTGTACAAATAATATCTATGAGTTCGATGAAGCCTGGTGCTTGTTATTGGAACCAGGGTTATATTATGGTTTAATGGCTTCTTTGTGCTTCATTTGATGAGCTGTCAGAAAAACATTTTGAAGTAATAAAGCATCCATTTGGCTCCTAACTAATGAGAGAAGCATTGCTCTTTGCATTAACTGTTATTCAGGAAGAGAAGTGGACAGATGTTAATAAGTCTTATCAAAAAAAGGGTGGGGAAGACTGAAGGAAATAGAAAACAGAGTGGAGTCCTTCAGTTTCATGTGCAGCTTGTACATTTAAAAAAAAAAGCTCAAAGGTTTGTGCTGCCCTTCCATGTGACTTGTAGTCTGCTGTATTTCAGTTAGGTTGCTTGTCAGATATATTAAAGTGCAGTTCAGTTTAATGAAGAACTGCATAGCACAAACCAGGAGCAGAGGCTATCTCGTGGTCACCGGGTGAGTAAAAACAGTTGTAAATAATTACTTACTAATAATGTATGTATTGTAAATGTTACAAGAACCTTATAACACCATGAGAGAAAATTAACAGTTTTCCTGTGGTTTATGCTGTTACTTTACTTAGATAATTTCCAAATGTAGGCAGTATGGACAATGAAATACATGTTCAGACTGAACAAGGTTTTAGTTTTAGTTTTTAATTTTTGCAGAAGAAGCAAATGACTCTTCCTTTGATTACTTAGATTTTTATTTTAGATTCCTTCGTTGTTCTCAAAGCAACTACAATATCTATTTTAGTGCGGTGCTCAAAATAATTTCTGTGGGAGTTGGCTGATAGTTTTTGGTGCCTTACAGTTATTTTTAATTGTTTATCTACTAGTGGGGGAAGAAAAAAACACCTTTACTCTGAATCTCCAAGATTCAGCAGTCTTCAGATTTCAAGATGAATACAGTGTCTAAGATCTAAATCCAGACTACTGAACCCCGCGCAACATCAACCTGTTCCAAGAGTGCACTGAAGCACTGCATAGGCACCATTGCATAGGGTTTGAGCTGTTTGTTTTTTGCTCTGTGTCTTTTGATTATACAGCTTGTGTGGGTGTATTCCTATATTAACTCATAAATCAAGTTTTTATATTTGATTACAACAATTATGTAAATACAATGTCATCACCAATGTAGGAATGAGAAATGCGCAGAATGTTTATGAATCTCCGGCTTTTGTTTATCAGTATGATTTGTCTTCGTCTACAGTAATTATAGACTTTGCAGTTGCTATAATGTTGTTATGAAACAGAACTGACATCTGTTTAAAATAATTTATGGAAAGATTTATTAGCCATTTTAGAGCTTTGCAGGGAGTTTTACATTTACATATGGATAAAGAGCTGAAAAAGAGACATAATAAATAATTTTTTTTAAAGCCCATATGAAAGCCTGATATAAATCCTGGGAATTTAAATTGAGAAAAGTTCACTTTACCATTTTAAGACAGTGATTAAAAAACAACAACACACAACTCATTGATATTCAAGGTTTTGATTATCATATAGATTTAGGGTGTGCATTTCACTTGCATCATCAGAGAGAAGAAAAATTGGCTTGTCAGATGTTACATTCTGTAATGATCTCTCCTATCTATAATATTCAGAATCATTAAATTGAGAAGTCTCTTTCAGATAATCACTCCATTCCGGAGGCTAATATTGTGTGCTGAGAACAGAAAAGAGATGGAGGACTGGATCAGCTCACTGAAGTCTGTACAGTCTAGAGAACATTATGAGGTAAGATAATATCCCTTTCAGTGCATGTTGTTCTTCTTTCAGGATAAATATTGATTTAATATATCAAGCTCTACAGTACACAGAACCCAAGATATACAGTCTTGTGGAGTGTGAAAAACCTGTAAGGTTAAAATGCAGTTTTTGTTAAATCTTTATTTTACTAGTACAATTCATGCTATTATGCTCTTGTTCTGAGGTTTTGAGAGAGAGAGCTTTTAGTCTCCTTTCAATGTTACTTCTCCACATTGAATTTTCCAGCATAAATATGGAACTCCTAAGTACTTTCAGTTTCTATAGCTGTGTTCTGTACTTGCAAATTTGTCTTAACTTCTCCTTTACTAGACCGCACAGTTTAATGTGGAACATTTCTCAGGGATGCATAACTGGTACGCCTGCTCCCATGCCCGACCTACCTTCTGTAATGTGTGCAGAGAGAGCCTCTCTGGAGTTACTTCTCATGGCCTGTCTTGTGAAGGTAAAGTCAACATATTTTTCCTTACAATGTCCTATAAGCTAATAAAAAATTAAAAGTCTATAGGCAGGTAATAGTACTGAAAATGCTATGGAGTAAGAAGAAACCTACTCATTGCTATAGAAAGGAACATTTATGTTGGTCAGAATAAATGCTAACAATATGACACACATTATTCACACTCTGGACATTATTTTCTAGTTCATCTCAATATAAAAGGTTCCTCCTGCTACAAATACCTCCCCCCCCCCCCCATGTGCTTGCCTGAGTGTAAGGTTTTTGAGAGAAGATGAGATTACTTTGATTTGCACTTCAAAAATGATGTGGAGCAAAAGTGCAACATTTTCTTTCCTCGGTTCTCGGAATTGATATAGCATTCCTTTGAAAGAAAAGAGGAAAAATAGAAATATTGTTAGTCTCTCATCGGCAAAAATCTGGAACAACAGTTAACTCCTTAGTTGGGTCCATGACCTTATTTCTTCCCAGTTTTTGTCTGATTTGCTGCTCTCTTGCTGCTGACTGATATTGTAGTGCAGGCAGGGAGGGTAAAATATGCTTCTTCACTGGTCACATAATGGATAAAAAATCATTTATATGTTTTTCATAATTTGATAATTAAAGAGGTAATATCCAACATAAATAAAAACTGGGATGGGACTAAAGGTTCAGTGTTAAACTAGAGTTCAGGAATTATCTAGTACAGGCACATTTCTATAATAACCTTGAAAATATTCAGTTTATTTTATCATTTATTGGCTTTTCACTGTAACTTCTGTGAAAAGCAGTGATATGTCTACCTTGTTTCCTGGAATGTGGCAGTAAATTAAGTGCAAATGTGTCCTTATGGAATATATATGCCATTTATACACAAGCTTTGGTATTGCTTTTTCACTGGGAAGAAAAATATGGTCTAAATACTCTTTATAATAATGGTTAGACCTTTAATTACAAAATAGTTAACTGCCCAGCAAAGTCTTGCTGCTGTATAATAATGTAAATACGGTAATCGGTTATTACACAATATATTATTCAGATATAGATTTTAAGTTGTCTGTTACCTAACTACCTGTAGAATTCTGTTCCTGTTATCTGTACTGTCGAGTATCTGTACTCAATGCTGTATAGCTGGTAAACTGTGCTAAAGCCAGTGTCAAGTCCCTGTCCTTTAGTGTTCACCATCTGAAGGCATCCAGCAGGGTGAAACTGTCCAGGGACATTGATATGAATATATATGTAAACCCCAAGGAGATTACCTAGATTCTTGGGGCTCTGTGTGCTGTTAGCTCAGGGAGAGGCACACTGTCACTGGTAGAAAAGGGGAGCCAAGGGCAGACTCAGAGTCTGCTCGGCAACCAATAGGGAGTGAGGTGCCCTTCCCTGGGAGCTCAGGAGAGGGGAGAAGCCATTTTTGGAGCAGTTTGGGCCAGTCAGGGAAAGGGTAGAACTGGCTGGGGGAAGGGGGCTGGTGAGCTCCAGGCCTGCTTGCAGGGTTCAGTCTCATCTTCAATTTGTCTAACTTGGGTACATTAGTGAGTATGAAGTGGTGTTCAGGGTCAGCTCCCTCCAGCTCATACCAAGTTACAAGCCTCTTCTGGTAATCCATACTGGGAATTTACTCAATTTCCCTGGGAAATCAGCAAGGGTAAATTTAAGGTCTGAGTTTAAAAGACGGGATCCCAACAGTACCTCCAGTGTAGCACCCCCCTATCCACCTGGTTACCCCCTTTAGTGCCAATCTCCTTGCGGGTTTTGATTGACAGGCCTGGGTTCTTCTGAATCCCGCTACCCACTCAGTAGGGTGCAACTTCTTTTTCTTCCTATATGAATTTATTTGGCAGTGCCTCCACTCCCCTTGCTCCTTCCTGGCAGGGTCACCAGGGCATCTTGGGAAGCCACCAGCACACACAGCCCCTGGAATCTAGGTAATCTCCTTGGGGGTTAATATGTCACAGAAGTTAGTGATGGTGTAGCTGACCTCCACTGTCACTGCTATTTATCATTTCCCATTTAATTTCCCTAGTCATTCAGATAGTTTTCAGTCATTCATGAAGTTTTTGAAGTACGATTTTAGGGGACACAGTATCTAGTGCTTAATCAGAATTAAAATATATTGCATCTACTGTGTTCCCTTTAAGAGCGAATATTGTACGTATTTAATAAAAAAGAGTAAGTTTTTTCTAGCAAGAATTATTTTTTGTAAACTCGTGTATTTCTCCTACACTCTATGATTCTGTGATTTCAACGCTTGTAATCCATTCTCCACTAGCTAAGTACCTTTGTTTTTTGCTTCTTAATGTTCTATTAGTTAGCTAGGACTGGCTGTTACATTTACACCAATGTAATTGCCAGGATCGCTCTTTTTTCCCTTTTTGAAAATTAATATTACTTTTATTTTATTTTAGTTTTCGGTTACGTCTCTATTTCTCCATGATTTTTAGATCTAATTCTTAGTGGTAGAGTAATTTGTTTCCTAATGTCCTTTGGATTCTAGAGTGCATATAATCTGGACTGGTTTATGTGTATACAGGTCTGTCGCATCTTACGCGCATTTAACATGCGTGATTTCAACTTTACGTGGTTGGCAAAAACAAAAAACAAAAACAAAAAAGACAAAACCAACAGTTTTAATACTATACCTGTAGTGCGGGCGATTTCGCTCGCCATTGAACTCAATGGGGTTTTGGCTATACGCGGTTTTCGCTTTACGCGCTAACCGCGGAACGGAACCCCCGCGTAAGATGAGACAGACCTGTATATTCAAATATTCTTTCACCGGTTTCACCTGTTCTTAATTTATATTTACAGTGTCTTCCTTCCTTTCTAATCATTCAAATATATATATTTTTAATCTTATTGAAGGGAAATTTCATAAAAGGAGTATCTCAACTGACTAGCTCTCTCCCAGCGCTGCGCCGTGACCACACAAGGCACGTTAAAGCGCTGCCAGTGTAGACTAGCTCTTAGATTGTTTGTATTCTTTGGTTCCTGGTTAGCTGTTTTTGTTACCTTGTAGGTAAACAAAATTCTCTCGGTTAGTAACTTGCAGCTTAAAAACTTTTGAGAAATGGTCCAGTAATATTTCATTTCCTCCAGACCTGCTGGTCTGAAGCAGATATCCACAGGTGTTTTTCTTCTTTGTTTAATTGTAGCTCATAATTATTTCAGCAATACAGTGCTATTCCTCCCGTTTTTCTTTCCTTTTTATCTCTTCTACATACACTATCTACAGTTATCAGAATCATCCCACTAAATATGTGATGCCAGCAAGTCAAGATTTGCATCTAGCTAGTGTCAATAACATCCTGATTCCTATTGCATTTGTGCATAGACATTAGTAATACAGATAAATTCATGATGTGCCTTGCTTTGGAATTCCATGCAGAATAGCATTAAGTGAAATTCTCATTCCCCATCCCTTCCAAACTTCTCTTTCCCTCAAAGTTGTGAAGTCTGCCTTATTTAGGACTCTTGAATTTAGGAGGTTGGTTAAGTGGAGAGACAGTTTTCAGACAAAGCACCATAATAACCCACAGAACCCTAAGAACGCGCCTTAGCCTCAGTCACTCACCACTAATAAGTTTAGTATTTATTGGTGCTTCTGTACTCCTGTCCGTATCACTTTCTAAGGAATATTGCTCTTATGTGTATTCTGAATAGAAATTATAGAGTAAACTCAACACAGGTTTAGTTCTGAATATAGTATTATAGACTCACTGCTTGCTGACTGTACCTTGATCCATCTACCTTATACCCCCCCATTGGGGATATTGCAGACTGTATGTGTTATGTGCTATCCAATATCAAAATACTAACATCCCCCTATACTCTGTATGCTACCCCTGATGACTAATAATTGACGTTTCAACACTCTGTATCATCTATTTTTAAACATTCTCTAATAAAATTATAGAGAGTTGATAAATTTTTCATAGCAGAGCTAACATTGACATTCAATGTCAGACATATCTGGTAAGTTAAAGATTTGAGTGCAAATGAGACACTTTCAACCTTATTTCTTACACTCACAAATTACATTAAAAGAACATTTGTAATGTTGCAAAGTCAAACAATCAAAAGTTAGGAAATGCCGGAATTAAGGTTGTCTGTGCATCCTTAATTCATCCCCCTTGTGGTACCTGTGCATTATGAGACTGTCTTCAGTTACATAATCACATATTTTTTCCACAGGACCCCTGCCTCATTCAGTGAACACGATGGACCTGCTCTGAGGACGAATCATGATTGTGTTGTGTAGGAGGCTGTGAGTGGTAGGACCTCTGCCTCATTTATTGTAGAAATTGGAAGTGAATGAGGCAGTGGATTGTATGAAGAGAAAAGCTCGTTAATTGAATGCTGCTCTTGAGGATTGGATTCTATCTCTACCTCTGCCACAGAATTTCTATGTGATGCTATAAGCAAGTCACTTAAACCAAACTTTTCTTGGTGGTCACTAATTGTCTGTTCCTCATTTTCTGGGCACACAACATGAGACCCTAGGGTCTGATTTGTGGAAGTACTGAGTGCTTGCAACCTCAGCTGAAGTCAATGGGAGCTTTGAACATATATAGTACTATGTGCTGCTAAGTGCACTGAAAAATCAGGTCCTAGGCATCTCAGTTTGGGCATCCAAAATTAGTGAATGCTTTTGACCTATTCTCTCTGTACCTCAGTTCTTCATCTGTAAAATGGGGGTAATGCCGCCTCCTCATCTCACAGGGTTGTTGTGATGTGAAGATAAATTTCATTAACGTTTCTGGAGCACTCAGATTCTATAGCAATGAGTGCCATAGAAGAGTTCATGAGGAAATTAATAATTGTGTATTCAGAGCAGGGTTTGAATAATATGGATTAAATAGGGCTAGGGCCACACATTGAACACTGAGGATAAAAGATAACACTGAATAGCTGCTTGTTATTTGTGCACTGTCCATCCTGTGCACCGAATGAGACTAGGGGTCCTGTGGGGAAAAAATAGTATGTGATTTTATAGTTAAAGACTGTATCATAATGCATATGAACAGGGGAGTCAAATTAAGGTTGCAGAGGCAGCATTAATTGTGGCATTTCCTAACATTTGAGTGCCTGACCATTCAATCTTAATGTTTTAACATAGTTTTTGTGTGTGTACTATATAAATATTTTATTATTAGCTGACTAAATTTACATGACAATGAGGAAACTAACAAGGGATCTCCAAATTATTTTCCTAAACAGGTTTATCTAATTCAGGCTGCAATTCGAGTGCTTTGAATTTTGTTGTTTTCATGTCAGTGTTTGAATCTCTTTTCAGTGTGGATTTTTAAGCCCAGTATTCTTGGAAACAAAATAACAGCTTCTGGGGACTCTCACGGGACAACTGTTTGTTTCTTGACAACATAAACTATGGGTACCAGAACAGCGATCTCCTTGTCAGTTTCAAAAGTTTGGCTTTAGCTTTTGAAGTCAGGAAAAACATTCCAAGTAAGCAGCTGTTCTTTGAAAACCACCAAAAAGAAACTTTGTAAGACGACAGAGAGAGGCTTGGCAGGACATGCAGATTTTTTCAATGCAGTATAATTAATAAATCAGTCAAGAAAATGAAATATCTTTATGCAAAACCATGTTATAACAAAGATGTTTGTTTTCAAAGCAAGAGGTCCCATGACAGTGTTCTATTTCATTAACTTTATTTCTATTATACCTAATAATTGCTATAAATTTTAATTATTGTATCTGGTGTATCAGATGTTGGTGAAACTGTGACAATGCTGACTAATTACGTGGTCTACTTAATTGCTTTTCAGGGAAAAATGTTGTATATTACAGTTAATCAGAGAACTTTACCAAGCAATTTATACTTTTTAATATTATACTGTATATTTATGAATAACCTGGTTTCTGACTGGCTGCATTTTTCCTTTCCTTTTCTTTTAAGCTTTATCAGCAAATTGTCAGCTGACATCCAGAAATATAACTGGATGCTACAGAACTGGGTGCTACAGAACTCATTTATTAATCAGCCCCAGTATCATTTGAGATAGGAGCGCTTAAAATGTCACATTTGCAAAGCTCTATGTTAGTTACGGTTGAATTCCACTTTTCTTTATAAATCTTATCTTTAAATGGTGGCATTGCTAAAAGGGACACTATGAACACGTTCATAATTTACAAAAACTTCTGTTTGTAAAAGCTCCTCACAAATTGCAAGACTTCTTCCCCATTATTCATTTGTTCTTTTCCAAAGGTCATTGTTCCCACCGCCCTTATTTCTGACAATGTTTAACATACAGGGTGGCAGGCATTGTTTTCTGGTGGTGGGTGGGTTTATAGATGTGGCTGTCTTTAGGCAGCCTTATTTGAAGATGGACAAGAGGCAGGATGTTCAGAGAGCACATGCACTTGCAGGGTATTATCTGCTGGTCCTGACTGGACACTTGCCTTTTTACTGGAATGCTGGGGATAGGTAGGTTTGAGTTACTTTTTGGTTGGTCCTGAGTCTGAATTTGCAGGTCTTAATTAGCACCCATAGTCCTAGCCAGTCAGGCAGCGAGCCATCCAGGTTGACTAGACATTGGACCCAGAGCCATGCTATCTGATTGGATGGTAGCTCTTCCACTGAACTGTAATGAAGTGGGGACTTCTAATTCTTTCCGACCCCTCATTCCCATCACTAGAGCATCTAAGGGCTGGTCCACACTAACCCCCCAGTTCAAACTAAGATACGCAACTTCAGCTACGTGAATAACGTAGCTGAAGTCGAAGTATCTTAGTTCGAACTACAAGGTACTTACCGCGGGTCCACACACGGCAGGCAGGCTCCCCCGTCGACTCTGCCTACTCCTCTCGCGGAGCAGGATTACCAGCATCGACAGCGAGCACTTCCGGGATCGATTTATCGCGTCTAGACAAGACGTGATAAATCGATCCCAGAAGATCGATTGCTTACCGCCGAACCCGGAGGTAAGTATAGACGTACCCTAAATTCTTCACAGGTGGATTGGATCTGCATAGCAAGTTCCTAGAGGACATCATGAGGTCTTCATTCCTTTCCCTTCCAAGGTTACAGGAAATTCTGCTTGAGATATATACATATAACCATTTGTAAAAATCATTCCAGGTATGCTGAGAAATGCTTTCCTTGCAGCATGCCTTAGAGGTGATCATATTATGGATTAGTCTAATCCCCTCCGGAAGGTCATTCTACAGCTGAACTCCCTCTGCCTCCCACTCTTGTGTTTGTCACGGCTTTCATACTCTGCATTGTTTCAGAGTACAGCTGTCTTAGTGGGTCATGGCGAGGATGTGGTGTATGATATAGCTTGGTCTTCAGTTGCTGATTGCTTTGTAGATCAGGGCCAAAGCCTTGAACTGGCAAGAGAAGCAGACTGGCAGCCAGTGGAGGGATCAGACCGCAGTATGATATCCTCACAACAGCCTGTCTACCTGAGGTTTTCTGCCGCATTCTGCCTGAACTGGAGCCTTTGCATTGATTCCACCTTCAGGCCCTAGAATCAGGGCTTGATTGGGATTCTCTTTTCATGCTCTCAAAGGAGTAGCAGGGCACAAGGAATCCCCTTACTCCCCTGTATGGGCTACCCACAATGTAGGTCTGTGTGTAGAAGTGAGAGTGGCCTCCGTGGGGTTGCTGCTCCTGCAGAGGGTGATCAGACAGCAAGTGTGAAAAATCGGGACGGGGTGGGGGGTCATAGGTGCCTATATAAGAAAAAGCCCACAAAATTGGGACTGTCCCTATAAGATCGGGACATGTGGTCACCCTACTCCTGCATAGGAGGACAGGCAAGGTTGGTGAAGTGGGGAGCATTGGTTCTGCAGCCCCTCATCCCCACCCATGTGCTTGCCATCGCAGCTGAGCTGATATACAGGGGGAAGTAAGCTGCTAGGTCTAGAAGTAGCACAGCTTGCTTCCCCTGGAGCAAGAGTCAAGTAGGCTCCAGATTGTGACTGAGTCAGTTTCATTTCTGGTCTGCTTCTCAGGCAGCACAACTGCACACTGCCTCTTACTTAGGGCTCATGGTTGACTCTACAATCTAGTCCACAGTGGTTTTGCAGGTTTCAGAGTGGTAGCCATGTTAGTCTGTATCAGCAAAAACAACGAGGAGTCCTTGTGGCACCTTAGAGACTAACAAATTTATTTGGGCATAAGCTTTCGTGGGCTAGAACCCACTTCATCAGATGCATGGAGTGAAAAATACAGTAGCAGGTATATATACATAGTGCATGAAAAGATGGGAGTTGCCTTACCAAGTGGGAGGTCAGTCTAACAATTCAATTAGCAGTAGAATATCAAGGGAGGAAAAACAGTAGAATACCAAGGCCACCCTCATTACCACTACAAAAGTGATTTTTCCTCCCTTGGTATTCTACTGTTAATTGAATTGACTCATTAGATTGACTCCCCACTTGGTAAGGCAACTCCCATCTTTTCATGTTTGTATGTGTATGTGTATATATATGTGTATATATACCTGCTACTGTATTTTTTTCATGTACTATGTATATCAGGGGTCGGCAACCTATGGCACGTGTGCCGATTTTTAATGGCACGCTGCTGCCTGCCGGGGTCCCGCTCAGCCCGCTGCCGAACCCTGGCAGTGGGCTGAGCCGAACCCCGGCAGGCAGCAGCGTGCCATTAAAAATCCTGCCCGACCCAGCCCGCTCTTCTCCGCCCCCCGCCTACCGCTCTGCCTGGCGGGGGCAGGGGGCAGAAGCAAGCTTGGTCCTGCTGGCTGCTGCTGTACGGCAGGCTCCGCCAGCAGCCAAGCTTTCCCCTACCCTGCCTCTTCCCCCAGCGTGCTGCGTCGAGCCCTGCCTCCTCTCCCTCCCTGCCGCCGATAGCCCTTGCGAGGGAGGGGAGAAGAGCAGCCCCAGTGCCCTCGCTGCTCAGACTGGTAAGGAGGCGGAGAAGAGGCAGGGGGAAGCGGGGTAGGAGCGGGGTGTATCCCTCCAGCCCCCTGCTGTGAGCCGCTCAGGGGGCAGGGAGCACCCCCCTGATCCCAGCCCACCCCCCAGCCCTCTGCCCTGACCCCTGCACCCCCTTTGCACCCCAGCTCCCTGCATCCCCCCCAGACCTCTGCCCTGACTCCTGCACCCTCCACACACCCTGCCCTGACTCCTGCACTCCCCACACATACCCAGCCCCCCCACCCCCCCTGCCCTGACTCCTGCACTCCCCCCACATATCCAGCCCCCCCGCACCCCATGCCCTGACTCTTGTACCCCCCACATCCCCACCCTCCACCCTGAGCACCAGGTTGGCAGCGGGCTGAGTGGGGCCGGCGACTGGGACCCCAGCTGGCAAGGGGCCGGCAGCCAGAACCCCAGACCGGTAGCGGGCTGAGTGGGGCCAGCGGCTGAGACCTGGCTGGCAGGAGCCAGTGGACGGAACCCCAGACCGGCAGCGGGCTGAGCGGGGCCAGCGGCTGAGACCTGGCTGGCAGGAGCCAGTGGACGGAACCCCAGACCGGCAGCGGGCTGAGCTGCTCGGCCCGCTGCCGGTCTGGGGTGCCGGCCCCGCTCAGCCCGCCGCCGGTCTGGGGTCCCGGCCCCTGGCCCCGCTCAGCCCGCTGCTGGTCTGGGGTTCTGGCTGCCGCCCCAGGGTTCTGGCTGCTGGCCCCTTGCCAGCTGGGGTCCCAGCAGCCGGCCCCGCTCAGCCCGCTGCCAACCTGGGGTTCTGGCTGCCGGCCCCTTGCCAGCCGGGGTTCCGGCTGCAGGCCCTGCTCAGCCCGCTGCTGGCGTAGGTGAACGGAACCCCAGGCTGGCAGCGGGCTGAGCAGGTCGGTGTCTTAAGATCAGTATTTTAAATGAAGCTCCTTAAACATTTTGAAAACCATGTTTACTTTACATACAACAGTAGTTTGGTTATATAATATATAGACTTATAGAGAGACCTTCTGAAAAACGTTAAAATGTATTACCGGCACGCAAAACCTTAAATTGAAGTGAATAAATGAAGACTCGGCACACCACTTCTGAAAGGTTGCCGACCCCTGGTGTATATATACCTGCCACTGTGTTTTCCACTCCATGCATCTGATGAAGTGGGTTCTAGCCCACAAAAGCTTATGCCCAAATAAATTTGTTAGTCTCTAAGGTGCCACAAGGATGCCTGCAGTAGACCAGCCTGCAGGTGACAAAAGTGTGAATCACTGTGTCTAGTGCTGCTCTTGTTCTCATGACCCCATATTCATGGACCAGATTTTCAAAAGCATTCAGCACCCACTGTCAAGGCTATATTTTCAGAAGTGCTTAGCTCCCATTCAGATACCAGATTAAGTGGTGGATTTTCAAGTGAGCTGAGCACAGGAGGTACTCAGTTCTTTGGAAAGTGTGTCCCAGGCTGTTCCAGTGGAAAGTGCAGAGTGCCGAGCACTTTGAAAATCCATCCCTTATTTCTGTGCCTTAAGGGGAGCTGAGCACTTTTGGAAATCTGGCACCAATGTGGGTGCTGAGCGTTTTTGAGAATCTGGCCCTATTCCTCTGGCTGTGGAGGGATAGACATAGATACTGCTGTAGCCCATGAATGTTGCTTTTGAAATAGCCATGGGGATTGTTAGAGAGCAACTGGGATGCTCCTTCTCTTCTTCTGTGGGTGGACCATATGTTCTCCCAGTCCCTGCCAAGGCAGGAGCAAAGGCCTTGTTCATTTTTTTTAAATCTGGCAATGGAACAATGGTATTAAAAATATAAATAAATGTGTGATCCAGACTCCAGAGGGACCTTTTGTGCCAGATCTTAGCACTTTGAATCTTGGACAAATGTTGGGCCAAAGCATTTGATAGTTATATTTGTTTACAAAGAAACTACTGCTACTGCCCGTGCTCTTATAAAGCTTTTATGGTTATTGCAAATATAAAGTTCTATAAATGGAATGATCTCATACACTTCCACTAACGTAAAGACTCAACTGTAATCCATCAGTCTGTTTGGTACAATATGATTTCATTATATGGTATGCGAATTATATCAAACAAAATAAAAATTATTCAGACTTTTAAAATATCAAACCACATGCATGAGGCATATGTATAATACATTAAAACAGCTATGGATTTTTAAAATAAATCTATTAAAAATTAGGTTTGTCCTTACCCAGGTAACCTATGAGACTCAACAATAACTCCCAGTCTACTGAATAGACACATACTCTCCTAATCCTCCTCCTTCTCAGAAGTCTACGGAAACTGGAAACAGGCCTTCTATTGTGCCACAAAGGGCTGCGTTGGACAAAGAGAAAAGTTTGCTCCAGTATAAAATTCCTTCTCTGGAAATGCCCGGCAAGCATTTCCTTCACATTTAAACCAGAGCTCTAGCTGCTCAAATGCCTCAGGTGATTTCTGCTACTGCTATGTCACACAAAGAGAGAGACAATTTCTCAGGTAGCCAAGACCCAAACAATTACATTTTTATAGGTCAAAATAAGTACATTGAATTGCACTTGGAAATTAATTGGGAGCCCATGTGAATCTCAGAGGACAGCTATAATAGGCTCCTTCCATGAATAACTAAGCAAACTGACTATCGCATCCTGCATCTGCTAAAGTTTCCAAATGGTCTCCAAATATACTCCATGCAGAGTATTCCAATTGCAGTATTTCAGTTTCAAGGTGACAAAGCCATGGATAACTGTAATGAGGGTTGCATTCAAAATATATCGAGCAAGAGATTTGTGCTGTCTCTTTTATCATGTCAATGGAAGATATTTTTAAAAGCTACAGTATAAAAGAATTGCATTTTTTAAAAAGTCATTAAAATAACTAAAGTTTACATATGAATAATTGACAAGAGCAAGAAGAGACAAGACTGCCATTCCATGCTTTAATGTCTGTATATCTTAAAGAATTTCAGGGTTTACAGAATAGTGAATAATCTTGCAGCCAGCAAACAGCAGTATGTAATCCCTAGACACAGTTCAGCAAGTAAAAGGTAGAGTGAGTTTGACCTCTGAATTTTCTTTATTTTAATTGGTTTGTGTTTTGTCTGAAACAGTAAGTGAACATGTACTCCTCTGTTTTATAGAGGGATTTGCATTTGACTGAATTTCTGAAAATGTAACTGTTGATGTAATGCTTTACAGAGACTGCAATCAGGGAGTAGCTAATATAAAGTACATTTGTGTCTTTCTTCTAGTGTGTAAATTTAAAGCACATAAAAGGTGTGCAGTCAGGGCAACAAATAATTGCAAGTGGACTACATTAGCCTCCATTGGGAAAGATATCATTGAGGATGAAGATGGTGTAAGTATTATTCAGGGTTTCAATACTTCACAACAGTTAATTGTTTGGTGGGTATTTTATTTTATTTTTTAATTGGCCAGTATAGAAATGTTGTCATATGACCCATTAAAGTGAATGGTAGTTGGCTGTATTGCTATAGATACTATATTAAAATTCAGGGGCTCTTCAGGAGACACATTTACCATCAATGGGCTCTAGAGGGAAGAATTCCATATTACAGAATTCTGGAGGAAGTATGGATGGATCCTCTGAGCTTTGAGAATTGCTGTGAGAAGCCCCTTTCTCTCCTACTTGAGCGAAGAAGGTGTATTTGTGTTAGTCTTGTTGATATGCTGTTTTCTCGGCCTGCTTTGTCTACTTGTAAGTGACACCAGTTCCCCAGAAGATCTGTTTGGAATTCATTGACATACAGATAGTAGTTCTATTGATACATGTAAGAGTTAAAATTAAAAGTAGAAAATGTAACAACACTTTTTGTCTGAGTTGTGTCAAAGTAGATGAGTTAATTTTACAGCCACTGGCATGAAACTCTTATCTAGAAGATTAGTGCTAGAATTGCCAAAAATATGCACGCATACAGAAATTTACATATCTAGATATTGGTGCAAAGAGTAAATCGGAGGAACGTTTCAGGAGGACACTGAATTACTGATCTTTTTGTAGTTTTAATGGCAAGTTTCCGTGCCATGGCATTTAACTTTATAACAACTTCCTCACAGATAGCTATGCCTCACCAATGGTTGGAGGGTAATTTGCCTGTCAGTGCCAAATGTGCTGTCTGCGACAAGACCTGTGGCAGTGTTTTACGCCTCCAAGATTGGAAGTGCCTTTGGTGTAAAGCTATGGTAGGTACCATATGACTTGTAAAAATGTCTTGGATTCTGCCAGGATGATTATTTACCCATTATTCTTATTTTTCATTACTTAACCTTTTGGAAGGGAAGGGGACCAGGCAGCTCATAGAGAGTGAGTTGGACAGATCAGTAACATTCGTAATCTAGAATGTCTGTCCCACTTGTCTGTTGTTTTTAATAGGTCCACAAATACAGGTTTTTCTTTAATAGTCCTTGCTATGTATCATTTATCCTTTGCATTTCTCCTAACTCCCTGAGGCCATGATCCAAAGCTCAATGAAATCAAGGGGAGACTTTTACCTCAGTGGGCTTTGGATCAGGCCCTTCGTACTTCATCCTGTACTAGAGGCCCCTTGTGATTTGAGCAGCTCATCTGCTTGAATAATTGGTGGCATACTCTGTGCCCCTTATAATTATATGTATGTCTTTCATTTTCGCTTCCTAGTCTCTTCTAATAAATATAAATCTAATTGTCCTAATCTATTCTGAAATATATAACTGCTGAGACTTTGTTACCCTTGTTCCTATCTTCTGTACTATTCTTCATGTGGTATAGATTTAAATTCTCCATCATTCTATCACTGTCTTCTCATCAATATATAATTGCATTTCTTCCCTTGATGCCTTTATCTCTTGTTAGCGTCCTGTAATTTGGTGCTTTTCCTCGAAGTGGGAAATCTGCAGAATTTTTAAGTATCGTAGTGCATTCAGAATATTTTGTTTAGAAATAGATAACTAAACAATCTATGGTTTAATGTTTGTATATGTTTGAATATACTGCAATATAGTTTGTTATATATTACCCCATCTCTGAATAATATCTAGCTACTGTATCTATTGCAATTTTACCATAAAATCAGATTAAATGTTGGGAAACAATTATTTATTTAACTTATTTTTCCTCAGGTTCACACTGCCTGTAAAGATCTGTATCCTCGAAAATGTCCGCTTGGACAATGTAAGGTATCCATCATACCTCCAACAGCACTCAACAGCATAGATTCTGATGGTACGTAGTATAACAGGGCCATTAGTAGGTATTCTATAGTTATGGTTTCACTGAGATTTCTACCTGAAGCAGGACTAAAATCCCTCTTTTTCACAGATAAATTTAGTCTCCAAATTTAGCACAATAACTCTTCAGATGGTAATTGAATTTTCGATGTAATTATATTTTAGAAAAGTACATAATAGCTTGCAGAGGAAATATTTTTAAATGCTCCCCTTTAACATTTTTCTGTTCTCCTCATGTTTCTCTGGGATCCGCCAGCTAAACAACCTTGAAAACTTGAAGAGTCCTTGAAAACTTCACACACATGCATTCTGACACGGGCCACTTTCGAAAAACACAAAGAATGATTTCTTTAACTCCAAATCACTGTTTTGTGTTACGCAAAGATTAGCTTACTGAACTCCTCAGATGCACTCTCTTCTGGTGTTTTTGAGGATAAAAAAATATCATTTCCATTTTCTATCAAAATTTTATTTTAATCAGAAACACTATGTTAGTCATTGAAACATGAACAGATCACCATTAAAGATAGTGAAAATTGAAATGTGCTCATTGGTTGTTCAGGATGGAGATGAGCTTGACTGTAGGTGCAGGAAAGAAGGTGAAGTTGAGGTTGGGAAGATGAATTGTTGAGTGGAGTGCTGAGAAACTAAACTGTTTTATTTCATTTTTTTTATAGTTTGTGTTGGTGGCATATGCAACCCAACTACCTTACCTCTAAGTTAGGCACTTTTTTTATGTATGGGATTGATATAAATGACTGTGAATACTGGAGATGTTCACTGACTGTGTGAACTTACTCTCTAATGTCTTTGGCTGAAGCAGTGAAATTGCTGCTATTTATTATTCATGCTAAGAAGATTGCTTTCATTATTAGTGCAATTAGATTGCTTACCAGTCAAAAATAATATTGTTTTAAATTATGCATTAATAGAAAGTGGAATTATATTAAACTTCTTACACTTTCAAAGTCAATTTTTTCTAATTCATCAGAACTGATAAGATTTTTAGCTTTCAGATTTGTTTTTAGACAATTAAAAAGAGATAATTACTTTATTCTTGCCTGAAATAAGAGTCGAAACCTGGTCACATATGGCCTGATTCAAAGTGGTGCTGAGCATCCGTAACTCCCATTGGGCCCTCAATGAATGTGATTTTCATGACAACACTGTCCATTAGCACTGTTTACTAAAGTCCTGACCCAAAGCCCATTGAAGACAATTGAAAGTCTTGCAAAGACTTCAGTAAGCTTTGGATCAGACCGTAAGAGTGTGTTGTTCTGTCCTTCCATTATAACTCAGCTGTATAAATTCAGTCTGAAATAAAAGTTTTCATGCAAAGTCTCAGTTGGGAGTAATTTAACAACATAACATTTAGTGGAAATGTATGGGGGTTCTTAAATTTGGTGGGAATGGGAACTTTTGTAGATTAGAGGGCTCAATTCGACACTACTGCAGTGTGGTGCAACTTGATAGAAGCTTTTAAAAACAACAAGTCAGAAAAAAATATGGTTTATATCTGGAAAATGTATTTGATGTTATGGTGATGTGTGCTGGAAAAAATTGAAACGTTCCATCAACCCACCTTTTTGCTGTGGAAAATAAAGCTATTTTCTTTTGTGTTTTGCTAAATGTAGACAAAATTTCAGATAAAAATCCGGGAGACAAAAAGCAGAGTAGTAAATTTGAAGTAGTTTTAATATAACATTGCTATTCTCCTTGAGGCTAATACTCAGTTCAGTTTTTGCATTATGCATCGTATGATGGCATCCCTTTTGTCCTTTCATCCATTTTCCTCTCCTTTCTCGTGATTTCTCTTGAATGTGTTCATATATAAAGATCTTATTTATTTCATTCTTTCTAACTTTGTTCACAGGATTTTGGAAAGCCACATGCCCGCCATCCTGTGCCAGTCCTCTTTTAGTTTTTGTTAACTCAAAGAGTGGAGACAATCAGGGAGTAAAGTTTCTTCGTCGATTCAAACAGTCGCTAAATCCAGCTCAGGTGTTTGATTTAATGAATGGAGGACCTCATTTAGGGTAATGAACTTTTCAATCTTGAGCAAGCCTTTTCAAAGGGAATTGAGTACAAAGGTGACTCAGTTGTCCTCTAATTATAGTATTTTTTTACAAATCTCTGATATTTGCTTTCCTATTGACATCTGTAATGGATAAAAGTAAAATTTAAAACACCAGTCACTTATAATTTCATTATCAGTTCTGAGGGTGTGTAGGATTTTATTTATTTTAAAAAAAGATTCACTTGAAATTAAAAATGCATTCGTATTTTTCATGGACTTTTGGCTAGCTCCAGGCTGTGGTCTCTACGGTTACGTCTATACAGCCTGCAGCAGTGACAGACTGGGGCTTGTGGAGCTCGTGCTAGTGCTCTAAAAATATCTGTGTAGACAGCGCTGGGGCTGGGGCTGGAGCTTGGGCTCTGAAGCCCAGGGAGGGGGCTGATCTGCCACAGGCTGTGTAGACATACCTACTAAGGCCCTGATTTAAGAAGGCAATTAAGCACATGCTTAAGTGCTTTCCTGAATCAGGGCATTATACACAGCTGAAAGAAATTTGTTCTTTTTTGTGTGTGTATTTTCAACATACAGTTCAGCTATGATTGGCAGCTCATTGTGAATATCTATATACAGAAATATGTATGTGTAAAAATTTCTGTAATGTCTTAAAATAGCTTTAGAATAATATTCTAACAAAGCTTTAGGGCAGGTCTACACTACCAGTTAAGTTGCTCTAATTTACGTCACTCCGGAGTGTGAAAAAGCTCCCCTATGAGCAACACAAGTTTCGCGCTGTTCACACCAGCTGTATGTCAGCAGGAGATGCTCTCTCGCGACATAGTTTCCGCTTCTCGCTGTAGTGGAGTAATTATGCTGACAGGAGAACGCTCTCCCATTCGCATATCGCATCTTCACCAGACATGCTACAGCAGCGCTGCTGCATCAGTGCAGCTGCCCCAATGTAGCGCTGTAGTGTAGACTTGCCCTTAGAATTTTGGACACAAATGGCACTTTGAAAATACTACAGGAAATCATGTGGTTGGTTAAGTACATTAGCTTTTCACCACTGGAGGCCTAAATTCAGGTTACAGTTTAGGTCACAAATGCAAATGAGTTATTCTGTGAGCTTTACACAAAATTTGTCATGTCTTTGTTTGAGACAAAGCCAGGACTGAAATAGCAGAGGTAACGCAAGTCAAGGTTTAAGTAAATTGGTAGAGATATAGGAGGGAAACTTGCACAGTGATTACCATACTTCAAGCTACTTCAATGCTTTCATAAAATACTAAATTTATATACAAATGTTTGTGACCTAAATGCATTCCACTCAAATATTGCTTTGTGATTAAATGTCCTATTCATGTCAGGTAACAGCAAGTGAATATATTGATTTTACATTTTTAAAGATGCAGAACCAGGGATGCTGCAACAGTTTGTGTAGTGGGAGTGCTGAGAACCATTGAACGAAACTGTAAACCCAGTATATAATAGAAACCACTTCAAGACAGGGGGTGCTACCGCACCCCCCACCCCTAGTTCCAGCACTTATGCGCAGAACTATGTTTGTATGATAAAAAATTAAAAATGCCCCCAAATAAAAAATGCATGTATCTATATTTATATTTAAATCTATATCTGTAACTCACTTTCCAGCATAACCCTAATTTAGATCCAGACTTAACTTAGAAAACATCCTTTCCACCTAATATTTCACATGCAGTCTCTTGCCAGAGGAAAAAGAGAGGAAACTTCAATTGAATTGGACAAGCCATTTTTGAGATATGAAAGTTTGAAAAATGTATCTTAAGTTTTTTTAAAGTCTGGAGTGTTTGTAAAGTTGTATCTCAAAAGCACCTTGGTTTAAATACTTGACACAGTACTAGAGTTGGGAGGTGATTCACTATGGCAGTGGTTCCCAAACTGGGGTCTGTGGCACCTGGTCTATCAGGTGATGCTGATAATTTCCTGTTTTCAGCTATTTGAAAGGCAAAATCTTATTCTCTGTACAGTGTACTTCTAGAGGATTATTTCTGTTCCTGGGGTGGCAAATATCATTTTGGCATCAGCTTTGTGATTCCAAACACTGTTTGAGATAAGTAATATTGTGTCTTGTTTTGAATATACATCTGCCTATTATACAAGATTCAGTATTTTCATTAGAAATGTCATAAACACTTCAAAAATCTGACATTCACATTATGTGCTTCTTTTAGAAATAATGCTAAGATGATACATGTTCTGGAAAATAATATGCATAAAAATACACAGCCCTATTTTTATCATGTAAAGAATCAGTATTTTTTTTAGTATTTCTCCCCTTATTTTCTCTTAGTTTTCCCATTCTTGCTCTCTCCTCTTTGATCTCTATTTCTTCATGTCTCCTCCTTTCCTCTTAGTCTCACCTCTCCGTTTGTTCTCTGTCTCCTTTGTCCTCCTTTTCTTTATCACCTAAGGAGAATATTGTATTGTGTATCTTGTCAGAATTTGGAGAACTGAAGGAACTGGAGGCAGGTAAAGTCTATGAGTAGAAACAAGACATTGTTTGAAGATCCAGTATGAAATATATTCGCTCTGTTTGCCTTGTATTCCCATGATCACCATGCCATGTATAGTGATTAATTTTCCTTTGGTTTAGAAAAGTCACAAGTTGGCAGGGGACTGGACTGTCCACCCCATCCACATTCTGGACCACACACTGCAGTCATAACTTAACCTTTACTGGTGCAAAACTCCCATTGACTGCCATGGTGCCTCAAACATCTGACTTTGATTGGCATTCTCAGCGCATGGACTCTATGGTTTGGCTCAGTATTCTGACAAACCTCATATTTTTAAAAAAACTGAAAACTGTGCATGAGATCTTAAAGGGAAATTTTTCATTAAAATTCTGCATGTTATTTCCCAGAAAATAGGGTAGGTAGAATATATTGTAACAGATAAAAGTGTAAGTTACATATGGTGTAGTAGTTGGACTTATCTTCATCCCTATTATCATAAAAGCAAAAGCAGGCACCTATGTACTGTAAACACAAGCGTTTTCATTGAATATCCATTAATGGGCATGCATTCTAACTAGTTGCATTTTCCCTTTAGTTTGCGGTTATTTCAGAAGTTTGACAATTTCCGGATTCTTGTATGTGGTGGAGATGGAAGCGTTGGTTGGGTTTTGTCAGAAATTGATAAACTCAGCTTGCACAAACAGGCAAGTGTATGTACTTACTTTTTTTTTTACCTTTCCCCACAGATAGATAGATAGGTAGGTAGGTAGAGGGCCAAATCCTGTAGTCCCTACTTAATCAACACTCTCACTGAAGTCCCTGGGAAATTTGAACTGAATAAGGACCATAGGATTTGACCTACAGGTTTGAATTAGTAATCAGCTATATAATTAACATTTGCTTCTTGAAAGGGTAAACATTTGTGTTAGTTCAGGGGTGGGAAAACTGTGGCCCGCAGGCCGGATCCGGCCCCTCAGGGCTTTCGTTCCGGCCCGCGGGATTAACACCCCAGTGGTGCCGCGGGCCCTGCTCCGCTCTGGGAAGTGGGAACCGTGGCCAATGGAAGCATCGGGGGAGGTACCCACAGGTGAGGGCAGCACGAGGGCAGCGCATGGAGCCCTCTGCTCCCCTACCCCCAGGGACCACATACAAGCGGAGCGGCGCGGGGACAGGGACAGGGCAGGCAGGCCCTGGTGCACGCCACTGCCACCCCGGAGCCGCTCCAGGTAAGTATGAACCCTGCACCGCAACTCCCTGCCCTGAGCCCCCTGCCTGCACCTCAACCCCCTGCCCTGAGCCCCCTGTTGTACCTCGCACTCCTCCTGTACCCCAACCCCCTGCCCTGAGCCCCCTCCTGCACGCACCCCTCCCTGCACCACTGCCCTGAGCCCCCTCCCACACTGTGCACCCCCCCTGCACCCCAACCTCCTTCCCTGAGCCCCCTCATACATCCCACACCCCTCCTCTGCCCCAACTCCTTGCCCTGAGCCCCTTCCTGCACATCGTACCCCAACCCCCTGCCCCAGGTATACATTCATGGCCCTGCATGCAATTTCCCCACCCAGATGTGGCCCTCGGGCCAAAAAGTTTGCCCACCCCGTGTTAGTTCATGCTTCCAGTTCTTTTATTTGCAAAAAAAAGATTTGTTCTTTTGCTGTATTTCAGTGTCAGCTGGGAGTGCTTCCCCTTGGTACTGGAAATGATCTTGCCCGTGTCCTTGGTTGGGGAGGGTCATGTGATGATGACACACAACTTCCTCAGATTTTGGAAAAGTTAGAACGAGCCAGCACTAAAATGCTGGACAGGTAAAAATATAAGTATGTGTGTATGTGTATTTGTGACAAATTTCAGAAATACCTGCCCGGGTTTCTAATGGCCTAAAACTCTTTCTCAGAGGTTTAATTTGTTGTTGTTTTTGTTGTTTAAACAGCTTAAAAGATAGCACATTAACAAACTCCATCACCAGTTGAGTTCATTTTCTCAGTTTTTGGTCCAAAAGCAACTATTCTCCCTCTTCCTTGTTTTGCATGAGAGCTGCATGGCAGCTGTGTTCATTTATGTAGCAAAGGAAGATCTTTGAGTTTAAAAAACAAATTGGCTGTGCTAACAATCCAATGAAGACATCATACCCTATTGTTTATTGGTGTGTGTATGTGTTTTGTACATATGTGTGTATGTATGTGCATATTACAAAATAATTACACACTACCCCCATTCCTATGTCTCTCACACAAAATCAGGAGTCCTTTTTATCGTGAATTCCTCATCTGATCACTGGATCATTTTACAACATAAAAAGTTCTTGTTATTGATCCTTAGTAATAACTTTAAGGTAAGCATTCAGAAACATGCCTAGAAGACTATTAATAAATCACTTTTTTCTGTTTTAATTAAAAAAAACTTGGGGTCAGTTCTCCCTGTAAATTCCATAGACTGTTTCCAAGGTCATTTTTTGGCAATTACTTGCTTTCTTTTGCATATTTTGAGGCATGTTAGTTTTAGCAGCTTCATACTGTCAGTGCTATGCAATACTTTCTATGCCAGAAAGAAGTTGATATTAATGAAGATACTTTGTCCCAGAACTGTTCTAGATTGAGGTGTCAGTAGAGGAGGTTTGGGAACAAATTGATAAACTAAACAATAAGAAGTTACCAGGACCAGATGGTATTCACCCAGGAGTTCTGAAGGAACTCAAATGTGAAATTACAGAACTACTAACTATTGTATGTAACCTATCTCTTAAATCAGCCTCTGTGCCAAATGACTGATGGATAGCTAATGTGACACTGATTTTTTTTAAAAAGGCTTCAGAGGTGATCCTTGCAGTTACAGGCCAGTAAGCCTAACTTCAGTACCAGGCAAATTAGTTGAAACCAGAGCAAAGCACAGAATTATTAGACACAGATAAACATGATATGTTGGGGAAGAGTCATTATGGCTTTTATAAAAAGAAATCATGCCTCACCAGTCTATTAGAATTCTTTGAGAGGAGTCAACAAGCATGTGGACAAAGGTGATCCAGTGGATATAATGAACTCAGACTTTCAGAGAGCCTTTGACAAGGTCCCTCACCAAAGGCTCTTAAGCAAAGTAAGGAGTCATGGGATAAGAGGGAAGGTCCTCTCAAGGATCAGTAACTGGTTAAAAGATAGAAAACAAAGGGAAAGAATAAATGGTCAGTTTTCACATGGAGAGCGGTAAATAGGAGGGTCCCCGAAGGATTTGCACTGGGAACAGAGCTGCTCAACATATTGCTAAATGGTCTGGGAAAAGGGGTAAACAGTGAGGTTGCAAAGTTTGTAGACTGTACAAAATTACCCTAAAATACAGGCTTAGGTGGACCATTGGTCTGACCCACTATGGCCATTCTTATGTTCTTATCTCAAAGTGTTTTAGAAAGGAAGGTAAGTACTGTTAGTCCCCTTTTACAGATGGGGCTGCTGAGGCACAGGGAGGTGTGAGGTGACTTTCCCAAGGTTACACAGTAGGTCAGTAGCAGAATTTGGGAATACTAGCCAGGTCTCCTGACTTCCAATCCAGTGTCGTATCCAGTGCACCACACTACCTGCTATAAGTAGCTGATGCATAATGAAAGTTGATGGGACTTTTTATACAGGAAGTAATTTGGATATCGTAGGTAATACATGTTAAACAATTAAACAGTGAATCGTTGTGAGATGACAATGAATTCTCATAGCTCAGTGGCTTGACTCAAGAGATGCTGATAATTCACAACTCCCACTAACTTTCTAATATGAGTTTTTGTTGTTCGTCATACTCAGGGTGAAATCCTTTTTGAGGCTGAAAACCCCAGGAAAGACCCCTTATGTGTGTGATTATTTAGTAATTGGTCACTGAATTTTCTTTCTGTTGACAAGTGGAAGTGTTTGTTTTGTGGATGTTCTTAGAAGAATCTGATAATTTGGAAAACTTCAAAAGCTGCTGCTTCTATTTTCTTCAGATGGAGTATAATGTCATATGAACTGAAATTACCATCAAAGCCGTCTATTCTTCCAGTTACTCCAGAAGAGGAATCTGAGGAATGTCAGGTGAGGCTTTATTTTGCATACATTTAGCTGTTTGAGTGACAACACTGAAAAGATAACGAAAACAGTTCTGAGAAGTGGTACAGAGAAATAAGTCTCTTCAGTTGCTCTTTAAGTCAGATCTAGTTCATGTCATAAGTATATAATATAATAAGGTTTCAATTTCTTGGTTAAAATATTTCATATTATTTTTCCAAAAAAGAGTGAGGTGAGTGGGTGGTCCTCATCAGAGCGATCAGAAAGAACTCACACCAACAATGCAAGAAATTTTCTTGTAAAAGCAAACATTTACTAGTATATCTTGAATTTTGGGGAAAATGAAATGAGAGTTTTTTTGGGAAGGAATTTGCTTTCTTGACAAGAATAAAGGCATTTTGGACCCGATGAAAGTGTTTTACAGGACTTCATGTTCTTCTCTCCCCTTTTTGTCCATTCAGAAGTCTCCAAATAATTGCTGGACTGGTGGAATATCCTAATACAGCTTTCAAACTAGCTGCCTACCTCGCTCCCATTGTAGCATCAATCTGGGGGTGGGATGAAGTGTTGTGATTAAATTCATGTGGCATAAAAATGTAGTTATGTCTGGAAATGGAAAAATATCACCCTCCTGCAAGATTTCATGTAGCTATCAATCTTAACTTAAGAATACTTGAGAAGCAGAAATTAATTAGTAGGTCCCTGATTAATTTAACCATTTAAACATTACCAAACCTATTTGGATAGTCAGGAGTTGTTAAATGCTGGGAGTTCATTAGATAACTGAGATTCAGAGAGGCTGGGGTCCCAACAGCTGAAATTCTACTGTTCTTTGCAGTGGTGCTGGAACACTTTTTACAGTGGGGGTGCTGAAAGCCAGTGGTCCTCAAACTTTTTACCTCGTCTCCCCACCCCCCAGAGCTGGGGCCAGGAGCAGGGTCGTGGCTCCTGGAGGGGAGTACACAGACAGGAGTAAGGGGGCCAAGGCTGGGACCATAGCTGGGGATGGGAGCAGAGCCCTGGGTGCAGGGCTGGCAGCAGCCAGGGGACCCTTGGCGCAGGGCTGACGGCAGCCGGGGTTCAGGAGCGGAGCACACATATTTCCCGCGCCTATGGTCCTTTACCATACAACTCTGTCCCCAGTGGATAGATGTCAGTAATGCACTGCAGAGGTTATGTATTCTTCTACCATTTTGTAGAATGGTCAGTGCCTTCAAATACATCTTCATCTTCTACAGTTAAGAAAAAGAAAATGTATGGAATGTTCCATTATATCTTCCTACGAAATTGTTAAACATAGTTCCAATTAAAGCTAAAGAAACTAGTTGTAGAATACTTGTAATCTTAGTATTTAGAGAATAGGTACCATAGGCCATTTTGCTAACTGTAATTATCTTGAATTATAAAGGATTGTTTTCTTTTGGGCACCTTGAACTGCCTCCAGCCCCCCACCCCTCTGCATATTAATATTTTCTGTATGGTTTAGTTTGGGTTAAACTGAATTTTAAGTATTTGAAACAGTAGAGACTAATAGACTAATCTTACATTATGTGTTGTACCAAACTGCAGCATTGATTTAAAATGGTAGATATTGACACACATTCTCATTGTCATCATAACCATTTCATTTGAGCCACATTGGGAGCTCAGACATCAGGGTTTGTTCTCCCATGCTACATTTTATTTATTTTCTCTTTAAAATTAAAGATGCTTTCATATCAGAGCTCTGGAGCTAAGGTGGGTGGATAAAGGAAAAGAAGAAATTATATTTCTACTTATTCCATGTCATGAATGGAAACCCAAGTCACTAATCTTTAAATCTCAAGAACACACAGTCATTTTGAAGCAGAACTTAGATTTTAAACTAAGGGCTAGATCCATACCTGATATGGACTGCCCACCATTAGGGACAGCGTGGAGCTGCACCACCCTAGAGAGTGTGTCAGGAGGCAGAATAGCTCTCTGGTGCACAGAGAAAAATCAGATGCTGTTAAGGTGTAGCTTGCTGCTCCTACATGCTGGTGCAGGGTGAGGTCTATGGACATGGTCCTGGTCCATGATGCCTCCCTGAGCATAGGGTGTGCAGTTCTGTGTGATCCTTACACAGACTGTGCTAGCAGGGGGCAGGGGACGTCTCTATGCTCTTCCCTGCATGCATCTACATAAAGGCCAAGCAGAATCTTGTCACAAATGGTTTATTCACTAAGGCTAGGTCTACACTACAGCGGGGGTCCGACCTAAGATACGCAACTTCAGCTACGTGAATACCGTAGCTGAAGTTGCGTATTTTAGGTCGGCTTACCTAGCGGTGAGGACGCGGGAAAGTCGACCGCTGCCGCGCTGCCGCCGACTCCGCTGCCGCCTCCTGCCGAGGTGGATTTCCGGAGTCGACGGCAGAGCGATCAGGGATCGATTTTACCGCGTCTTCACTAGACGCGGTAAGCCGATCCCCGATAAACCGATTGCTACCCGCCGGATCGGCGGGTAGTGAAGACAAAGCCTAAGGCTTTGATAGTATTATACCAGTTTAGTAGCCCATACTCCACTGCTCACCCTATTCACTTCAGTGGGACAACTTGTGGAATGAGGTACTATTCAGTATTAATAAGGATTTTAGAAGCTGGCCCTAAAACTATGATTTATTCCCAACCCATTGATTTAGTTGCAGGGTATCTTTCACTTTTTTCTGGAAAAAAGTTTCTGATTATTACAGATCTGAAATCTGTTCAGACCATCATCTGGAAAAATAGAATGATATTGTTGGCTATGGAGGGTGATAACTTCAAAGAAACCTTTAATTGGATTTTTAGTACAGAAATAACGATTACTCATTTTTTACCCAGAAAAGATAGAACTCTTAATTCAACGTCTCACAGTCACTGTGATTTTGAATATTAAATTGCAGTTAAGGGGAGGCATCTGACCTTTCTGCACTAAGTGTAGATCTAATATGTTGGAAGTAATCCCACTTATCTGGGAAGATAATTACCGCTTTGTGTTAAATGCTAACACGGGTGGAATATGAAGACTCATTTTTGCTGCATTTTCAGATATCTGCTTATGAGGATTCAGTTGCTGCTCATCTCACAAAAATCCTCAATTCTGATCAACACTCAGTTGTCATATCATCTGCCAAGTGAGTTGATGATTTTGATATATAGTGTGTGGGATAAATCCCAGTGTTCCATCTACATATATGAATATTATAACCTTTCCAGTAAGCTCAAATTCCTTCTGACTCTTGATCAGATAGTTTGACCTAACAGTATCCTGATTTACATGTTATAAAATACAGCTGGTTTCTTTTTATAATTATATTGTATTGTATAATTATATTGTATGTGTTAATGTAATTTAAACATATCAATCACACAAAAATCTTAAAGATCATGTAATGCAAAAATCACTTAGTTAATTAAGACATTAGTATACTGAGTTAAAATGTAAGCCATATTTTTACTTTTGCATATAAGAGATCTGGTTTACTTAAAGGGGTTCTTTTTGTTCACATCCAGTCTATTAGACGCACACACATAACCAATGTGGAAGTAGGAGTCTGCAGCTATATGGAATAATTAAATATGGGCTCAAGCCACAGAATTTTGATCCCAAATTTGAACTCCTCTATATATGAGGGCTCATCTCTCTAGAAATCGTGAATCCCATATGAAATCATAGTGTTCCATTTTACCTTGCTGAGTTCCACAGGTTGACTGTTGTGTGAAAAAAATACTTCCTTTTGTTTGTTTTAAACCTGCTGTCTATTAATTTCATTTGGTGTCCCCTAGTTCTTGTGTTATGAGAAGGAGTAAATAACACTTCCTTATTTACTTTCTCCACACCAGTCATGATTTTATAGACCTCTATCATATCCCCCCTTAGTCATCTCTTTTCTAAGATGAAAAGTCCCAGTCTTATTAATTTCTCCTCATATGGAAGCTGTTCCATACCCCTAATCATTTTTGTTGCCCTTTTCTGAACCTTTTCCAATTCCAATATATCTTTTTTGAGATGGGGCAACCACATCTGCATGCAGTATTCAGGATGTGGGCGTACCATGGATTTATATAGAGGCACTATGATATTTTCTGTCTTATTATCTATCCCTTTCTTAATGATTCCCAACATTCTGTTTGCTTTTTTGACTGCCGCTGCACATTGAGTGGATGTTTTCAGAGAACTATCCACAATGACTCCAAGATCTCTTTCTTGAGTGGTATCAGCTAATTTAGACACCATCATTTTATATGTATAGTTGGGATTATGTTTTCTAATGTGCATTACTTTGCATTTATCAACATTGAATTTCATCTGCCATTTTGTTGCCCAGTCACCCAGTTTTGAGAGATCCTTTTGTAGCTCTTCACAGTCTGCCTGGGACTTAACTATCTGGAGTAGTTTTGTATCATCTGCAAATTTTGCCACCTCACTGTTTACCCCTTTTTCTGTATCATTTCTGAATATGTTGAATAGGACTGGACCCAGTACAGATCCATGCGGGACACCACTATTTACCTCTCTCCATTCTGAAAACTGACCATTTATTCCTACCCTTTGTTTCCTATCTTTTAACCAGTTACCAATCCATGAGAGAACCTTCCCTCTTATCACATGACTGCTTACTTTGCTTAAGAGCTTTTGGTCAGGGACCTTGTCAAAGGCTTTCTGAAAATCTAAATACACTATATCCCCTGGATCCCCCTTGTCCACTTGCTTGTTGACTCCCTCAAATTAAAAGGGGCCTTTCATTTTGGCAGCGGCCAATTGACTGACAATAGAGCCAAGATTGTATGCATCTGTCATTACAGTTCTTTTCCATCTAAGAAAGCAGGTTATTACAATGCAGTTTGTATCAGGACGGTCTACGTACTGCACCTTTAATATTTATCTGTGCCAGATGATCAGAACTCTTGATTTTAATTGTTGACTCTCTTTTTAAGATCCATCATTTATTCATTGTGAATTGAAACTACACACAATTAACAATATTAGGTGTTCATGCAAACCCAACACATAAATTTGTTCTGTATGTTCAGAGTAAGCAACAAAGGCCAAATTTTGCTCTCATTTACACTAGTGAAAGGTCACTCACATCACTGTCATTTGGACAGGTATATCTCAGGATAGCATGTGTCTCAAAGGTCTCGATCCTGCATTGAGAACTCTGTAAATGGACCCTGTGATGGGGTGGACTAGGCCCAGGCCAGGAAGGAGCAGAAAAGAAGTCCTCCAAGCGGCCTAGAGTGGTTGCAGGGAAGCAGCCAATTAGGGCCCAACAGGGCCATATAAAAGGAGCTGCAGAAGAGAGCAGCAGTCAATTGTTGGCTGGAGCTGGAGAAGAGAGGACTGTATTCCTGTCTGTCTGAAAGAGCAGCAGGACCCACAGACAACTCAATGTGGGCAGGGACCGGGGGAGCAACAAAGGAGCTCCTGGCTGGCTGCTGGGACTGAGCCTGGGGAGGGCCACAGGAAGGTAGTGTCTCCAGAAAGGAAGCTCTAGGAGTATGGCCCCATACCCGGGCCAGGATTACTTAAAGACTGAGACCGGGGAGGTCTAGAGAGATACCAGCCAAGGGATGCTGAGACAGGCCTTTGTGGACTGTATACCCCAGAAGGGGTCTGTTCTGATACACATACACAGTGTGTGTGACTCAGCCGGAGGGCTGAGTCACTGGAAAACCACGTGAGAACCACTGACAGGGGTCACCAGAACTGAAAGACTGCAGACGCACCAGACCAGAAGGAGGCACTCTCGAGAGGTGGGTGCTGCCCCGGTACAGACCCCTGTACCCATGTAGAGTCTCACTGAAGTCTGCATGAGTGCAAGGGTCTGCCCACGTGGAGTGATTTGCAGATTGGCCTAAGTCCGTAGAGGGAGCACAAGTTGTTATCAACTCTGTTGGTATGGTTGATGATACTGATACTAAAAGGTATGCAAACAAGGCAATAAATAAAAATGACCACGTTAATGTCATCTCAGTTAGAAATAGAAGGGAAAACGGAAGGAAGGGGTAGGGAACCAATGTGTACCAAAAGGCACTGGATACTTAAAAATAAAAATATAAAATCTACTTTTCAAAATTATTTGATGGTGTCCCCTTTACAACCAGAATGGTCTACAGTTGTATATACACTGTAGAGTAATGGCTATAATTTTATTGGTTCATCCACTTCCACATGTGAAGTGTATGATTTTAAAACTTTGGCTATAACTTTTTCTTAATGTTCTCATGCAAAAGAAGCATGGGAGTTCTCTCTGAGTTTGGTGGAATTGTAATAAGAAAACCAAAACTATGTTAGTAATTAAAAAAATACATCCAATAATCAATATGAATAGATATATCCAGTTCATTTCTTTTTATTTGACTCCCTTTCTTTATTCAAAGGATATTATGTGAAACCGTAAAGGACTTCGTATCCAAAATAGGGAAGACCTATGAAAAAACAATGGAAAATGCAGAGGAAGCTGATACCATGGCCATTAAAGTAAGAACTTTTCTTAACATGTTTTTTCCCAGCTACTATTAGGTTTTTAAAATTTAATGAAAATTAAATTAATTTAGGGGGACTGGGTATTCTAATTCAAAAGTAGTTCAGGAGACCTGACCCTATTCTCAATGAGGTCAGTGGCTATAAGTTGTTTTTCTTTCCATTAAAGGGACCAACTTTAGATTAGAAAACAATCTATTAAATTTACTAAAGATGACCTTTTTTCTTTCCCATTCCACAAAATAAAAACAAGACTCATAGACTTTAAGGTCAGAAGGGACCGACATGATCATCTAGTTTGACCTCCTGCACATTGCAGGCCACAGAATCTCACGCCTCCTCCCATGTAATACACCCCTAACTTCTGGCAGAGTTACTGAAATCCTCAAATCATGATTTAAAGACTCCAAGTTACAGAGAATCTACCATTTGCACTGTTTTAAACGTGCAAGTGACTCATGCTCCATGCTGCATGTTCTCTGCCAATCTGACCCAGGAGAAAATTCCTTCCCGACCCCAAATATAGCGATCAGTTAGACCCTGAGCATGTGGGCAAGACCCACCAGCCAGACACCTGGGAAATAATTCTCTGTGCTAACTCAGAGATCTCCCCATCTAGTGTCCCACCACCAACCATTAGAGATATTTGCTGCTACCCGTCGCAGATCAGCTACATGCCATTGTAGGCAGTCCCAATATACCATCCCCTCCATAAACTTATCAAGCTCAGTCTTGAAGCCGGTTAGGTTTTTTGCCCCCACTGCTGCCCTTGAAATGCTGTTCCAGAACTTCACTCCTCTGATGTTTAGAAACCTTTGTCTAATTTCAAGTCTAAACTTATTGATGGCCAATTTATGTCCATTTGTTCTTGTGTCCACATTGGCGCTTAACTTAAATAATTCCTCTCTCTCCCTGGTATTTATCCTTCTGATATATTTATAAACAGCAATCATATCTCCCCTCAGCCTTCTTTTGGTGAGGCTAAATAATGGACACTAGATGTTATTGAAAAGCTTATCAATTGAAAATTACTTTTCAGTTAATAGAGAGTATATATCCTAGCCCAGGGGTTCTCCAAATTAAATGCACCGTGACCCCCTTCTGACAACAAACATTACTACAAGACCCCATGATGGGGGACTGAAGCCTGAGCCCACCAGAGTCCTGCTGCCCCATGGGGGGGGGGGGGGGGGGGGCAAAGCCCAAACCCAAGCCCCACTGCCCTGGGCAGGGAGGCCAAAGCCCAAGGGCTTCAGCTCCAGGCAGGGGGGCTGTAACATGAGCCTTGGGCTTCGGCTTTAGCCCTGGGCGGTGGGGCTCGGGCTTTGGCCCTGGGCCCCAGCAAGTCTAAGACAGCCTTGGCGACCCCATTAAAATGGGGTTGTGACCCACTATGGGGTCCTGACCCACCATTTGAGAACTGCTGTCCTAGGCGTATATTAGGAAAGTGAGTAAAATGCATAGCTACAACCACAGACATTCACAGAAATATACTGCTGTAGGAATTGACTTCTCTCTGAAAGGGATACAGTTAATTGCAATAAAACAATGGGATTGTGAAGAGAAAATAACCCAGCTGGAGGAGAGGGGACAATAGTACATATAGTGGGCCAGGCTGAAATCGCAGACGCGTGATCTAGAGTGGATAAGGAAATTAAGAGTCTGGTTTGAGAGAAAAAAATTACATTGCAGGAAAAAAGAATACTTGCTCTGTTGACTATGTTATTGTACCATGATGCCTTTGTATTTCAGTCTCTGATATTTTTTTCTTCACTGTATGCTTAAACAAAATAGAAAACTATTAAAGTAGTGTTTAATGAAGAATACAAAAAATATCCTGCACCAGACAAATCGTTACCCCAGCTTAGACTTTAGACAATCTGGTAGTTAACTTTTGAATTGACACTCAAGTGATTTTTTTTTCTTTTTGTTTGTATGTGTAACTTTGTTAGTGTTCAGAATTAAATGAGAAGCTAGACCTATTGCTCCAGGCTCTTCACACCGAAGCCCAGGCTACTCCTATCCTACCACGGATCACTCCCCCCATTGTAGAGGAAGAAGTTGAGGAGTTTTCAAGTGAAGAATCCTTGTCTGAAAGCAAGGAACAGTTAACAGAGAGCATTGCAAAGTCTTCCACTCAGAAAATCTTCAAACCAAGAGAACAGTTAATGCTGCGGGCAAACAGTTTAAAGAAAGCAGTGAGGCAAATCATTGAACAAGCAGAAAAAGGTGCACATCAGCAAGGGTTTGCTTGTTAACCATAGAGTGTCACTGTTTCTGCTAGCATAAAGTTCCATTGTTAATACTTGATTCCCATATTCTTACATAAATTCAGTAGATGGTTGTTATAAGCTATCTGGCAAGACATGCCATGTGTTAGAATACTGCCTATCCTATATACATATATATATATATATCTGTCTGTCTGTATCTTTATACCATATTCATTCCTGTGCTATCTGAGGGACAAGATGGAGTCCTTAACATGATATTTGTTTGCTGCCAAAGAGAGTAGCTAGTGGAGATGTACTCAACAATATATGAAATCCCTACCAAGTACCACTTTCTTTGCTCCTTTTGTCATGTTGGTCTGAATTCCTGAGAAGATTACAAGCACATATGCTTTGGGTTTTGTTTTTTAAATTTGCAGAAATAGGCATTCCCTTTTTTTTTCTTAATCTTGCACTAAAACTACTTTTTAAATTTCCAGTTACTGAATTTATTTTCTTATAGAAAAGTCTTATAGTGTAATTTAGCTTACAGGAATATTTTTCTTTAAAAATGAAGAAATTCAATGCCAAAATTGGGTGAAAGTAGCGATAAGATTGCATAGTTGATCATCAGAAGTCAGGAACCCACTTCTTCAGGTGCTACATGTGTGCAGCTTCCATAGGTATCAGAGGGAGTAGCTTGCATGCAGCGGCTGGGAAATCAGGCTCCATAGTGCAAAGTTTTGCTTTCAACAGTAGTGTTAATTTACCTGTGTTGCACATATATTTTCTGTTCCTATTTTTCTGATTAAATGTGTAGCTTCATATGTTGTATATCAGCAAATGTTTACTACAAAATGGACAGGATGTGACAATGTCCGAGTGTTCTCTTCAGGTTCCTCATAGCATAGGTAGGCTACATTTTAGAAATGTAATTCAGAGTTTCATTTATTCAAAAGTAAAAGAGAAACTTTTGTTTTCAAAATTAGTCAGGTTTACAAAAATGTACTTGTAGCTATGCACCTGCTTTGCACTGAGTCTCACAATTACTGTGGTATTTGTGAATGCAGGTGACCACTTATACATAACTAGCCTTAAGCGTGCTCAGACACTATACCTGATTGCGTGCACAAATTAAGCACACAGTTGAGTGCATGTAATTTTGAAAATTAAACCCAAAATATATTCTCAGAAAATACAGTGATATTAGAAAATTTGATCCAACTATATAGCATTTAACTGGGCTAGATGGGATTTCTGATGTAATATGTTTTGTTTACTTTTGTAACTCTTCTCCTTCAGAAAGAAAAGTACTGAAAATTATCAGCAGGAAGCTTTGCCAAACCGTCACAGAGCTCCATTTTTAAAGTATTATTATCAATATGGTGGTGAATCACCTCTCAGTTTAATTATTCCATTATCACTGGCAGAGGATTGCTAACTGCTCTTGAACTGATTAGGCAGAACAGGCCTTTTCTTAATATCTGTATGTCCTAAATTAGTGCTACAGTAGTAGGATGTTAATTTTCTACAGAAGCTTTACATATGCGTATTTTCTCTGAAGAAATTTTAACTATTTTTCCTCCTGCTATGCAGTTGTGGATGAACAGAATGCTCATACTGAAGAACAAGTGAACCAATCCCCTATAGAATATAGTAAGGAATTGGATGAATCCAAAGAAGAAGAAAAAGAGGAAGATACAAAGGAATACGAATCTCAGACAAGTAAGTAAATCCAGAGTAAAATTCTTTAAAACTCTATAGAGTATTACTTTATGAAGCCAAAGTAGTGACTTCAGAGTTAAACTGGTTAGACAGTTTCCATTATTAGCCTGATTCTGATGCACATATACACGCTCCACTTTTTGGGGGGGGGGAAAGACTTCTTTGTGAGTAAACTGTCCTATATATCTCTTGATAGGAGCCATCTTGAACTTCATCTGCTACTGTAGGGACTCTTGAAACAGGTGTGAGGCCTGAAAGTGGGGCTCAGTGCTGTAAGCTTTGAGTGTTGTTTTTGCAAAGTTTATAACTTCTTTGAGGCATCATATGGTTCTGTTCTGTTGTTTTGACACCTTCCTGAGAAACAGCAGAGTGAAGCCTTCCTGGATCTGATATAGGTTGAAAAAAATCAGTGCAGGTTTATATGAGACAATTCAAGATCATGTGTTAGAATTCCTGTTCTCAACAGGACAGATTTTAGTTTCAGATGGAAACTGCTGATAGTTTTTAATTCATAGGTAGGAGGCTGGTGAGTTTAATATGATGCTGGAACCTTAATTGTTAATATCCTGAATTTCTGGCTTTTTTTTTTTTAAACTATAGCATTCTGTTAATGCTAGTTAATGGGTGCAACATTCACAACCCTAACTTAATTTTTTTCTATGTGGGTATCTTTCCAAACCTTTGTTTCTCTATGTGGTATTTGGGCAGATGACATGCTAAGAATCCAGAATGTGCCCTTTGGAGTCTGGGCCATATTCATCTACTTTGATATCCTTACTAGGACATCATAACTATATAACAGAAACCTGATTTTATGTGCTAGACCTGTATTGTTGTTAATATATTTTAAAGAGGGAACCAAAACTTTACTGAAATTGGTATTAACAGCAATAAGTGTACACTTACCAGAGAGGCTACGGTTTTGAAGGATTGAATGGGCATGGAGACTGAACTTGGTCTGTGTAGGTGGTTCCTTTTAAATCAGGGTTAGAGCACAAAGAAGGGCTAATGTGGGAAGCTTCTGTTTCTGCTGCCTGTGCTGAGCCTCTTTTTGAGAGGATTTCAGACTCTAAGGCTGGGAATTTTTATGACCATTACATTTAAAGTTTAATTATAATAAAGAATGAAACTTAGAATTTTGTTTTACTTGTATTGTTAATTAATTAATTGTTTGTGATTAGGAATTACCTTTAGAATGGGGTTGTACCATGTGCTGGAGCTCCCCATTGCCATACATGAACAGAAATGGGCTAGTTTAATTATTTGGGGGTGGACAAGCCAGAGAGTCTGTTATGTTAGGGAAAATTACATGCTTTCATTTATTTTTCTAAGAAGTCTCTGCTTCATCTACAGAGACTTGTGCTGAATTTGTACTTCCACAAATTCTGCTCTTAAAATAATGGAGGGTTGCATATCAGAACCACAGTATTTAAAAATAAATATGTAGACCTTTATTTAAAACGGCATGTGCAGAGTTGAACATCCTCGTTATTTCAGTTTTCATTGCAAAAAGAGAGAGAGGAAGCTTAACCTAACTTTGTGGTAGTTTGCATTTGCTGATTTCATGGCCGATAAACATTTCTGTCAGATAGGAATGGCCAACAATACTAAACTTGTTTGTGCATCAAATAACCATTGCTTCCTAGAGTAATACTAGTATACTTATTAGGAAGTTGTATCAGTATTCAGACATCTAATGTGTGAAGTGGAGTACATGTTAATATTGTCAGTGGGAGATGGGTGTTTCAGGAGAAACCATGAAACATTAATTCAATTACCTGCAATGAAACATCAATTTTACTCATGAGGGCAGTGTTAGTTTTTATCAGAGCATGAACAGAAGAACTTCATTTTTATTGCAGCTTATCCCCATGAGTCTCCTCTGTCAAATAAAGAGCAGCTGTTCTGCTGATTTTTCTCTTAATGCTACTACCTTGCTCCTGAGTTCCGAGAAAACGGGTTGTAAGAATAGCACTGTGAATTTTTGAGTAGCATTATGCAGAGTGAAAGATAATTGTGTTCTGAGTATTATTTGTTAATCCTCTGAGAGTCTCCCTCAGTTGCTTGATGAAAGTAGTATTTTCCTCGCATTAATTACCTTAGTCTAAATAGATAATAATTTTAATTAGATAAAACTTGAATATCATTTTCCATTTCTGTTAGCTCCCTAACACTTAAGAATGGTGTTTTGTCATACACATGAGAATCATGTTTTTGTGTTGATATTATGACCTCAATATCATCTCCTTATAATTGCTGTAGTTAATTTGTGAATTCTTAGAATTTAAAGCCAGAAGGGACAATTAGATGGCCTAGTCTGACTTCCTGTATATCACAGGCTGTAGATCCTCACCCAGTTACCCCTGTGTGTGGCCCAATAACTTGAATTTGACTCAAGTATATCTTCTGGAAATGTATTTAGGCTTAATTTTTGAGGATGCTGGAGAACCATCACTTAATTGGTATTTCGTTCTAATGCTTAATCACCCTGCACTGTTAAAAAATTGTGCTTTATTTCTAATCTGAATTTGTCTGGCTTTAATGTCCAGCAATTGGTTCTTATTATGACTTTCTCTACTAGATTTGATACCCTTTGCTTTCTCCATGTGAAGGTACTTACGCTCCTTAATAAAGTTACCACGCGGTCTTTGATGAGCTAAATAGATTGAGTTCTTTGCATCTCTCACAGTAAGGCATTTTCTCCAGCCCTCAAATAATTTTTGTGGCTCTTTCCTGCACTCTCTTCAGTTTGTCAACATAATAATTCACCCATATGAAATGCAGGACATTTTCACACTGTTCTGTTTGTAACGTGCAAGATTATATTAACTGTTGACTTTTTACATATATTTTCTGTGAACTTTTTGAAACCATGATAGTGCAAATGGTGAGAGAAAATGTTCAGATCAGCTGAATTTCTGTGGGTTTTTTTCTTTTCTGTGTACGTGGAGGTCAGTATAGTTCAGGCCATCAGAAGTTGAAGTAGTTTGGGCATGTACAGTAAACTGCGGAGGAGATGACCAAGAGCTATCAAGAGTGTGATCATCTTCTGTCTATGCAGGCACACAGAAGTGCTATGCCAAAAGCCAATAGGTGTTACAAAATTGCTCTTACCAAGATCACTAGTGACCTATTCCTGGCCAGGGCTAAGTGCCTCTTTTCCATCCTTTCATCTTTGATCTATCCACTGTCTTTAACACTGACAGTTTGATGGACTACATAGTGTGACGTCTTATTGATCTGTTCTCCTCCATTCTATTAGCAGTTACTTCTGCTGATCGCTTCTGTGAGTTTATGTGGTCTTTGCGAAGGGTCAGCTCTTGACTGGTTTCCTTTACCAAGCCTTTTGATAACAAGAGACAGGACCTCAAAAGGCTTTCTCTCCCCGTTGAGTTCAGTTTGGTTTTGGAAGAGGAAGGTCAGTACTTCTCTGATTTCCCAGAAACCCAGAACCTGCAAGCTCTGTTGCTCCCACATCTTAGTTACTTGATGCCACTGTTGGCTGTCACTGTCAATTATTAGCATAGGGATTTTCTACACAGGAAGTTGTATCAGTATACAGTAAGTATGAGTTTAAACTGTTACAGTTATACTGGTATAACTCTCCAAGAGGAAACTTTTATTCTATAAAAGTATGCCTTTTTCTCATTTATCTTTATGTTGTTTTAGGGTATGTCTACACTACAGGATTAATCCGAATTTATATAATTAGAATTTAGGAAACCGATTTTATAAATTCGAATGTATTCGGCCACACTATGCACCATTAATTCGGTGGTGTGCGTCCAAGCTACCATAGTAGCATCGATTTCCAGAGCGTTGCATTGTGGGTAGCTTTTACATAGCTATCCCATAGTTCCCGCAGTCTCCACCCCCCTTGGAATTCTGGGTTGAGACCCCAGTGCATGATGGGGCAAAAAACATTGTCGCAG